>NC_134544.1:79092213-79417340 GCF_050624435.1 Tenrec ecaudatus | reverse complement strand
CCATTCTCAGATAAATCTCCTTTCAGATGGCTTTCCAGGAATCCAGGAGAGATAATCCCTTCAGGACCAGTGGTGATACCAGGAGGTGGAGGGAGGGTGGGGTGGAAAGGTGGAGTCTATTTACAAGGATCCACATAGAACCTCCTCCATGGGGGGATGGGCTACAGAAAAGTGGGTGAAGGGAGAGATCGGACAGTGTAAGATATAACAAAATACTAATAATTTATCAATTATCAAGGGTTCATGAGGGAGGTGGGAGGGGGAAATGATGAGCTGATACCAAAGCTTCAGGCAGAAACCAAATGTTTTGAGAATGATGATGGCAACACATGTACAAATGTGCTTGACACAATGGATGGATGGACGGTTGGATGGATGGATGGATTTAATCTGTCTGTAAAAATAGATACACTTTTGCTCTTGAGAACTATTAAAACTGTTTTTACAGAGCAGGGTGTTGTGAGATCAGCTCTTCCTTCTGAAAAGTTTGCCAAAGAGACACAGAAAAGAAAATCATCATCATCACCACCACCATCATCATCAATCCCAGCTGCAGGGAAGAAGGAAAGGTTCTAGAAACTAATAGGATGACAAGAGGATGGCTGTAATGATGGTATGACATGTGGCTAATACGCAAGTTTAAACGGTTTAAAAAAAAATAAAACAAAACACCCGATTTGCCTCCACAAACCTAACCAATACGCCAACCAAAAAGGTAGTGCAAGAATTGGATTGCATTGTGGGAGTGGCAGGGCATAGGCGGGCAGATGGGTGTTAAGTAGGATAGGGAGAACCCAGGAGGCATAGTCCTCAGGGGCTTTCATGGGCAAAAAATGCCAGGCAAAATTTTTATTCCAAATGACAGTAAAAGGGCAGGCAGGGCACTGGAGACTGATCTAGGGATAAATCTGAGGTGGTTTGCTTTGATACAATATAATCCTCACAGGTTACATTCTACCACTGTATGTGTGAGTGTATGTCCCTTTTAGACATGCAATTTTGAATTTCCCGCCCAGGCGACCCCCATTTGGTGACACTGCAGGCAGAGAACAATGCTGGACCTAGGAGCAAAGAATGGACTTCTCTGCAGTGCAACTCCAAAAGTGTCTCAGGATTACTGCTTCTGACAGTTAACATTTACCCCAAACGACCCTCAAGATTACCGCCAGGGAACTTAACCAAATAACTCAATCACGAAAATGATGGCAATGGGTTTCAAAAAGAAAAGGAAAAGGAAAAAAAAACTCTGATCAGATTCAGCAAGGTGGCAGGACAAGCAAAATCCAAGGAAGGCAGCCCTCACACAAAAGTTCCTTCAGCCCTGGGAAGTGAGCAGAAAAGGTCAGGACACCTGGAAGACCTCCGGCAGATAAGAGAACATCCAAGTCTAAAGGAAAGCCATCTTTAAAAAAAAATTGTTATTGGAAGCTCGTACAACTCTTATCAAAATCCATCCATCCATCAAATGTGTCAAGCACATTTATACCAGTGTTACCATCATCATTCTCAAAATATTTGCTTTCTGCTTGAGCCTTTGCTATCAGCTCCTCATTTCCCCCTTCCCTCCCCGCTCCCCCATATCTCATGAACCCTTGATATTTAAAAATTATTAGTATTTTGTTATAACTTACACTGTCCAATGTCTCTTTTCACCCTTTTTTTCTTCTTCATCTCCCCAGAAAGGAGATTCTAAGTAGATACTTGTAAATTGGTTCCTGTTTTCCACCTCGCCCTTCCTCTACCCTTCTGGTATCCTCACTGATGCTGAGGGAATTATCTCTCTTGGATTACAGGAAATCCATCTGAAAGGTTATATTCACCTGAGAAGGGTGAGTTCTTCTGTCTGTAAAAATAGACACACATCTGGCTCTCGAGTTCTTTTAAAACACTATTTAGGGAATAGGGAGTTAGGAGATCGGCTCTTCCGTCTCAAACGTTTGTCAAAGAGACACATAAGAGAACGTTTTGATTGCAGAATGTTCTGTTGGGTCTAGTGTAGTATTGCCACGATTAGATAATCATCATCATCATCGTCATCATCACCACAACCTTCATCATCAGTCACAGTTAAAGGGAAGAAAAAATATTCTAGAATTTAGAAGCATGACAATAGGATGGCGGTATTGATGGTATGACATGCGGCTAAAGTGCAAGTTTAAACGGTTTAAAACCGAACGATACAAACAAGCAAAACACCTGATCTTTTCCCACATCCCCAAAAAACAAACCAACCAAAAAATTTGTGTAAGAATTTGAGTGTTTGTGCGGGAGGCAAGAGATGATGGCTTGTTGGGGGGGGTTGGTGTTAGGTGGGAGAGGGAGAACTCAGGTGGTATAATCCACAGTGGCTTGCCTGGGTCGTATGCCAGACCTCAATGGAAATCTATATCACTCCTCAAGCAAGGGCTATCACACACACACACACACACACACACACACACACTCACACACACGTGCGCGTGCGCACGCGCAGTGTGCATGGGTCATCTGCTGACTGCTTGGGTCAGTCAGATTCCTGGAGCCACGTTGTAAGCCCTTTGGCATATGTGCCCCATCTCTCTATGTGTTCCAATCACGGTGGTCTGACCCCTGCCTGCTACTCTGGTGCCACTCATAACTGTGATTTCTGGAAGGGAAACCCATCGCAGCCAGTCACGATCAGTTTGGTGGCAATTCTGTCTTTTTGTTCTCAACTCCACCGATTAATTGATTCCCATTTGAGCGGCCTAGCTAGTGACTGAGAATCGTCAACAGACAGGCCGACAGACAGGCAGACAGGCAGATACACAGACGGACAGATGCTTGGGAAGAGTTGCACCCGGTTGATTTCAAAGACAGTCCAATGAGCCACAACACAAGAAATCATACGAGCTTCTAGTGAAAGCCAGCGGGTGAATGGGCAACCCAGAGGAGTGAGTGGGTCGCGAGAGCACATCAGAATACACTCAGCTTATTGGGCATCAAACCACCAGCAGGGAAGGATGATCAATCCTTACCACACCCAGGACCTCGAAGTGAGAATGTTTTTGGGGAATTCCCAATGTTTGCAGTCCTCAGGCTGGGGTGTTCTTAGCTACTGTTTATTTCATAATTGGTCAATGTATGTGTGAGAGAGAGAGCGTGGCGGGAGATGTGGATGTATTAGGCCATAAGCTGGTCCATGTGTTTCTTGGTGTGTGACTAGTCCCCTTTGCCTCTGTTTACCTTGTAACAAAAAAAGCGTTATGAGATAACTCAATTCTTTATGACCTTGCAGCTAAAAGCAGTGTGAGATAACTCAGTTATTTATGACCTCTTGAGATTCTTTTGAACCTTGCATGTCCTTGTGCTTATCTTAGAATATAGTGGTGTTATTATTCAAATGTTTAGAAAGTGTGACTCGTTCAGTAACATTTGCATAGATAAGAGGTTAGGGATGTTTTTCAAAGCAAGTTCTCTGATGTTCGTTTTGTAACCATTCCCTAACCATTCCCTTGTTAGAAGAGTGTAAAAACCAAGGTTTGAACATACTTCAGTCCATCAGACTGTTGTCCTCCCAATCCCATGCTTTCTATATGGCTCTTTCTTTTATTCTTTCATCTGCACGCATCATTTCAGACGCGGCTTGATGGGGGATAGCTGGTCTAATCACCCGCATTTTTGGCGCCCAACAGGGGGCTTTGAAAACTGAGCATCCCGTGACAGAAACCACTGAATAGCAAGGCCGTGAATCTTTACAGTGAAAATTAGGGTAAGTGGTGAAACGTTGGGAGTAACAAATAATGGGACAGACTTCTAGTAAATGTATGTATGTAAATATGCTTCCAAATATGTTAAGAGCTAGAGGAGCAAAAGTAACCAACCAAAGATTAGAAGAGCTTTTTGATTTTGTGGTTAGGGTATGTCACCTCCTGCTGCTGACCTGCAGGGTACTGATCTGCTTCAGCTTAGACCAAATTATGGTCTAATACTGAGAGCCTCGTGCATTGGAGCAAACATTGTGGCAAACAGTGAGGGAAGATGGACCCCGCGGGTTGGAGGGCACTCAGAATGGGACTGATGCCACAGTACAGCTGCAGCTAGGTCCACGGGTCCCTCAAGGTGGGTCACGGCGTCGGCGAGTGAGAGGCAGAAACCACACGACTCAAAGGTTGCATGTGAGTGTTCCAATTTTATTCATGCAAAGCTTCAACTTATATATTCTTTTCCTAAGCTTAAATCTTATGGCTTGAGGTCATACTTGAGGAAATTCTCAAGACCATGACCAGTTACATAATCACATTTCTTTACTCTCCATCAGATACACTGCATGATTCCTGGTTAAAATTTAGTACATCTTGAAACGAAAACTGTCTCAAACACAAGTGTGATAAACATAAACCTTCTAACAATAAGTGAGCACACTTTATCACACTAGGGCATATTGTTCGAACTATGAAATCAATAAAGCATTAATGCATTTCATTATCAAACACAAAAATTACTTGACAGACTTTGGCTGTTCCTTCTTCAGGTGTTCCTCTAGGGCTTTCATTTATTGTTTTCTTTCCCACTAAGTTCCCATAAATCAAACTCCCACTGGTCTTTCTGTACCAAGGCATGAGTTGCCTCAAATAGGCAGCTTTGCTTCAGTGGAAGTCAAGTTGCCCTACAATAGGTAGCTTTACTTCATTGGACTTCGACCACCACGGGGGCTTCAGCGCCTTGCAATGAAGATCAGGGAGTCTTGCAAGCAAGGACAGGGCCCGTGGCCAACTGACATCTCGTGAGTAACTAAAATCATTTCTCACTTGGGGAGGGTCCGTGGGAACTTTCGTCAGCGTGGGTGTCCTGCTGAGTAGCTTGACTTGTCCTCTCATTCCGCTGTTGCTTCTCAGTTTGTAGTATCAGCACGTCCATCCGAACATAGGTTTTGGCAGTGTTTTGTTAAACCTCCTCAGCCAGCGTGTCCTTGGGTGAAGCCCTGCCGGTGCATGATGCAACTATCCTTTTCGGGCACGCTTGTGTGCGCGCATACACACACACACACACACACACACACACACACTCACTCACTCAGACAGTCAGGATTTGTGCACTTCTGAAACGCGCAACCCCCCGGGTTTTTAAATAATACTTCAAAATATAAACAGTTTTAATTTAAAAATAAAAGGGATACATTTTTACCTTTTAAATTGGAAGGGATTTCTTTGAGAAATGAAACCGGAAACCAGAACTATGCAGAAGGAGGGGGAGGTGAATGCTCTTTGGTGCTCCCCAGACAGTTGCAAACACGTGCCTCTTCCCTATTGGCTGTGCTCATTCCTGTCGCCAATCACATCTTGTATATCGAATGAGGTGCTCGAAGGGAATGGTATTTAAGAGCGGCGGCTGGCCCTCTCCTCCGGAGAGCTCAAGTTCCGCTGGCCTGTCGGAGCCCACAGCCCTCTCTTCTCCCCCGAAACTGCTCCTCCTTCCGCAGCATGGCTTCGAAAGACCCTCCTGCTCGTTCTAAGCGAACCCAAGACCGAAGAAAGAGGACTGTCTGGAACGCTTCTCAATCTGACATCTTACAAGCCTCATTTGCTCGAGACCCGTATCCAGGCTTCACGGCCAGAGAAGAACTTGCCAGAGCCATCGGCGTGGCAGAGGACAGAATCTTCCTGTGGTTCAAAAACCGCAGAAGTCGACAGCTCAGGAGGAGCCGACTGAGCTCCGTGCCCCCTCCGGGACAGCCGTGCCCCGTGCCGCCTCGCACCACCTCTCCAGCCAGGGCGCCGACGGCAGACAGACGCAAGAGGACTGTCATCAGCAAAGATCAAAGCGCCCACCTGGTGCAAGCGTTTGAGAAGCAGCCATTCCCCGGCGTGAAAGCCAGGCAAGAACTGGCACGCCAGACAGGCCTTCCGGAAGCTTGGATTGACACGTGGTTCCAGAACCGAAGGGCTCGACACCCACATCACGCCAGGGTGCAGCTGGATCACCGCGGGCCCCAGCAATGCAGCTCCAGCCCGGTCTTCGCATGTCCGGTTCTGCAGCCACCTGAGCAAAGCACACCCATAGATGCCCAGAGACCGCCCTCCCTGGGCTTCGTAGGCGGCGGCGGAGGTGATGGAGACAGCAATCCGTTAGCTTGCGTCATGGGAGGCCAAGCCTCTGTGGGCCCGGTGACCCATCAGGGGCAAATGCCACAGGAGTTCACCCAGGCGGGAAGGCCTCCGGAGACAAGGACACTCTACTTGGACCTTTCCAGCTGCGGAAACCAAGGTCCCGAACAACAGGACATTCTTTCGGACGCCGGGCAGTGGAAAGGCACTTCATTGTGGGAGCATCCAAACCTGTTCTGGCAGAGACCAGCTCCTGCACACACACCAGCCCCAGTGGGATGGGGGCCTGGCCTGGCTGTGAGCGTGAGTGCCCAGCGGCAGCTGACTGGGCACAACCAGCAGGCAACACTGCTGCAGGAAAACCCGCCTCTGCTTGCCCAAGCCTCTCCACAAGGCACCAGCTTCTTGGACCAACTCCTCGACGACCTGGAAATTCAGCAGAATGCCCAGCCCTTGGTGAATCAACAGGAAGCAGGCCTGCAATGTGAGCCACCACTGCAATTCCCTAACAGCGAGGAGCTCTATCAGGAGTACCTAAGAGACTTTTAAAACGACCCGAATGCCCGGGAGACTCACTAAAACCCTCTGAAAAGCACCAATCATACCTTATACGTTAGAAAAAAGAAAACACGAAGCAGATTTAAAACCACCTTAATGCCCCACAAATCAGTAAGAAACAACAGCAACACAATGATACCCTAAAAAAGGCACCCTTAAGGAGTAGATATCTATGTATATTTATATAATATATAAGTGATTCTATGTAAACGATTAATATATAATATGTACACTATTTATACATCATAGATCATTTTTTACATATAGTACATATAAAAACTGAAACCCCTCCAAAACCATTCATAAACCATGGAATACATTTAAAAAGACCCAAAGGGACCAAAGAAGCCCTTTAGGACCCCTTGGAGATCATTCGTAATTTCCTCCCCGCAAGAGAGTAAAACCCTACATAGAGTTGATCAGGTGTCCAGTGAGCTTCTTCATGTCCCCGGCCCCACCAATTGAGGTCATCGAGCTGCAAGCTGATTAACAGGCTAAATGCCACCCCTTCACTCTCAAGAGCCTCAAGTTGAGAGCACATCATGTATCTCTTGCAGCACACGTGTGGCAGGAAAGCCCACCCCTAACTGGATGGGAGGGCTCTAGAGTCAAGATTGACAAGCTAAGCTTGGTCTCTGAGCCTGCTTGACCTTAGGTGTCTTTGGATTCTACTCCAGGGCATAATCTATGGGCCTTATGGGAAGGGTGTGGAGTCTTCTTCGGGTGGGGCAGGAAACGGGTCTCAATGCTTTTGATAGCTGACAACACTCAGGAATGTAGCCTTCAAGAAGTTGCCCTGGGAATTCATGTAGCAGCATAGCAACCCTGTGCAGTGAAGTGCCTTAAGACTGGCATTGTTATGGTGCGTGGTGGTGGTGGTGGCGGGGACACGGTCAGGAGCGACTTTGACTTCTTAGACCGTGAGTGGGATACACCTCCAACCCAGGAAAGTGAAGGTCCCCTCCAGGGGAGCCCCAGCCTCCCAGACTACTTAACGGATGAACACTGACAGTTGGTTCTCACACACGGTCTTGCGGGTTGTGTTTCACACACTCTGGTGACTATGAAATGCCCAGATCTATGCTTGAGTCTCCGTGTGAATGAATGGATTCCATTTGAGCTTCCATTCTGAGCACTGCATGGACGGTGGAAGACCAAAAAGCACTTTTCAGTGGATTTGCCTCTGTGGCTCTGACGACTGGATAAGGGGGTAGATTGGCAAAGGTCTAAAGCTTTGCCCAGATAGAAGGCAGTCTGTGTGTGTGTGTGACTGATTGCAAACACTTCCTCCCTCACCACCCGGCCAGGGAGGAGCATTCTGGTCTGCACTCCTTGCCCAGGGTGAACATACCCCCGAGGTAAATCGGGCTGGAGTGTGGGTGGCTGTATAATACCAGCACCACTTGGTCAGGGGTCAGGAGGACCTAGAACCAAGCTCTGCAATATCGGCAATCCTGTTACAGCACCACTATCACCACCACCACCATGGCCAACCGCACCCCAACCCCCACCCAGGATGTTGAGGGAACATTCTGTTATGCTACCACCACTGGTCACCCACTGTTGGTATTGAGCCAAGCCTATAAAACACAGGGACATCGCATGTCTCTGTCGTGTTGTTTAGATTTTCATATTCACCACAATCAATAGTCAGACGTGTATAGAGGATATGAAGGTCAAAACACACACTTCTGTCCTTCCCACCCGATTCACACAGGCACCCTGCTTTTGGTGAAAACAGATAGCTCATGGAGAGAAAGACAGACAGATAAGTAAGTAGACTGTTAGAAAGGTAGACACAGCTATAAGATGATAGATAGATAGATAGATAGATAGATAGATAGATAGGTAGATAGATAGATAGATAGATTGACGATACATAACATCACCAAGAAGGCCTTCAACAGGCTCTCAGAGGAAAGCTTCACACTGTCTGTGAAGCCTTACTTTGGCAAGTAGGCCAATAGTAACCTAAGAGGGGAGTTTCATCAGGTCACAGCTTGATTCGAGTGCTAGGAGAGAAAAGTCTTTTCAAGTCCCTTCCCTTCTGGCTTCCTCCCTGGTGATGGGAGCGTTGAGCTGCTGCCCTGGCCTGTGCTGCACTACCTGTGGCTCAAGCCAAACCACTGATCGGTAGGTTTTGAGGTTTTTTGGAGACCTTTGTCGCCACACTGCAGCTGTGTGCATCCCTTGAGCTTGTGGCTGGTGTATATTGCCTGCTGCCCCGCTCCCCACCTCTGAACCCTCTTGCCCTCCCGCCAAGCGCGTCCTGCAAGGCTCCACCTGGTGACCCAGTGCCTCCTTGGCCAAGAGATTGGGCTGGCCTTGCGCGGGGAGGCATGCACCCCGGTTGGCCTTTCTCACCTCCAAGTGACAGCGCGTGGCAGAAGCACAGAGGTCAGCAGACCGCATACTGTCTTACCCTCTTGGCCGACTTAGAGAGACGTAGGCGCGCCTGGCTCCCTCTCGCTGGGTTGACCAGAGAGAACCAGGACCGCGGAGAGCAGCGAGGGAAAGGATAAGAGAAGAGTAGAGAAGAGAAGAGAAACAGAGTGGAGTAGCATATGGGGCGGCCGGGATATGAGAGTTAGTTAGAGCAACAGCCACAGAGAAGGGATCTTGTCATCCACCTGGTCACAGCTAGGGGGAACCGGAGGGAGTCCAATTCAGGTGACCCTTAGACCATAAGCGCATGTGCGCTATAGCACTCACATTGGAAAACCCCTCCCTCCTACACTCAGCCACTTTGATCCTTTCCTCTCAGAGACTAGAGAAGGCCCTCCTGTGTTAGGTTTCTCTGTTTCTGTCTCTCTCTCATGTACCCATCCATCCACCCATCCACCCATCCACCCATCCATCCATACAATCATCCATCATCTGTTATCACAAAGGAAGAAGGCCTGCGCGCCAAGATGTGGGTGGGAAGGGAGGCTGTATGTTTGAACCTTCATCCCCATATCCCCATATATACGATGGCAGTGAATAATAGAACCAAAACGTGACAAAAACAATGCGATGCTTCTCTATGTTAGATGGGATTTATATGCTTCAGGGTACACCTGGTGTTGGTGAGTTAGTACATTGTGGTCAGACTGGGGCAGAAGTGGGTTCGGACTAGGTGGCGGAAAGAGGTAATGGTGGTTCTGCTGCTGCTGTGCCTGCATGATTGCATTGACTGAAGCGTGGTCATGACACTCCTAAAACTTGACCAGGTGGGCCTGGTACTGTACACACACACACACACACACACACACACACACACACACACACACACAGACACATAACCAGCCATCCACCGAAGCACACACATACCGGGTTCCTAAAATGTTTGCCAAATCCTCCCTCACCCCTTCTAAGCACTCAGGTCCCAACCCATTCAACTCATAAAGCAGTGGGACCTCTGGTCTCATCAGAAAAACTGCTGGAGATTCGCAAGGGAGGGTCCAGAGTCTGAGCTGCTTTTCGACTGAATCCCAGTGCTGGCGGTTGGAGGCTCCGCCAGGTGGCAGGCCTTCGGAATTAAGGTTGGGCCAGTGGGACCAGGCCACACTCCTGTGGACCACTCAAGCCTCCCTCTTCCTTGACTTTGCAGGTGGAGAGATTGGAGTTCCCCTAGGGCTCTTCTCCATGGATCGCTGCCTCCTCCCACTCCCTTCCCATCCCAGCCCATCCTGGGTGTCCCCGAAACAAGCAATGTCTAGTTCGCTTGCCCAAGGTAGTGTCAATGTCCAACTTCAGATCAACAACAGAATAAAACAAAACAAAACACAAACCGGTCACCCTGACAGCAATGACCATGCCTCTCTAGCCAGAGACCAGGTTATTGAGATGCTAAAACGGCCGGCTTCATATGGTAATCAAGCCCAGGCCTTCCTTTTGATCCTTTTCAGGTGAAAAGGTGCCACAGGAGGTGTCTTTCTGCTTAAGTTGGAGGGGTTATTGATTGGGCAACATGTTGGAGGTAGTGCTGGCCCAGAAAGAGACACGCACCCACCCCCCATTTCACAAATTGAAATCTACTTTATAGATAGATTACCAATTATTAACGAAGTGGTTGATGGGCCATGGCTGGGGTGGGGGTGGGGGGGATGCGGCTGGGTGTGCAGGCAGGCTAAAACACCTTAGTAGTTGATAAATAACATGCTGAATTTGGCTTCTGTCATTTTGGCTGAGGCTTGACCAAGGCGCACACACAAAAACACCCACACGTCGACCAGTTTTGAAATAAACAGTGGCAAGGTACATCTCAGCCTGAGGACCGCAAACATTGGGAATTCCCCCAGAACCTTCCCACTTCAGGGAACTGCATGTGGCAAAGATTGACCATCCTTCTCTGCTGGTGCTTTGATTCCTAATAAACTGAGTGTGTTCTGCTGTGCTCTCGGGACCCACTGACTCTTACAGTTTGCCCATTCACCTGCTGGCTTTCACTTAAAGCACATTTGATTGATTGCAGTGTGGCTCTTTGGGTTGTCTTGGAAGCCAACTGGGTACAACTCTTCCCAAGGAGCTTTCTGTCTGTCTGTCTGCCTGTCTTTTGAAGAATCCTCAGGCACAAGCTAGGCCACTCAAATGGGAATCAATCAATTGGTGGAGAGAGAGCAAGGGACAGAATTGCCACCAAACTGATCGTGACTGGCGGCAGGTTTCCTCCAGAGAGAACACAGATTGGAGGGGACCGGAGAAGCGGATAGGGGTCTGAGCACCATAGTTGGAAGACATAGCGAGACGGGGTGCATATGCAGAAGAGCTTACAATGTCGCTCCAAGGACCTCTGAATGACCCAAGCAGTCAGGAGATGATGCATGGCCACCGTGTGTGTGTTTGTGTGTGTGCGATAGCCCTTCCTTGAGGATTGATGGTCGATTTCTATTGAGGGCAGGCAGACCACACTGGCAAGCCAGTAAGGACTATGCCACAGGGTTCTCCCTATCCTCCCTAACACCCACCAGGCCACCTGTCACCCGCCCCCACTGCAATCCAATCCAATTCTTACTCAAACTTTTTCGTTGGCTTGTTTGTTGGGGGTGGGTGGGGAAGATCATGTGTTTGTTTTCTTTTTTAAACCCTTTTAAACTTGTACTTTAGCCGCATGTCATACCATCAATAAGCGCCATCCTATTTGATTCCATACAATTTTCTTCTTTCCTGTAGCTGTGATATTGATAGTGGTGGTGATGATGATGATCATGGTGATGCTTTTCTCATGGTGGCAATACTAGACTAGACACAACAGAACATTCTGCAATCACAACTTCCTTTTCTGTGTCCCTTTGCCAAACTCTTGAGATGGAGGAGCCGAGATCATAACTCCATACTCCCTAAAAGTAGTTTGGAAAGTGTTTGAGAGCCAGACATATGTCCCTTTTTACAGACAGATGAAATCACCATTCTCAGATAAATCTCCTTTCAGATGGCTTTCCAGGAATCCAGGAGAGATAATCCATTCAGGACCAGTGGTGATACCAGGAGGTGGAGGGAGGGTGGGGTGGAAAGGTGGAGTCTATTTACAAGGATCTACATAGAACCTCCTCCATGGGGGGATGGGCTACAGAAAAGTGGGTGAAGGGAGACATCGGACAGTGTAAGATATAACAAAATACTAATAATTTATCAATTATCAAGGGTTCATGAGGGAGGTGGGAGGGGGAAATGATGAGCTGATACCAAAGCTTCAGGCAGAAACCAAATGTTTTGAGAATGATGATGGCAACACATGTACAAATGTGCTTGACACAATGGATGGATGGACGGTTGGATGGATGGATGGATTTAATCTGTCTGTAAAAATAGATACACTTTTGCTCTTGAGAACTATTAAAACTGTTTTTACAGAGCAGGGTGTTGTGAGATCAGCTCTTCCTTCTGAAAAGTTTGCCAAAGAGACACAGAAAAGAAAATCATCATCATCACCACCACCATCATCATCAATCCCAGCTGCAGGGAAGAAGGAAAGGTTCTAGAAACTAATAGGATGACAAGAGGATGGCTGTAATGATGGTATGACATGTGGCTAATACGCAAGTTTAAACGGTTTAAAAAAAAATAAAACAAAACACCCGATTTGCCTCCACAAACCTAACCAATACGTCAACCAAAAAGGTAGTGCAAGAATTGGATTGCATTGTGGGAGTGGCAGGGCATAGGCGGGCAGATGGGTGTTAAGTAGGATAGGGAGAACCCAGGAGGCATAGTCCTCAGGGGCTTTCATGGGCAAAAAATGCCAGGCAAAATTTTTATTCCAAATGACAGTAAAAGGGCAGGCAGGGCACTGGAGACTGATCTAGGGATAAATCTGAGGTGGTTTGCTTTGATACAATATAATCCTCACAGGTTACATTCTACCACTGTATGTGTGAGTGTATGTCCCTATTAGACATGCAATTTTGAATTTCCCGCCCAGGCGGCCCCCATTTGGTGACACTGCAGGCAGAGAACAATGCTGGACCTAGGAGCAAAGAATGGACTTCTCTGCAGTGCAACTCCAAAAGTGTCTCAGGATTACTGCTTCTGACAGTTAACATTTACCCCAAACGACCCTCAAGATTACCGCCAGGGAACTTAACCAAATAACTCAATCACGAAAATGATGGCAATGGGTTTCAAAAAGAAAAGGAAAAGGAAAAAAAAATTCTGATCCGATTCAGCAAGGTGGCAGGACAAGCAAAATCCAAGGAAGGCAGCCCTCACACAAAAGTTCCTTCAGCCCTGGGAAGTGAGCAGAAAAGGTCAGGACACCTGGAAGACCTCCGGCAGATAAGAGAACATCCAAGTCTAAAGGAAAGCCATCTTTAAAAAAAAATTGTTATTGGAAGCTCGTACAACTCTTATCAAAATCCATCCATCCATCAAATGTGTCAAGCACATTTATACCAGTGTTGCCATCATCATTCTCAAAATATTTGCTTTCTGCTTGAGCCTTTGCTATCAGCTCCTCATTTCCCCCCTCCCTCCCCGCTCCCCCCTACCTCATGAACCCTTGATATTTAAAAATTATTAGTATTTTGTTATAACTTACACTGTCCAATGTCTCTTTTCACCCTTTTTTTCTTCTTCATCTCCCCAGAAAGGAGATTCTAAGTAATTACTTGTAAATTGGTTCCTGTTTTCCACCTCGCCCTTCCTCTACCCTTCTGGTATCCTCACTGTTGCTGAGGGAATTATCTCTCTTGGATTGCAGGAAATCCATCTGAAAGGTTATATTCACCTGAGAAGGGTGATTTCTTCTGTCTGTAAAAATAGACACACATCTGGCTCTCGAGTTCTTTTAAAACACTATTTAGGGAATAGGGAGTTAGGAGATCGGCTCTTCCGTCTCAAACGTTTGTCAAAGAGACACATAAGAGAACGTTTTGATTGCAGAATGTTCTGTTGTGTCTAGTCTAGTATTGCCACGATTGGAAAATCATCATCATCATCGTCATCATCACCACGACCTTCATCATCAGTCACAGTTAAAGGGAAGAAAAAATATTCTAGAATTTAAAAGCATGACAATAGGATGGCGGTATTGATGGTATGACATGCGGCTAAAGTGCAAGTTTAAACGGTTTAAAACCGAACGATACAAACAAGCAAAACACCTGATCTTTTCCCACATCCCCAAAAAACAAACCAAACAAAAAATTTGTGTAAGAATTTGAGTGTTTGTGCGGGAGGCAAGAGATGATGGCTTGTGGGGGGGGTTGGTGTTAGGTGGGACAGGGAGAACTCAGGTGGTATAATCCACAGTGGCTTGCCTGGGTCGTATGCCGGACCTCAATGGAAATCTATATCACTCCTCAAGCAAGGGCTATCACACACACACACACACACACACACTCACACACGTGCGCGTGCGCACGCGCAGTGTGCATGGGTCATCTGCTGACTGCTTGGGTCAGTCAGATTCCTGGAGCCACGTTGTAAGCCCTTTGGCATATGTGCCCCATCTCTCTATGTGTTCCAATCACGGTGGTCTGACCCCTGCCTGCTACTCTGGTGCCACTCATAACTGTGATTTCTTGAAGGGAAACCCATCGCAGCCAGTCACGATCAGTTTGGTGGCAATTCTGTCTTTTTGTTCTCAACTCCACCGATTAATTGATTCCCATTTGAGCGGCCTAGCTAGTGACTGAGAATCGTCAACAGACAGGCCGACAGACAGGCAGACAGGCAGATACACAGACGGACAGATGCTTGGGAAGAGTTGCACCCGGTTGATTTCAAAGACAGTCCAATGAGCCACAACACAAGAAATCATACGAGCTTCTAGTGAAAGCCAGCGGGTGAATGGGCAACCCAGAGGAGTGAGTGGGTCGCGAGAGCACATCAGAATACACTCAGCTTATTGGGCATCAAACCACCAGCAGGGAAGGATGATCAATCCTTACCACACCCAGGACCTCGAAGTGAGAATGTTTTTGGGGAATTCCCAATGTTTGCAGTCCTCAGGCTGGGGTGTTCCTAGCTACTGTTTATTTCATAATTGGTCAATGTATGTGTGAGAGAGAGAGCGTGGCGGGAGATGTGGATGTATTAGGCCATAAGCTGGTCCATGTGTTTCTTGGTGTGTGACTAGTCCCCTTTGCCTCTGTTTACCTTGTAACAAAAAAAGCCTTGTGAGATAACTCAATTCTTTATGACCTTGCAGCTAAAAGCAGTGTGAGATAACTCAGTTATTTATGACCTCTTGAGATTCTTTTGAACCTTGCATGTCCTTGTGCTTATCTTAGAATATAGTGGTGTTATTATTCAAATGTTTAGAAAGTGTGACTCGTTCAGTAACATTTGCATAGATAAGAGGTTAGGGATGTTTTTCAAAGCAAGTTCTCTGATGTTCGTTTTGTAACCATTCCCTTGTTAGAAGAGTGTAAAAACCAAGGTTTGAACATACTTCAGTCCATCAGACTGTTGTCCTCCCAATCCCATGCTTTCTATATGGCTCTTTCTTTTATTCTTTCATCTGCACGCATCATTTCAGACGCGGCTTGATGGGGGATAGCTGGTCTAATCCCTCGCATTTTTGGCGCCCAACAGGAGGCTTTGAAAACTGAGCATCCCGTGACAGAAACCACTGAATAGCAAGGCCGTGAATCTTTACAGTGAAAATTAGGGTAAGTGGTGAAACGTTGGGAGTAATAAATAATGGGACAGACTTCTAGTAAATGTATGTATGTAAATATGCTTCCAAATATGTTAAGAGCTAGAGGAGCAAAAGTAACCAACCAAAGATTAGAAGAGCTTTTTGATTTTGTGGTTAGGGTATGTCACCTCCTGCTGCTGACCTGCAGGGTACTGATCTGCTTCAGCTTAGACCAAATTATGGTCTAATACTGAGAGCCTCGTGCATTGGAGCAAACATTGTGGCAAACAGTGAGGGAAGATGGACCCTGCGGGTTGGAGGGCACTCAGAATGGGATTGATGCCACAGTACAGCTGCAGCTAGGTCCACGGGTCCCTCAAGGTGGGTCACGGCGTCGGCGAGTGAGAGGCAGAAACCACACGACTCAAAGGTTGCATGTGAGTGTTCCAATTTTATTCATGCAAAGCTTCAACTTATATATTCTTTTCCTAAGCTTAAATCTTATGGCTTGAGGTCATACTTGAGGAAATTCTCAAGACCATGACCAGTTACATAATCACATTTCTTTACTCTCCATCAGATACACTGCATGATTCCTGGTTAAAATTTAGTACATCTTGAAACGAAAACTGTCTCAAACACAAGTGTGATAAACATAAACCTTCTAACAATAAGTGAGCACACTTTATCACACTAGGGCATATTGTTCGAACTATGAAATCAATAAAGCATTAATGCATTTCATTATCAAACACAAAAATTACTTGACAGACTTTGGCTGTTCCTTCTTCAGGTGTTCCTCTAGGGCTTTCATTTATTGTTTTCTTTCCCACTAAGTTCCCATAAATCAAACTCCCACTGGTCTTTCTGTACCAAGGCATGAGTTGCCTCAAATAGGCAGCTTTGCTTCAGTGGAAGTCAAGTTGCCCTACAATAGGTAGCTTTACTTCATTGGACTTCGACCACCACGGGGGCTTCAGCGCCTTGCAATGAAGATCAGGGAGTCTTGCAAGCAAGGACAGGGCCCGTGGCCAACTGACATCTCGTGAGTAACTCCAATCATTTCTCACTTGGGGAGGGTCCGTGGGAACTTTCGTCAGCGTGGGTGTCCTGCTGAGTAGCTTGACTTGTCCTCTCATTCCGCTGTTGCTTCTCAGTTTGTAGTATCAGCACGTCCATCCGAACATAGGTTTTGGTAACGCTCCTCAGCCAGCGTGTCCTTGGGTGAAGCCCTGCTGGTGCATGATGCAACTATCCTTTTCGGGCACGCTTGTGTGCGCGCATACACACACACACACACACACACTCACTCACTCACTCAGACAGTCAGGACTTGTGCACTTCTGAAACGCGCTACCCCCCGGGTTTTTAAATAATACTTCGAAATATAAACAGTTTTAATTTAAAAATAAAAGGGATACATTTTTACCTTTTAAATTGGAAGGGATTTCTTTGAGAAATGAAACCGGAAACCAGAACTATGCAGAAGGAGGGGGAGGTGAATGCTCTTTGGTGCTCCCCAGACAGTTGCAAACACGTGCCTCTTCCCTATTGGCTGTGCTCATTCCTGTCGCCAATCACATCTTGTATATCGAAAGAGGTGCTCGAAGGGAATGGTATTTAAGAGCGGCGGCTGGCCCTCTCCTCCGGAGAGCTCAAGTTCCGCTGGCCTGTCGGAGCCCACAGCCCTCTCTTCTCCCCCGAAACTGCTCCTCCTTCCGCAGCATGGCTTCGAAAGACCCTCCTGCTCGTTCTAAGCGAACCCAAGACCGAAGAAAGAGGACTGTCTGGAACGCTTCTCAATCTGACATCTTACAAGCCTCATTTGCTCGAGACCCGTATCCAGGCTTCACGGCCAGAGAAGAACTTGCCAGAGCCATCGGCGTAGCAGAGGACAGAATCTTCCTGTGGTTCAAAAACCGCAGAAGTCGACAGCTCAGGAGGAGCCGACTGAGCTCCGTGCCCCCTCCGGGACAGCCGTGCCCCGTGCCGCCTCGCACCACCTCTCCAGCCAGGGCGCCGACGGCAGACAGACGCAAGAGGACTGTCATCAGCAAAGATCAAAGCGCCCACCTGGTGCAAGCGTTTGAGAAGCAGCCATTCCCCGGCGTGAAAGCCAGGCAAGAACTGGCACGCCAGACAGGCCTTCCGGAAGCTCGGATTGACACGTGGTTTCAGAACCGAAGGGCTCGACACTCACATCACGCCAGGGTGCAGCTGGATCACCACGGGCTCCAGCAATGCAGCTCCAGCCCGGTCTTCCCATGTCCACTTCTGCAGCCACCTGAGCAAAGCACACCCATAGATGCCCAGAGACCGCCCTCCCTGTGCTTCGTAGGCGGCGGCGGAGGTGATGGAGACAGCAATCCGTTAGCTTGCGTCATGGGAGGCCAAGCCTCTGTGGGCCCGGTGACCCATCAGGGGCAAATGCCACAGGAGTTCACCCAGGCGGGAAGGCCTCCGGAGACAAGGACACTCTACTTGGACCTTTCCAGCTGCGGAAACCAAGGTCCCGAACAACAGGACATTCTTTCGGACGCCGGGCAGTGGAAAGGCACTTCATTGTGGGAGCATCCAAACCTGTTCTGGCAGAGACCGGCTCCTGCACACACACCAGCCCCAGTGGGATGGGGGCCTGGCCTGGCCGTGAGCGTGAGTGCCCAGCGGCAGCTGACTGGGCACAACCAGCAGGCAACACTGCTGCAGGAAAACCCTCCTCTGCTTGCCCAAGCCTCTCCACAAGGCACCAGCTTCTTGGACCAACCTCTCGACGACCTGGAAATTCAGCAGAATGCCCAGCCCTTGGTGAATCAACAGGAAGCAGGCCTGCAATGTGAGCCACCACTGCAATTCCCTATCAGCGAGGAGCTCTATCAGGAGTACCTAAGAGACTTTTAAAACGCCCCGAATGCCCGGGAGACTCACTAAAACCCTCTGAAAAGCACCAATCATACCGTATACGTTAAAAAAAAGAAAACACGAAGCAGATTTAAAACCACCTTAAATGCCCTATAAATCAGTAAGAAACAACAGCAACACAATGATACCCTAAAAAAGGCACCCTTGAGGAGTAGATATCTATGTATATTTATATAATATATAAGTGATTCTATGTAAACGATTAATATATAATATGTACACTATTTATACATCATAGATCATTTTTTACATATAGTACATATAAAAACTGAAACCCCTCCAAAACCATTCATAAACCATGGAATACATTTAAAAAGACCCAAAGGGACCAAAGAAGCCCTTTAGGACCCCTTGGAGATCATTCGTAATTTCCTCCCCGCAAGAGAGTAAAACCCTACATAGAGTTGATCAGGTGTCCAGTGAGCTTCTTCATGTCCCCGGCCCCACCAATTGAGGTCATCGAGCTGCAAGCTGATTAACAGGCTAAATGCCACCCCTTCACTCTCAAGAGCCTCAAGTTGAGAGCACATCATGTATCTCTTGCAGCACACTTGTGGCAGGAAAGCCCAGCCCTAACTGGATGGGAGGGCTCTAGAGTCAAGATTGACAAGCTAAGCTTGATCTCTGATCCTCCTTGACCTTAGGTGTCTTTGAATTCTTCTCCAGGGCATAATCTATGGGCCTTATGGGAAGGGTGTGGAGTCTTCATCGGGTGGGGCAGGAAACGGGTCTCAATGCTTTTGATAGCTGACAACACTCAGGAATGTAGCCTTCAAGAAGTTGCCCTGGGAATTCATGTAGCAGCATAGCAACCCTGTGCAGTGAAGTGCCTTAAGACTGTCATTGTTATGGTGCGTGGTGGTGGCGGTGGCGGGGACACGGTCAGGAGCGACTTTGACTCGGAGACCGTGAGTGGGATACACCTCCAACCCAGGAAAGTGAAGGTCCCCTCCAGGGGAGCCCCAGCCTCCCAGACTACTTAACGGATGAACACTGACAGTTGGTTCTCACACACGGTCTTGCGGGTTGTGTTTCACACACTCTGGTGACTATGAAATGCCCAGATCTATGCTTGAGTCTCCGTGTGAATGAATGGATTCCATTTGAGCTTCCATTCTGAGCACTGCGTGGACGGTGGAAGACCAACAAGCACTTTTCAGTGGATTTGCCTCTGTGGCTCTGACGACTGGATAAGGGGGTAGATTGGCAAAGGTCTAAAGCTTTGCCCAGATAGAAGGCAGTCTGTGTGTGTGTGTGACTGATTGCAAACACTTCCTCCCTCACCACCCGGCCAGGGAGGAGCATTCTGGTCTGCAGCTCCTTGCCCAGGGTGAACATACCCCCGAGGTAAATCGGGCTGGAGTGTGGGTGGCTGTATAATACCAGCACCATTTGGTCAGGGGTCAGGAGGACCTAGAACCAAGCTCTGCAATATTGGCAATCCTGTTACAGCACCACTATCACCACCACCACCATGGTCAACCGCACCCCAACCCCCACCCAGGATGTTGAGGGAACATTCTGTTATGCTACCACCACTGGTCACCCACTGTTGGTATTGAGCCAAGCCTATAAAACACAGGGACATCGCATGTCTCTGTCGTGTTGTTTAGATTTTCATATTCACCACAATCAATAGTCAGACGTGTATAGAGGATATGAAGGTCAAAACACACACTTCTGTCCTTCCCACCCGATTCACACAGGCACCCTGCTTTTGGTGAAAACAAATAGCTCATGGAGAGAAAGACAGACAGATAAGTAAGTAGACTGTTAGAAAGGTAGACACAGCTATAAGATGATAGATAGATAGATAGATAGATAGATAGATAGATAGATAGATAGATTGACGATACATAACATCACCAAGAAGGCCTTCAACAGGCTCTCAGAGGAAAGCTTCACACTGTCTGTGAAGCCTTACTTTGGCAAGTAGGCCAATAGTAACCTAAGAGGGGAGTTTCATCAGGTCACAGCTTGATTCGAGTGCTAGGAGAGAAAAGTCTTTTCAAGTCCCTTCCCTTCTGGCTTCCTCCCTGGTGATGGGAGCGTTGAGCTGCTGCCCTGGCCTGTGCTGCACTACCTGTGGCTCAAGCCAAACCACTGATCGGTTAGGTTTTGAGGTTTTTTGGAGGCCTTTGTCGCCACACTGCAGCTGTGTGCATCCCTTGAGCTTGTGGCTGGTGTATATTGCCTGCTGCCCCGCTCCCCACCTCTGAACCCTCTTGCCCTCCCGCCAAGCGCGTCCTGCAAGGCTCCACCTGGTGACCCAGTGCCTCCTTGGCCAAGAGATCGGGCTGGCCTTGCGCGGGGAGGCATGCACCCCGGTTGGCCTTTCTCACCTCCAAGTGACAGCGCGTGGCAGAAGCACAGAGGTCAGCAGACCGCATACTGTCTTACCCTCTTGGCCGACTTAGAGGGATGTAGGCGCTCCTGGCTCCCTCTCGCTGGGTTGACCAGAGAGGACCAGGACCGCGGAGAGCAGCGAGGGAAAGGATAAGAGAAGAGTAGAGAAGAGAAGAAAAACAGAGTGGAGTAGCATATGGGGGCGGCCGGGATATGAGAGTTAGGTAGAGCAACAGCCACAGAGAAGGGATCTTGTCATCCACCTGGTCACAGCTAGGGGGAACTGGAGGGAGTCCAATTCAGGTGACCCTTAGACCATAAGCGCATGTGAGCTATAGCACTCACATTGGAAAACCCCTCCCTCCTACACTCAGCCACTTTGATCCTTTCCTCTCAGAGACTAGAGAAGGCCCTCCTGTGTTAGGTTTCTCTTTTTCTGTCTCTCTCTCATGTACACATCCATCCACCCATCCACCCATCCACCCATCCATCCATACAATCATCCATCATCTGTTATCACAAAGGAAGAAGGCCTGCGCGCCAAGATGTCGGTGGGAAGGGAGGCTGTATGTTTGAACCTTCATCCCCATATCCGCATATATACGATGGCAGTGAATAATAGAACCAAAACGTGACAAAAACAATGCGATGCTTCTCTACGTTAGATCGGATTTATATGCTTCAGGGGGCACCTGGTGTTGGTGAGTTAGTACATTGTGGTCAGACTGGGGCAGAAGTGGGTTCGGACTAGGTGGCGGAAAGAGGTAATGGTGGTTCTGCTGCTGCTGTGCCTGCATGATTGCATTGAGTGAAGCGTGGCCATGAAACTCCTAAAACTTGACCAGGTGGGCCTGGTACTCTACACACACACACACACACACACACACACACACACACACACACACACACAGACACATAACCAGCCATCCACCGAAGCACACACATACCGGGTTCCTAAAATTTTTGCCAAATCCTCCCTCACCCCTTCTAAGCACTCAGGTCCCAACCCACTCAACTCATAAAGCAGTGGGACCTCTGGTCTCATCAGAAAAACTGCTGGAGATTCGCAAGGGAGGGTCCAGAGTCTGAGCTGCTTTTCGACTGAATCCCAGTGCTGGCGGTTGGAGGCTCCGCCAGGTGGCAGGCCTTCGGAATTAAGGGTGGGCCAGTGGGACCAGGCCACACTCCTGTGGACCACTCAAGCCTCCCTCTTCCTTGACTTTGCAGGTGGAGAGATTGGAGTTCCCCTAGGGCTCTTCTCCATGGATCGCTGCCTCCTCCCACTCCCTTCCCATCCCAGCCCATCCTGGGTGTCCCCGAAACAAGCAATGTCTAGTTCACTTGCCCAAGGTAGTGTCAAAGTCCAACTTCAGATCAACAACAGAATAAAACAAAACAAAACACAAACCGGTCACCCTGACAGCAATGACCATGCCTCTCTAGCCAGAGACCAGGTTATTGAGATGCTAAAACGGCCGGCTTCATATGGTAATCAAGCCCAGGCCTTCCTTTTGATCCTTTTCAGGTGAAAAGGTGCCACAGGAGGTGTCTTTCTGCTTAAGTTGGAGGGGTTATTGATTGGGCAACATGTTGGAGGTAGTGCTGGCCCAGAAAGAGACACGCACCCACCCCCCATTTCACAAATTGAAATCTACTTTATAGATAGATTACCAATTATTAATGAAGTGGTTGATGGGCCATGGCTGGGGTGGGGGTGGTGGGGATGCGGCTGGGTGTGCAGGCAGGCTAAAACACCTTAGTAGTTGATAAATAACATGCTGAATTTGGCTTCTGTCATTTTGGCTAGGCTTGACCAAGGCGCACACACAAAAACACCCACACGTCGACCAGTTTTGAAATAAACAGTGGCAAGGTACATCTCAGCCTGAGGACCGCAAACATTGGGAATTCCCCCAGAACCTTCCCACTTCAGGGAACTGCATGTGGCAAAGATTGACCATCCTTCTCTGCTGGTGCTTTGATTCCTAATAAACTGAGTGTGTTCTGCTGTGCTCTCGGGACCCACTGACTCTTACAGTTTGCCCATTCACCTGCTGGCTTTCACTTAAAGCACATTTGATTGATTGCAGTGTGGCTCTTTGGGTTGTCTTGGAAGCCAACTGGGTACAACTCTTCCCAAGGAGCTTTCTGTCTGTCTGTCTGCCTGTCTTTTGAAGAATCCTCAGGCACAAGCTAGGCCACTCAAATGGGAATCAATCAATTGGTGGAGAGAGAGCAAGGGACAGAATTGCCACCAAACTGATCGTGACTGGCGGCAGGTTTCCTCCAGAGAGAACACAGATTGGAGGGGACCGGAGAAGCGGATAGGGGTCTGAGCACCATAGTTGGAAGACATAGCGAGACGGGGTGCATATGCAGAAGAGCTTACAATGTCGCTCCAAGGACCTCTGAATGACCCAAGCAGTCAGGAGATGATGCATGGCCACCGTGTGTGTGTTTGTGTGTGTGCGATAGCCCTTCCTTGAGGATTGATGGTCGATTTCTATTGAGGGCAGGCAGACCACACTGTCAAGCCAGTAAGGACTATGCCACAGGGTTCTCCCTATCCTCCCTAACACCCACCAGGCCACCTGTCACCCGCCCCCACTGCAATCCAATCCAATTCTTACTCAAACTTTTTCGTTGGCTTGTTTGTTGGGGGTGGGTGGGGAAGATCATGTGTTTGTTTTCTTTTTTAAACCCTTTTAAACTTGTACTTTAGCCGCATGTCATACCATCAATAAGCGCCATCCTATTTGATTCCATACAATTTTCTTCTTTCCTGTAGCTGTGATATTGATAGTGGTGGTGATGATGATGATCATGGTGATGCTTTTCTCATGGTGGCAATACTAGACTAGACACAACAGAACATTCTGCAATCACAACTTCCTTTTCTGTGTCCCTTTGCCAAACTCTTGAGATGGAGGAGCCGAGATCATAACTCCATACTCCCTAAAAGTAGTTTGGAAAGTGTTTGAGAGCCAGACGTATGTCCATTTTTACAGACAGATGAAATCACCATTCTCAGATAAATCTCCTTTCAGATGGCTTTCCAGGAATCCAGGAGAGATAATCCCTTCAGGACCAGTGGTGATACCAGGAGGTGGAGGGAGGGTGGGGTGGAAAGGTGGAGTCTATTTACAAGGATCTACATAGAACCTCCTCCATGGGGGGATGGGCTACAGAAAAGTGGGTGAAGGGAGACATCGGACAGTGTAAGATATAACAAAATACTAATAATTTATCAATTATCAAGGGTTCATGAGGGAGGTGGGAGGGGGAAATGATGAGCTGATACCAAAGCTTCAGGCAGAAACCAAATGTTTTGAGAATGATGATGGCAACACATGTACAAATGTGCTTGACACAATGGATGGATGGACGGTTGGATGGATGGATGGATTTAATCTGTCTGTAAAAATAGATACATTTTTGCTCTTGAGAACTATTAAAACTGTTTTTACAGAGCAGGGTGTTGTGAGATCAGCTCTTCCTTCTGAAAAGTTTGCCAAAGAGACACAGAAAAGAAAATCATCATCATCACCACCACCATCATCATCAATCCCAGCTGCAGGGAAGAAGGAAAGGTTCTAGAAACTAATAGGATGACAAGAGGATGGCTGTAATGATGGTATGACATGTGGCTAATACGCAAGTTTAAACGGTTTAAAAAAAAATAAAACAAAACACCCGATTTGCCTCCACAAACCTAACCAATACGCCAACCAAAAAGGTAGTGCAAGAATTGGATTGCATTGTGGGAGTGGCAGGGCATAGGCGGGCAGATGGGTGTTAAGTAGGATAGGGAGAACCCAGGAGGCATAGTCCTCAGGGGCTTTCATGGGCAAAAAATGCCAGGCAAAATTTTTATTCCAAATGACAGTAAAAGGGCAGGCAGGGCACTGGAGACTGATCTAGGGATAAATCTGAGGTGGTTTGCTTTGATACAATATAATCCTCACAGGTTACATTCTACCACTGTATGTGTGAGTGTATGTCCCTTTTAGACATGCAATTTTGAATTTCCCGCCCAGGCGGCCCCCATTTGGTGACACTGCAGGCAGAGAACAATGCTGGACCTAGGAGCAAAGAATGGACTTCTCTGCAGTGCAACTCCAAAAGTGTCTCAGGATTACTGCTTCTGACAGTTAACATTTACCCCAAACGACCCTCAAGATTACCGCCAGGGAACTTAACCAAATAACTCAATCACGAAAATGATGGCAATGGGTTTCAAAAAGAAAAGGAAAAGGAAAAAAAAACTCTGATCAGATTCAGCAAGGTGGCAGGACAAGCAAAATCCAAGGAAGGCAGCCCTCACAGAAAAGTTCCTTCAGCCCTGGGAAGTGAGCAGAAAAGGTCAGGACACCTGGAAGACCTCCGGCAGATAAGAGAACATCCAAGTCTAAAGGAAAGCCATCTTTAAAAAAAAATTGTTATTGGAAGCTCGTACAACTCTTATCAAAATCCATCCATCCATCAAATGTGTCAAGCACATTTATACCAGTGTTGCCATCATCATTCTCAAAATATTTGCTTTCTGCTTGAGCCTTTGCTATCAGCTCCTCATTTCCCCCCTCCCTCCCCGCTCCCCCCTACCTCATGAACCCTTGATATTTAAAAATTATTAGTATTTTGTTATAACTTACACTGTCCAATGTCTCTTTTCACCCTTTTTTTCTTCTTCATCTCCCCAGAAAGGAGATTCTAAGTAGATACTTGTAAATTGGTTCCTGTTTTCCACCTCGCCCTTCCTCTACCCTTCTGGTATCCTCACTGTTGCTGAGGGAATTATCTCTCTTGGATTGCAGGAAATCCATCTGAAAGGTTCTATTCACCTGAGAAGGGTGATTTCTTCTGTCTGTAAAAATAGACACACATCTGGCTCTCGAGTTCTTTTAAAACACTATTTAGGGAATAGGGAGTTAGGAGATCGGCTCTTCCGTCTCAAACGTTTGTCAAAGAGACACATAAGAGAACGTTTTGATTGCAGAATGTTCTGTTGTGTCTAGTCTAGTATTGCCACGATTGGAAAATCATCATCATCATCGTCATCATCACCACGACCTTCATCATCAGTCACAGTTAAAGGGAAGAAAAAATATTCTAGAATTTAAAAGCATGACAATAGGATGGCGGTATTGATGGTATGACATGCGGCTAAAGTGCAAGTTTAAACGGTTTAAAACCGAAAGATACAAACAAGCAAAACACCTGATCTTTTCCCACATCCCCAAAAAACAAACCAACCAAAAAATTTGTGTAAGAATTTGAGTGTTTGTGCGGGAGGCAAGAGATGATGGCTTGTGGGCGGGTTTGGTGTTAGGTGGGACAGGGAGAACTCAGGTGGTATAATCCACAGTGGCTTGCCTGGGTCGTATGCCGGACCTCAATGGAAATCTATATCACTCCTCAAGCAAGGGCTATCACACACACACACACACACACACACACACACACACACACACACACACACACTCACACACGTGCGCGTGCGCACGCGCAGTGTGCATGGGTCATCTGCTGACTGCTTGGGTCAGTCAGATTCCTGGAGCCACATTGTAAGCCCTTTGGCATATGTGCCCCATCTCTCTATGTGTTCCAATCACGGTGGTCTGACCCCTGCCTGCTACTCTGGTGCCACTCATAACTGTGATTTCTGGAAGGGAAACCCATCGCAGCCAGTCACGATCAGTTTGGTGGCAATTCTGTCTTTTTGTTCTCAACTCCACCGATTAATTGATTCCCATTTGAGCGGCCTAGCTAGTGACTGAGAATCGTCAACAGACAGGCCGACAGACAGGCAGACAGGCAGATACACAGACGGACAGATGCTTGGGAAGAGTTGCACCCGGTTGATTTCAAAGACAGTCCAATGAGCCACAACACAAGAAATCATACGAGCTTCTAGTGAAAGCCAGCGGGTGAATGGGCAACCCAGAGGAGTGAGTGGGTCGCGAGAGCACATCAGAATACACTCAGCTTATTGGGCATCAAACCACCAGCAGGGAAGGATGATCAATCCTTACCACACCCAGGACCTCGAAGTGAGAATGTTTTTGGGGAATTCCCAATGTTTGCAGTCCTCAGGCTGGGGTGTTCCTAGCTACTGTTTATTTCATAATTGGTCAATGTATGTGTGAGAGAGAGAGCGTGGCGGGAGATGTGGATGTATTAGGCCATAAGCTGGTCCATGTGTTTCTTGGTGTGTGACTAGTCCCCTTTGCCTCTGTTTACCTTGTAACAAAAAGCGTTGTGAGATAACTCAATTCTTTATGACCTTGCAGCTAAAAGCAGTGTGAGATAACTCAGTTATTTATGACCTCTTGAGATTCTTTTGAACCTTGCATGTCCTTGTGCTTATCTTAGAATATAGTGGTGTTATTTTTCAAATGTTTAGAAAGTGTGACTCGTTCAGTAACATTTGCATAGATAAGAGGTTAGGGATGTTTTTCAAAGCAAGTTCTCTGATGTTCGTTTTGTAACCATTCCCTTGTTAGAAGAGTGTAAAAACCAAGGTTTGAACATACTTCAGTCCATCAGACTGTTGTCCTCCCAATCCCATGCTTTCTATATGGCTCTTTCTTTTATTCTTTCATCTGCACGCATCATTTCAGACGCGGCTTGATGGGGGATAGCTGGTCTAATCCCCCGCATTTTTGGCGCCCAACAGGGGGCTTTGAAAACTGAGCATCCCGTGACAGAAACCACTGAATAGCAAGGCCGTGAATCTTTACAGTGAAAATTAGGGTAAGTGGTGAAACGTTGGGAGTAACAAATAATGGGACAGACTTCTAGTAAATGTATGTATATAAATATGCTTCCAAATATGTTAAGAGCTAGAGGAGCAAAAGTAACCAACCAAAGATTAGAAGAGCTTTTTGATTTTGTGGTTAGGGTATGTCACCTCCTGCTGCTGACCTGCAGGGTACTGATCTGCTTCAGCTTAGACCAAATTATGGTCTAATTCAGAGAGCCTCGTGCATTGGAGCAAACATTGTGGCAAACAGTGAGGGAAGATGGACCCCGCGGGTTGGAGGGCACTCAGAATGGGACTGATGCCACAGTACAGCTGCAGCTAGGTCCACGGGTCCCTCAAGGTGGGTCACGGCGTCGGCGAGTGAGAGGCAGAAACCACACGACTCAAAGGTTGCATGTGATTGTTCCAATTTTATTCATGCAAAGCTTCAAATTATATATTCTTTTCCTAAGCTTAAATCTTATGGCTTGAGGTCATACTTGAGGAAATTCTCAAGACCATGACCAGTTACATAATCACATTTCTTTACTCTCCATCAGATACACTGCATGATTCCTGGTTAAAATTTAGTACATCTTGAAACGAAAACTGTCTCAAACACAAGTGTGATAAACATAAACCTTCTAACAATAAGTGAGCACACTTTATCACACTAGGGCATATTGTTCGAACTATGAAATCAATAAAGCATTAATGCATTTCATTATCAAACACAAAAATTACTTGACAGACTTTGGCTGTTCCTTCTTCAGGTGTTCCTCTAGGGCTTTCATTTATTGTTTTCTTTCCCACTAAGTTCCCATAAATCAAACTCCCACTGGTCTTTCTGTACCAAGGCATGAGTTGCCTCAAATAGGCAGCTTTGCTTCAGTGGAAGTCAAGTTGCCCTACAATAGGTAGCTTTACTTCATTGGACTTCGACCACCACGGGGGCTTCAGCGCCTTGCAATGAAGATCAGGGAGTCTTGCAAGCAAGGACAGGGCCCGTGGCCAACTGACATCTCGTGATTAACTCCAATCATTTCTCACTTGGGGAGGGTCCATGGGAACTTTCGTCAGCGTGGGTGTCCTGCTGAGTAGCTTGACTTGTCCTCTCATTCCGCTGTTGCTTCTCAGTTTGTAGTATCAGCACGTCCATCCGAACATAGGTTTTGGCAGTGTTTTGGTAAACCTCCTCAGCCACCGTGTCCTTGGGTGAAGCCCTGCCGGTGCATGATGCAACTATCCTTTTCGGGCACGCTTGTTTGCGCGCATACACACACACACACACACACACACACACACACACACACTCACTCACTCAGACAGTCAGGATTTGTGCACTTCTGAAACGCGCAACCCCCCGGGTTTTTAAATAATACTTCGAAATATAAACAGTTTTAATTTAAAAATAAAAGGGATACATTTTTACCTTTTAAATTGGAAGGGATTTCTTTGAGAAATGAAACCGGAAACCAGAACTATGCAGAAGGAGGGGGAGGTGAATGCTCTTTGGTGCTCCCAAGACAGTTGCAAACACGTGCCTCTTCCCTATTGGCTGTGCTCATTCCTGTCGCCAATCACATCTTGTATATCGAATGAGGTGCTCAAAGGGAATGGTATTTAAGAGCGGCGGCTGGCCCTCTCCTCCGGAGAGCTCAAGTTCCGCTGGCCTGTCGGAGCCCACAGTCCTCTCTTCTCCCCCGAAACTGCTCCTCCTTCCGCAGCATGGCTTCGAAAGACCCTCCTGCTCGTTCTAAGCGAACCCAAGACCAAAGAAAGAGGACTGTCTGGAACGCTTCTCAATCTGACATCTTACAAGCCTCATTTGCTCGAGACCCGTATCCAGGCTTCACGGCCAGAGAAGAACTTGCCAGAGCCATCGGCGTGGCAGAGGACAGAATCTTCCTGTGGTTCAAAAACCGCAGAAGTCGACAGCTCAGGAGGAGCCGACTGAGCTCCGTGCCCCCTCCGGGACAGCCGTGCCCCGTGCCGCCTCGCACCACCTCTCCAGCCAGGGCGCCGACGTCAGACAGACGCAAGAGGACTGTCATCAGCAAAGATCAAAGCGCCCACCTGGTGCAAGCGTTTGAGAAGCAGCCATTCCCCGGCGTGAAAGCCAGGCAAGAACTGGCACGCCAGACAGGCCTTCCGGAAGCTCGGATTGACACGTGGTTCCAGAACCGAAGGGCTCGACACTCACATCACGCCAGGGTGCAGCTGGATCACCGCGGGCCCCAACAATGCAGCTCCAGCCCGGTCTTCGCATGTCCGGTTCTGCAGCCACCTGAGCAAAGCACACCCATAGATGCCCAGAGACCGCCCTCCCTGTGCTTCGTAGGCGGCGGCGGAGGTGATGGAGACAGCAATCCGTTAGCTTGCGTCATGGGAGGCCAAGCCTCTGTGGGCCCGGTGACCCATCAGGGGCAAATGCCACAGGAGTTCACCCAGGCGGGAAGGCCTCCGGAGACAAGGACACTCTACTTGGACCTTTCCAGCTGCGGAAACCAAGGTCCCGAACAACAGGACATTCTTTCGGACGCCGGGCAGTGGAAAGGCACTTCATTGTGGGAGCATCCAAACCTGTTCTGGCAGAGACCGGCTCCTGCACACACACCAGCCCCAGTGGGATGGGGGCCTGGTCTGGCCGTGAGCGTGAGTGCCCAGCGGCAGCTGACTGGGCACAACCAGCAGGCAACACTGATGCAGGAAAACCCTCCTCTGCTTGCCCAAGCCTCTCCACAAGGCACTAGCTTCTTGGACCAACTCCTCGATGACCTGGAAATTCAGCAGAATGCCCAGCCCTTGGTGATTCAACAGGAAGCAGGCCTGCAATGTGAGCCACCACTGCAATTCCCTATCAGCGAGGAGCTCTATCAGGAGTACCTAAGAGACTTTTAAAACGCCCCGATTGCCCGGGAGACTCACTAAAACCCTCTGAAAAGCACCAATCATACCTTATACGTTAAAAAAAAGAAAACACGAAGCGGATTTAAAACCACCTTAAATGCCCCACAAATCAGTAAGAAACAACAGCAACACAATGATACCCTAAAAAAGGCACCCTTAAGGAGTAGATATCTATGTATATTTATATAATATATAAGTGATTCTATGTAAATGATTAATATATAATATGTACACTATTTATACATCATAGATCTTTTTTACATATAGTACATATAAAAACTGAAACCCCTCCAAAACCATTCATAAACCATGGAATACATTTAAAAAGACCCAAAGGGACCAAAGAAGCCCTTTAGGACCCCTTGGAGATCATTCGTAATTTCCTCCCCGCAAGAGAGTAAAACCCTACATAGAGTTGATCAGGTGTCCAGTGAGCTTCTTCATGTCCCCGGCCCCACCAATTGAGGTCATCGAGCTGCAAGCTGATTAACAGGCTAAATGCCACCCCTTCACTCTCAAGAGCCTCAAGTTGAGAACACATCATGTATGTCTTGCAGCACACGTGTGGCAGGAAAGCCCACCCCTAACTGGTTGGGAGGGCTCTAGAGTCAAGATTGACAAGCTAAGCTTGGTCTCTGAGCCTGCTTGACCTTAGGTGTCTTTGGATTCTTCTCCAGGGCATAATCTATGGGCCTTATGGGAAGGGTGTGGAGTCTTCTTCGGTTGAGGCAGGAAATGGGTCTCAATGCTTTTGATAGCTGACAACACTCAGGAATGTAGCCTTCATGAAGTTGCCCTGGGAATTCATGTAGCAGCATAGCAACCCTGTGCAGTGAAGTGCCTTAAGACTGTCATTCTTATGGTGCGTGGTGGTGGTGGTGGCGGGGACACGGTCAGGAGCGACTTTGACTTCGGAGACCGTGAGTGGGATACACCTCCAACCCAGGAAAGTGAAGGTCCCCTCCAGGGGAGCCCCAGCCTCCCAGACTACTTAACGGATGAACACTGACAGTTGGTTCTCACACACGGTCTTGCGGGTTGTGTTTCACACACTCTGGTGACTATGAAATGCCCAGATCTATGCTTGAGTCTCCGTGTGAATGAATGGATTCCATTTGAGCTTCCATTCTGAGCACTGCGTGGACGGTGGAAGACCAACAAGCACTTTTCAGTGGATTTGCCTCTGTGGCTCTGACGACTGGATAAGGGGGTAGATTGGCAAAGGTCTAAAGCTTTGCCCAGATAGAAGGCAGTCTGTGTGTGTGTGTGACTGATTGCAAACACTTCCTCCCTCACCACCCGGCCAGGGAGGAGCATTCTGGTCTGCAGCTCCTTGCCCAGGGTGAACATACCCCCGAGGTAAATCGGGCTGGAGTGTGGGTGGCTGTATAATACCAGCACCACTTGGTCAGGGGTCAGGAGGACCTAGAACCAAGCTCTGCAATATCGGCAATCCTGTTACAGCACCACTATCACCACCACCACCATGGCCAACCGCACCCCAACCCCCACCCAGGATGTTGAGGGAACATTCTGTTATGCTACCACCACTGGTCACCCACTGTTGGTATTTAGCCAAGCCTATAAAACACAGGGACATACATGTCTCTGTCGTGTTGTTTAGATTTTCATATTCACCACAATCAATAGTCAGACGTGTATAGAGGATATGAAGGTCAAAACACACACTTCTGTCCTTCCCACCCGATTCACACAGGCACCCTGTTTTTGGTGAAAACAGATAGCTCATGGAGAGAAAGACAGACAGATAAGTAAGTAGACTGTTAGAAAGGTAGACACAGCTATAAGATGATAGATAGATAGATAGATAGATTGATTGATTGATGATACATAACATCACCAAGAAGGCCTTCAACAGGCTCTCAGAGGAAAGCTTCACACTGTCTGTGAAGCCTTCCTTTGGCAAGTAGGCCAATAGTAACCTAAGAGGGGAGTTTCATCAGGTCACAGCTTGATTCGAGTGCTAGGAGAGAAAAGTCTTTTCAAGTCCCTAACCTTCTGGCTTCCTCCCTGGTGATGGGAGCGTTGAGCTGCTGCCCTGGCCTGTGCTGCACTACCTGTGGCTCAAGCCAAACCACTGATCGGTTAGGTTTTGAGGTTTTTTGGAGACCTTTGTCGCCACACTGCAGCTGTGTGCATCCCTTGAGCTTGTGGCTGGTGTATATTGCCTGCTGCCCCGCTCCCCACCTCTGAACCCTCTTGCCCTCCCGCCAAGCGCGTCCTGCAAGGCTCCACCTGGTGACCCAGTGCCTCCTTGGCCAAGAGATCGGGCTGGCCTTGCGCGGGGAGGCATGCACCCCGGTTGGCCTTTCTCACCTCCAAGTGACAGCGCGTGGCAGAAGCACAGAGGTCAGCAGACCGCATACTGTCTTTCCCTCTTGGCCGACTTAGAGGGACGTAGGCGCGCCTGGCTCCCTCTCGCTGGGTTGACCAGAGAGGACCAGGACCGCGGAGAGCAGCGAGGGAAAGGATAAGAGAAGAGTAGAGAAGAGAAGTGAAACAGAGTGGAGTAGCATATGGGGGCGGCCGGGATATGAGAGTTAGTTAGAGCAACAGCCACAGAGAAGGGATCTTGTCATCCACCTGGTCACAGCTAGGGGGAACCGGAGGGAGTCCAATTCAGGTGACCCTTAGACCATAAGCGCATGTGTGCTATAGCACTCACATTGGAAAACCCCTCCCTCCTACACTCAGCCACTTTGATCCTTTCCTCTCAGAGACTAGAGAAGGCCCTCCTGTGTTAGGTTTCTCTGTTTCTGTCTCTCTCTCATGTACCCATCCATCCACCCATCCACCCATCCATCCATACAATCATCCATCATCTGTTATCACAAAGGAAGAAGGCCTGCGCTCCAAGATGAGGGTGGGAAGGGAGGCTGTATGTTTGAACCTTCATCCCCATATCCCCATATATACGATGGCAGTGAATAATAGAACCAAAACGTGACAAAAACAATGCGATGCTTCTCTACGTTAGATGGGATTTATATGCTTCAGGGGGCACCTGGTGTTGGTGAGTTAGTACATTGTGGTCAGACTGGGGCAGAAGTGGGTTCGGACTAGGTGGCGGAAAGAGGTAATGGTGGTTCTGCTGCTGCTGTGCCTGCATGATTTCATTGACTGAAGCGTGGTCATGACACTCCTAAAACTTGACCAGGTGGGCCTGGTACTCTACACACACACACACACACACACACACACACACACACACACACACACACACACACATAACCAGCCATCCACCGAAGCACACACATACCGGGTTCCTAAAATGTTTGCCAAATCCTCCCTCACCCCTTCTAAGCACTCAGGTCCCAACCCACTCAACTCATAAAGCAGTGGGACCTCTGGTCTCATCAGAAAAACTGCTGGAGATTCGCAAGGGAGGGTCCAGAGTCTGAGCTGCTTTTCGACTGAATCCCAGTGCTGGCGGTTGGAGGCTCCGCCAGGTGGCAGGCCTTCGGAATTAAGGGTGGGCCAGTGGGACCAGGCCACACTCCTGTGGACCACTCAAGCCTCCCTCTTCCTTGACTTTGCAGGTGGAGAGATTGGAGTTCCCCTAGGGCTCTTCTCCATGGATCGCTGCCTCCTCCCACTCCCTTCCTATCCCAGCCCATCCTGGGTGTCCCCGAAACAAGCAATGTCTAGTTCGCTTGCCCAAGGTAGTGTCAAAGTCCAACTTCAGATCAACAACAGAATAAAACAAAACAAAACACAAACCGGTCACCCTGACAGCAATGACCATGCCTCTCTAGCCAGAGACCAGGTTATTGAGATGCTAAAACGGCCGGCTTCATATGGTAATCAAGCCCAGGCCTTCCTTTTGATCCTTTTCAGGTGAAAAGGTGCCACAGGAGGTGTCTTTCTGCTTAAGTTGGAGGGGTTATTGATTGGGCAACATGTTGGAGGTGGTGCTGGCCCAGAAAGAGACACGCACCCACCCCCCATTTCACAAATTGAAATCTACTTTATAGATAGATTACCAATTATTAACGAAGTGGTTGATGGGCCATGGCTGGGGTGGGGGTGGGGGGGATGCGGCTGGGTGTGCAGGCAGGCTAAAACACCTTAGTAGTTGATAAATAACATGCTGAATTTGGCTTCTGTCATTTTGGCTGAGGCTTGACCAAGGCGCACACACAAAAACACCCACACGTCGACCAGTTTTGAAATAAACAGTGGCAAGGTACATCTCAGCCTGAGGACCGCAAACATTGGGAATTCCCCCAGAACCTTCCCACTTCAGGGAACTTCATGTGGCAAAGATTGACCATCCTTCTCTGCTGGTGCTTTGATTCCTAATAAACTGAGTGTGTTCTGCTGTGCTCTCGGGACCCACTGACTCTTACAGTTTGCCCATTCACCTGCTGGCTTTCACTTAAAGCACATTTGATTGATTGCAGTGTGGCTCTTTGGGTTGTCTTGGAAGCCAACTGGGTACAACTCTTCCCAAGGAGCTTTCTGTCTGTCTGTCTGCCTGTCTTTTGAAGAATCCTCAGGCACAAGCTAGGCCACTCAAATGGGAATCAATCAATTGGTGGAGAGAGAGCAAGGGACAGAATTGCCACCAAACTGATCGTGACTGGCGGCAGGTTTCCTCCAGAGAGAACACAGATTGGAGGGGACCGGAGAAGCAGATAGGGGTCTGAGCACCATAGTTGGAAGACATAGCGAGACGGGGTGCATATGCAGAAGAGCTTACAATGTCGCTCCAAGGACCTCTGAATGACCCAAGCAGTCAGGAGATGATGCATGGCCACCGTGTGTGTGTTTGTGTGTGTGCGATAGCCCTTCCTTGAGGATTGATGGTCGATTTCTATTGAGGGCAGGCAGACCACACTGTCAAGCCAGTAAGGACTATGCCACAGGGTTCTCCCTATCCTCCTTAACACCCACCAGGCCACCTGTCACCCGCCCCCACTGCAATCCAATCCAATTCTTACTCAAACTTTTTCGTTGGCTTGTTTGTTGGGGGTGGGTGGGGAAGATCATGTGTTTGTTTTCTTTTTTAAACCCTTTTAAACTTGTACTTTAGCCGCATGTCATACCATCAATAAGCGCCATCCTATATGATTCCATACAATTTTCTTCTTTCCTGTAGCTGTGATATTGATAGTGGTGGTGATGATGATGATCATGGTGATGCTTTTCTCATGGTGGCAATACTAGACTAGACACAACAGAACATTCTGCAATCACAACTTCCTTTTCTGTGTCCCTTTGCCAAACTCTTGAGATGGAGGAGCCGAGATCATAACTCCATACTCCCTAAAAGTAGTTTGGAAAGTGTTTGAGAGCCAGACGTATGTCCATTTTTACAGACAGATGAAATCACCATTCTCAGATAAATCTCCTTTCAGATGGCTTTCCAGGAATCCAGGAGAGATAATCCCTTCAGGACCAGTGGTGATACCAGGAGGTGGAGGGAGGGTGGGGTGGAAAGGTGGAGTCTATTTACAAGGATCTACATAGAACCTCCTCCATGGGGGGATGGGCTACAGAAAAGTGGGTGAAGGGAGACATCGGACAGTGTAAGATATAACAAAATACTAATAATTTATCAATTATCAAGGGTTCATGAGGGAGGTGGGAGGGGGAAATGATGAGCTGATACCAAAGCTTCAGGCAGAAACCAAATGTTTTGAGAATGATGATGGCAACACATGTACAAATGTGCTTGACACAATGGATGGATGGACGGTTGGATGGATGGATGGATTTAATCTGTCTGTAAAAATAGATACACTTTTGCTCTTGAGAACTATTAAAACTGTTTTTCCAGAGCAGGGTGTTGTGAGATCAGCTCTTCCTTCTGAAAAGTTTGCCAAAGAGACACAGAAAAGAAAATCATCATCATCACCACCACCATCATCATCAATCCCAGCTGCAGGGAAGAAGGAAAGGTTCTAGAAACTAATAGGATGACAAGAGGATGGCTGTAATGATGGTATGACATGTGGCTAATACGCAAGTTTAAACGGTTTAAAAAAAAATAAAACAAAACACCCGATTTGCCTCCACAAACCTAACCAATACGCCAACCAAAAAGGTAGTGCAAGAATTGGATTGCATTGTGGGAGTGGCAGGGCATAGGCGGGCAGATGGGTGTTAAGTAGGATAGGGAGAACCCAGGAGGCATAGTCCTCAGGGGCTTTCATGGGCAAAAAATGCCAGGCAAAATTTTTATTCCAAATGACAGTAAAAGGGCAGGCAGGGCACTGGAGACTGATCTAGGGATAAATCTGAAGTGGTTTGCTTTGATACAATATAATCCTCACAGGTTACATTCTACCACTGTATGTGTGAGTGTATGTCCCTTTTAGACATGCAATTTTGAATTTCCCGCCCAGGCGGCCCCCATTTGGTGACACTGCAGGCAGAGAACAATGCTGGACCTAGGAGCAAAGAATGGACTTCTCTGCAGTGCAACTCCAAAAGTGTCTCAGGATTACTGCTTCTGACAGTTAACATTTACCCCAAACGACCCTCAAGATTACCGCCAGGGAACTTAACCAAATAACTCAATCACGAAAACGATGGCAATGGGTTTCAAAAAGAAAAGGAAAAGGAAAAAAAAACTCTGATCAGATTCAGCAAGGTGGCAGGACAAGCAAAATCCAAGGAAGGCAGCCCTCACACAAAAGTTCCTTCAGCCCTGGGAAGTGAGCAGAAAAGGTCAGGACACCTGGAAGACCTCCAGCAGATAAGAGAACATCCAAGTCTAAAGGAAAGCCATCTTTAAAAAAAATTGTTATTGGAAGCTCGTACAACTCTTATCAAAATCCATCCATCCATCAAATGTGTCAAGCACATTTATACCAGTGTTGCCATCATCATTCTCAAAATATTTGCTTTCTGCTTGAGCCTTTGCTATCAGCTCCTCATTTCCCCCCTCCCTCGCCGCTCCCCCCCCCCACCTCATGAACCCTTGATATTTAAAAATTATTAGTATTTTGTTATAACTTACACTGTCCAATGTCTCTTTTCACCCTTTTTTTCTTCTTCATCTCCCCAGAAAGGAGATTCTAAGTAGATACTTGTAAATTGGTTCCTGTTTTCCACCTCGCCCTTCCTCTACCCTTCTGGTATCCTCACTGTTGCTGAGGGAATTATCTCTCTTGGATTGCAGGAAATCCATCTGAAAGGTTATATTCACCTGAGAAGGGTGATTTCTTCTGTCTGTAAAAATAGACACACATCTGGCTCTCGAGTTCTTTTAAAACACTATTTAGGGAATAGGGAGTTAGGAGATCGGCTCTTTCGTCTCAAAAGTTTGTCAAGGAGACACATAAGAGAACGTTTTGATTGCAGAAGGTTCTGTTGTGTCTAGTCTAGTATTGCCACGATTGGAAAATCATCATCATCATCGTCATCATCACCACGACCTTCATCATCAGTCACAGTTAAAGGGAAGAAAAAATATTCTAGAATTTAAAAGCATGACAATAGGATGGCGGTATTGATGGTATGACATGCGGCTAAAGTGCAAGTTTAAACGGTTTAAAACCGAACGATACAAACAAGCAAAACACCTGATCGTTTCCCACATCCCCAAAAAAAAAACCAACCAAAAAATTTGTGTAAGAATTTGAGTGTTTGTGCGGGAGGCAAGAGATGATGGCTTGTGGGGGGGTTTGGTGTTAGGTGGGACAGGGAGAACTCAGGTGGTATAATCCACAGTGGCTTGCCTGGGTCGTATGCCGGACCTCAATGGAAATCTATATCACTCCTCAAGCAAGGGCTATCTCACACACACACACACACACACACACACACACACACACACACACACTCACACACACGTGCGCGTGCGCACGCGCAGTGTGCATGGGTCATCTGCTGACTGCTTGGGTCAGTCAGATTCCTGGAGCCACATTGTAAGCCCTTTGGAATATGTGCCCCATCTCTCTATGTGTTCCAATCACGGTGGTCTGACCCCTGCCTGCTACTCTGGTGCCACTCATAACTGTGATTTCTGGAAGGGAAACCCATCGCAGCCAGTCACGATCAGTTTGGTGGCAATTCTGTCTTTTTGTTCTCAACTCCACCGATTAATTGATTCCCATTTGAGCGGCCTAGCTAGTGACTGAGAATCGTCAACAGACAGGCCGACAGACAGGCAGACAGGCAGATACACAGACGGACAGATGCTTGGGAAGAGTTACACCCGGTTGATTTCAAAGACAGTCCAATGAGCCACAACACAAGAAATCATACGAGCTTCTAGTGAAAGCCAGCGGGTGAATGGGCAACCCAGAGGAGTGAGTGGGTCGCGAGAGCACATCAGAATACACTCAGCTTATTGGGCATCAAACCACCAGCAGGGAAGGATGATCAATCCTTACCACACCCAGGACCTCGAAGTGAGAATGTTTTTGGGGAATTCCCAATGTTTGCAGTCCTCAGGCTGGGGTGTTCCTAGCTACTGTTTATTTCATAATTGGTCAATGTATGTGTGAGAGAGAGAGCGTGGCGGGAGATGTGGATGTATTAGGCCATAAGCTGGTCCATGTGTTTCTTGGTGTGTGACTAGTCCCCTTTGCCTCTGTTTACCTTGTAACAAAAAGCGTTGTGAGATAACTCAATTCTTTATGACCTTGCAGCTAAAAGCAGTGTGAGATAACTCAGTTATTTATGACCTCTTGAGATTCTTTTGAACCTTGCATGTCCTTGTGCTTATCTTAGAATATAGTGGTGTTATTATTCAAATGTTTAGAAAGTGTGACTCGTTCAGTAACATTTGCATAGATAAGAGGTTAGGGATGTTTTTCAAAGCAAGTTCTCTGATGTTCGTTTTGTAACCATTCCCTTGTTAGAAGAGTGTAAAAACCAAGGTTTGAACATACTTCAGTCCATCAGACTGTTGTCCTCCCAATCCCATGCTTTCTATATGGCTCTTTCTTTTATTCTTTCATCTGCACGCATCATTTCAGACGCGGCTTGATGGGGGATAGCTGGTCTAATCCCCCGCATTTTTGGCGCCCAACAGGGGGCTTTGAAAACTGAGCATCCCGTGACAGAAACCACTGAATAGCAAGGCCGTGAATCTTTACAGTGAAAATTAGGGTAAGTGGTGAAACGTTGGCAGTAACAAATAATGGGACAGACTTCTAGTAAATGTATGTATGTAAATATGCTTCCAAATATGTTAAGAGCTAGAGGAGCAAAAGTAACCAACCAAAGATTAGAAGAGCTTTTTGATTTTGTGGTTAGGGTATGTCACCTCCTGCTGCTGACCTGCAGGGTACTGATCTGCTTCAGCTTAGACCAAATTATGGTCTAATTCTGAGAGCCTCGTGCATTGGAGCAAACATTGTGGCAAACAGTGAGGGAAGATGGACCCCACGGGTTGGAGGGCACTCAGAATGGGACTGATGCCACAGTACAGCTGCAGCTAGGTCCAAGGGTCCCTCAAGGTGGGTCACGGCGTCGGCGAGTGAGAGGCAGAAACCACACGACTCAAAGGTTGCATGTGATTGTTCCAATTTTATTCATGCAAAGCTTCAACTTATATATTCTTTTCCTAAGCTTAAATCTTATGGCTTGAGGTCATACTTGAGGAAATTCTCAAGACCATGACCAGTTACATAATCACATTTCTTTACTCTCCATCAGATACACTGCATGATTCCTGGTTAAAATTTAGTACATCTTGAAACGAAAACTGTCTCAAACACAAGTGTGATAAACATAAACCTTCTAACAATAAGTGAGCACACTTTATCACACTAGGGCATATTGTTCGAACTATGAAATCAATAAAGCATTAATGCATTTCATTATCAAACACAAAAATTACTTGACAGACTTTGGCTGTTCCTTCTTCAGGTGTTCCTCTAGGGCTTTCATTTATTGTTTTCTTTCCCACTAAGTTCCCATAAATCAAACTCCCACTGGTCTTTCTGTACCAAGGCATGAGTTGCCTCAAATAGGCAGCTTTGCTTCAGTGGAAGTCAAGTTGCCCTACAATAGGTAGCTTTACTTCATTGGACTTCGACCACCACGGGGGCTTCAGCGCCTTGCAATGAAGATCAGGGAGTCTTGCAAGCAAGGACAGGGCCCGTGGCCAACTGACATCTCGTGAGTAACTCCAATCATTTCTCACTTGGGGAGGGTCCGTGGGAACTTTCGTCAGCGTGGGTGTCCTGCTGAGTAGCTTGACTTGTCCTCTCATTCCGCTGTTGCTTCTCAGTTTGTAGTATCAGCACGTCCATCCGAACATAGGTTTTGGCAGTGTTTTGGTAAACCTCCTCAGCCAGCGTGTCCTTGGGTGAAGCCCTGCCGGTGCATGATGCAACTATCCTTTTCGGGCACGCTTGTGTGCGCGCATACACACACACACACACACACACACTCACTCACTCAGACAGTCAGGATTTGTGCACTTCTGAAACGCGCAACCCCCCGGGTTTTTAAATAATACTTCGAAATATAAACAGTTTTAATTTAAAAATAAAAGGGATACATTTTTACCTTTTAAATTGGAAGGGATTTCTTTGAGAAATGAAACCGGAAACCAGAACTATGCAGAAGGAGGGGGAGGTGAATGCTCTTTGGTGCTCCCAAGACAGTTGCAAACACGTGCCTCTTCCCTATTGGCTGTGCTCATTCCTGTCGCCAATCACATCTTGTATATCGAATGAGGTGCTCAAAGGGAATGGTATTTAAGAGCGGCGGCTGGCCCTCTCCTCCGGAGAGCTCAAGTTCCGCTGGCCTGTCGGAGCCCACAGCCCTCTCTTCTCCCCCGAAACTGCTCCTCCTTCCGCAGCATGGCTTCGAAAGACCCTCCTGCTCGTTCTAAGCGAACCCAAGACCGAAGAAAGAGGACTGTCTGGAACGCTTCTCAATCTGACATCTTACAAGCCTCATTTGCTCGAGACCCGTATCCAGGCTTCACGGCCAGAGAAGAACTTGCCAGAGCCATCGGCGTGGCAGAGGACAGAATCTTCCTGTGGTTCAAAAACCGCAGAAGTCGACAGCTCAGGAGGAGCCGACTGAGCTCCGTGCCCCCTCCGGGACAGCCGTGCCCCGTGCCGCCTCGCACCACCTCTCCAGCCAGGGCGCGGATGGCAGACAGACGCAAGAGGACTGTCATCAGCAAAGATCAAAGCGCCCACCTGGTGCAAGCGTTTGAGAAGCAGCCATTCCCCGGCGTGAAAGCCAGGCAAGAACTGGCACGCCAGACAGGCCTTCCGGAAGCTCGGATTGACACGTGGTTCCAGAACCGAAGGGCTCGACACCCACATCACGCCAGGGTGCAGCTGGATCACCGCGGGCCCCAGCAATGCAGCTCCAGCCCGGTCTTCGCATGTCCGGTTCTGCAGCCACCTGAGCAAAGCACACCCATAGATGCCCAGAGACCGCCCTCCCTGGGCTTCGTAGGCGGCGGCGGAGGTGATGGAGACAGCAATCCGTTAACTTGCGTCATGGGAGGCCAAGCCTCTGTGGGCCCGGTGACCCATCAGGGGCAAATGCCACAGGAGTTCACCCAGGCGGGAAGGCCTCCGGAGACAAGGACACTCTACTTGGACCTTTCCAGCTGCGGAAACCAAGGTCCCGAACAACAGGACATTCTTTCGGACGCCAGGCAGTGGAAAGGCACTTCATTGTGGGAGCATCCAAACCTGTTCTGGCAGAGACCGGCTCCTGCACACACACCAGCCCCAGTGGGATGGGGGCCTGGCCTGGCCGTGAGCGTGAGTGCCCAGCGGCAGCTGACTGGGCACAACCAGCAGGCAACACTGCTGCAGGAAAACCCTCCTCTGCTTGCCCAAGCCTCTCCACAAGGCACCAGCTTCTTGGACCAACTCCTCGATGACCTGGAAATTCAGCAGAATGCCCAGCCCTTGGTGAATCAACAGGAAGCAGGCCTGCAATGTGAGCCACCACTGCAATTCCCTAACAGCGAGGAGCTCTATCAGGAGTACCTAAGAGACTTTTAAAACGACCCGAATGCCCGGGAGACTCACTAAAACCCTCTGAAAAGCACCAATCATACCTTATACGTTAAAAAAAAGAAAACACGAAGCAGATTTAAAACCACCTTAATGCCCCACAAATCAGTAAGAAACAACAGCAACACAATGATACCCTAAAAAAGGCACCCTTAAGGAGTAGATATCTATGTATATTTATATAATATATAAGTGATTCTATGTAAACGATTAATATATAATATGTACACTATTTATACATCATAGATCATTTTTTACATATAGTACATATAAAAACTGAAACCCCTCCAAAACCATTCATAAACCATGGAATACATTTAAAAAGACCCAAAGGGACCAAAGAAGCCCTTTAGGACCCCTTGGAGATCATTCGTAATTTCCTCCCCGCAAGAGAGTAAAACCCTACATAGAGTTGATCAGGTGTCCAGTGAGCTTCTTCATGTCCCCGGCCCCACCAATTGAGGTCATCGAGCTGCAAGCTGATTAACAGGCTAAATGCCACCCCTTCACTCTCAAGAGCCTCAAGTTGAGAGCACATCATGTATCTCTTGCAGCACACGTGTGGCAGGAAAGCCCACCCCTAACTGGATGGGAGGGCTCTAGAGTCAAGATTGACAAGCTAAGCTTGGTCTCTGAGCCTGCTTGACCTTAGGTGTCTTTGGATTCTTCTCCAGGGCATAATCTATGGGCCTTATGGGAAGGGTGGGGAGTCTTCTTTGGTTGAGGCAGGAAACGGGTCTCAATGCTTTTGATAGCTGACAACACTCAGGAATGTAGCCTTCAAGAAGTTGCCCTGGGAATTCATGTAGCAGCATAGCAACCCTGTGCAGTGAAGTGCCTTAAGACTGGCATTGTTATGGTGCGTGGTGGTGGTGGTGGCGGGGACACGGTCAGGAGCGACTTTGACTTCGGAGACCGTGAGTGGGATACACCTCCAACCCAGGAAAGTGAAGGTCCCCTCCAGGGGAGCCCCAGCCTCCCAGACTACTTAACGGATGAACACTGACAGTTGGTTCTCACACACGGTCTTGCGGGTTGTGTTTCACACACTCTGGTGACTATGAAATGCCCAGATCTATGCTTGAGTCTCCGTGTGAATGAATGGATTCCATTTGAGCTTCCATTCTGAGCACTGCGTGGACGGTGGAAGACCAACAAGCACTTTTCAGTGGATTTGCCTCTGTGGCTCTGACGACTGGATAAGGGGGTAGATTGGCAAAGGTGTAAAGCTTTGCCCAGATAGAAGGCAGTCTGTGTGTGTGTGTGACTGATTGCAAACACTTCCTCCCTCACCACCCGGCCAGGGAGGAGCATTCTGGTCTGCAGCTCCTTGCCCAGGGTGAACATACCCCCGAGGTAAATCGGGCTGGAGTGTGGGTGGCTGTATAATACCAGCACCACTTGGTCAGGGGTCAGGAGGACCTAGAACCAAGCTCTGCAAATTCGGCAATCCTGTTACAGCACCACTATCACCACCACCACCATGGCCAACCGCACCCCAACCCCCACCCAGGATGTTGAGGGAACATTCTGTTATGCTACCACCACTGGTCACCCAATGTTGGTATTGAGCCAAGCCTATAAAACACAGGGACATCGCATGTCTCTGTCGTGTTGTTTAGATTTTCATATTCACCACAATCAATAGTCAGACGTGTATAGAGGATATGAAGGTCAAAACACACACTTCTGTCCTTCCCACCCGATTCACACAGGCACCCTGCTTTTGGTGAAAACAGATAGCTCATGGAGAGAAAGACAGACAGATAAGTAAGTAGACTGTTAGAAAGGTAGACACAGCTATAAGATGATAGATAGATAGATAAATAGATAGATACATAGCTAGATAGATTGACGATACATAACATCACCAAGAAGGCCTTCAACAGGCTCTCAGAGGAAAGCTTCACACTGTCTGTGAAGCCTTCCTTTGGCAAGTAGGCCAATAGTAACCTAAGAGGGGAGTTTCATCAGGTCACAGCTTGATTCGAGTGCTAGGAGAGAAAAGTCTTTTCAAGTCCCTTCCCTTCTGGCTTCCTCCCTGGTGATGGGAGCGTTGAGCTGCTGCCCTGGCCTGTGCTGCACTACCTGTGGCTCAAGCCAAACCACTGATTGGTTAGGTTTTGAGGTTTTTTGGAGACCTTTGTCGCCACACTGCAGCTGTGTGCATCCCTTGAGCTTGTGGCTGGTGTATATTGCCTGCTGCCCCGCTCCCCACCTCTGAACCGTCTTGCCCTCCCGCCAAGCGCGTCCTGCAGGGCTCCACCTGGTGACCCAGTGCCTCCTTGGCCAAGAGATCGGGCTGGCCTTGCGCGGGGAGGCATGCACCCCGGTTGGCCTTTCTCACCTCCAAGTGACAGCGCGTGGCAGAAGCACAGAGGTCAGCAGACCGCATACTGTCTTTCCTCTTGGCCGACTTAGAGGGACGTAGGCGCGCCTGGCTCCCTCTCGCTGGGTTGACCAGAGAGGACCAGGACCGCGGAGAGCAGCGAGGGAAAGGATAAGAGAAGAGTAGAGAAGAGAAGAGAAACAGAGTGGAGTAGCATATGGGGGCGGCCGGGATATGAGAGTTAGTTAGAGCAACAGCCACAGAGAAGGGATCTTGTCATCCACCTGGTCACAGCTAGGGGGAACCGGAGGGAGTCCAATTCAGGTGACCCTTAGACCATAAGCGCATGTGCGCTATAGCACTCACATTGGAAAACCCCTCCCTCCTACACTCAGCCACTTTGATCCTTTCCTCTCAGAGACTAGAGAAGGCCCTCCTGTGTTAGGTTTCTCTGTTTCTGTCTCTCTCTCATGTACCCATCCATCCACCCATCCACCCATCCACCCATCCATCCATACAATCATCCATCATCTGTTATCACAAAGGAAGAAGGCCTGCGCGCCAAGATGAGGGTGGGAAGGGAGGCTGTATGTTTGAACCTTCATCCCCATATCCCCATATATACGATGGCAGTGAATAATAGAACCAAAACGTGACAAAAACAATGCGATGCTTCTCTACGTTAGATGGGATTTATATGCTTCAGGGGGCACCTGGTGTTGGTGAGTTAGTACATTGTGGTCAGACTGGGGCAGAAGTGGGTTCGGACTAGGTGGCGGAAAGAGGTAATGGTGGTTCTGCTGCTGCTGTGCCTGCATGATTGCATTGACTGAAGCGTGGTCATGACACTGCTAAAACTTGACCAGGTGGGCCTGGTACTGTACACACACACACACACACACACACACACAGACACATAACCAGGCATCCACCGAAGCACACACATACCGGGTACCTAAAATGTTTGCCAAATCCTCCCTCACCCCTTCTAAGCACTCAGGTCCCAACCCACTCAACTCATAAAGCAGTGGGACCTCTGGTCTCATCAGAAAAACTGCTGGAGATTCGCAAGGGAGGGTCCAGAGTCTGAGCTGCTTTTCGACTGAATCCCAGTGCTGGCGGTTGGAGGCTCCGCCAGGTGGCAGGCCTTCGGAATTAAGGGTGGGCCAGTGGGACCAGGCCACCCTCCTGTGGACCACTCAAGCCTCCCTCTTCCTTGACTTTGCAGGTGGAGAGATTGGAGTTCCCCTAGGGCTCTTCTCCATGGATCGCTGCCTCCTCCCACTCCCTTCCCATCCCAGCCCATCCTGGGTGTCCCCGAAACAAGCAATGTCTAGTTCGCTTGCCCAAGGTAGTGTCAAAGTCCAACTTCAGATCAACAACAGAATAAAACAAAACAAAACACAAACCGGTCACCCTGACAGCAATGACCATGCCTCTCTAGCCAGAGACCAGGTTATTGAGATGCTAAAACGGCCGGCTTCATATGGTAATCAAGCCCAGGCCTTCCTTTTGATCCTTTTCAGGTGAAAAGGTGCCACAGGAGGTGTCTTTCTGCTTAAGTTGGAGGGGTTATTGATTGGGCAACATGTTGGAGGTAGTGCTGGCCCAGAAAGAGACACGCACCCACCCCCCATTTCACAAATTGAAATCTACTTTATAGATAGATTACCAATTATTAACGAAGTGGTTGATGGGCCATGGCTGGGGTGGGGGTGGGGGGGATGCGGCTGGGTGTGCAGGCAGGCTAAAACACCTTAGTAGTTGATAAATAACATGCTGAATTTGGCTTCTGTCATTTTGGCTGAGGCTTGACCAAGGCGCACACACAAAAACACCCACACGTCGACCAGTTTTGAAATAAACAGTGGCAAGGTACATCTCAGCCTGAGGACCGCAAACATTGGGAATTCCCCCAGAACCTTCCCACTTCAGGGAACTGCATGTGGCAAAGATTGACCATCCTTCTCTGCTGGCGCTTTGATTCCTAATAAACTGAGTGTGTTCTGCTGTGCTCTCGGGACCCACTGACTCTTACAGTTTGCCCATTCACCTGCTGGCTTTCACTTAAAGCACATTTGATTGATTGCAGTGTGGTTCTTTGGGTTGTCTTGGAAGCCAACTGGGTACAACTCTTCCCAAGGAGCTTTCTGTCTGTCTGTCTGCCTGTCTTTTGAAGAATCCTCAGGCACAAGCTAGGCCACTCAAATGGGAATCAATCAATTGGTGGAGAGAGAGCAAGGGACAGAATTGCCACCAAACTGATCGTGACTGGCGGCAGGTTTCCTCCAGAGAGAACACAGATTGGAGGGGACCGGAGAAGCGGATAGGGGTCTGAGCACCATAGTTGGAAGACATAGCGAGACGGGGTGCATATGCAGAAGAGCTTACAATGTCGCTCCAAGGACCTCTGAATGACCCAAGCAGTCAGGAGATGATGCATGGCCACCGTGTGTGTGTTTGTGTGTGTGCGATAGCCCTTCCTTGAGGATTGATGGTCGATTTCTATTGAGGGCAGGGAGACCACACTGGCAAGCCAGTAAGGACTATGCCACAGGGTTCTCCCTATCCTCCCTAACACTCACCAGGCCACCTGTCACCCGCCCCCACTGCAATCCAATCCAATTCTTACTCAAACTTTTTCGTTGGCTTGTTTGTTGGGGGTGGGTGGGGAAGATCATGTGTTTGTTTTCTTTTTTAAACCCTTTTAAACTTATACTTTAGCCGCATGTCATACCATCAATAAGCGCCATCCTATTTGATTCCATACAATTTTCTTCTTTCCTGTAGCTGTGATATTGAGAGTGGTGGTGATGATGATGATCATGGTGATGCTTTTCTCATGGTGGCAATACTAGACTAGACACAACAGAACATTCTGCAATCACAACTTCCTTTTCTGTGTCCCTTTGCCAAACTCTTGAGATGGAGGAGCCGAGATCATAACTCCATACTCCCTAAAAGTAGTTTGGAAAGTGTTTGAGAGCCAGACGTATGTCCATTTTTACAGACAGATGAAATCACCATTCTCAGATAAATCTCCTTTCAGATGGCTTTCCAGGAATCCAGGAGAGATAATCCCTTCAGGACCAGTGGTGATACCAGGAGGTGGAGGGAGGGTGGGGTGGAAAGGTGGAGTCTATTTACAAGGATCTACATAGAACCTCCTCCATGGGGGGATGGGCTACAGAAAAGTGGGTGAAGGGAGACATCGGACAGTGTAAGATATAACAAAATACTAATAATTTATCAATTATCAAGGGTTCATGAGGGAGGTGGGAGGGGGAAATGATGAGCTGATACCAAAGCTTCAGGCAGAAACCAAATGTTTTGAGAATGATGATGGCAACACATGTACAAATGTGCTTGACACAATGGATGGATGGACGGTTGGATGGATGGATGGATTTAATCTGTCTGTAAAAATAGATACACTTTTGCTCTTGAGAACTATTAAAACTGTTTTTCCAGAGCAGGGTGTTGTGAGATCAGCTCTTCCTTCTGAAAAGTTTGCCAAAGAGACACAGAAAAGAAAATCATCATCATCACCACCACCATCATCATCAATCCCAGCTGCAGGGAAGAAGGAAAGGTTCTAGAAACTAATAGGATGACAAGAGGATGGCTGTAATGATGGTATGACATGTGGCTAATACGCAAGTTTAAACGGTTTAAAAAAAAATAAAACAAAACACCCGATTTGCCTCCACAAACCTAACCAATACGCCAACCAAAAAGGTAGTGCAAGAATTGGATTGCATTGTGGGAGTGGCAGGGCATAGGCGGGCAGATGGGTGTTAAGTAGGATAGGGAGAACCCAGGAGGCATAGTCCTCAGGGGCTTTCATGGGCAAAAAATGCCAGGCAAAATTTTTATTCCAAATGACAGTAAAAGGGCAGGCAGGGCACTGGAGACTGATCTAGGGATAAATCTGAAGTGGTTTGCTTTGATACAATATAATCCTCACAGGTTACATTCTACCACTGTATGTGTGAGTGTATGTCCCTTTTAGACATGCAATTTTGAATTTCCCGCCCAGGCGGCCCCCATTTGGTGACACTGCAGGCAGAGAACAATGCTGGACCTAGGAGCAAAGAATGGACTTCTCTGCAGTGCAACTCCAAAAGTGTCTCAGGATTACTGCTTCTGACAGTTAACATTTACCCCAAACGACCCTCAAGATTACCGCCAGGGAACTTAACCAAATAACTCAATCACGAAAACGATGGCAATGGGTTTCAAAAAGAAAAGGAAAAGGAAAAAAAAACTCTGATCAGATTCAGCAAGGTGGCAGGACAAGCAAAATCCAAGGAAGGCAGCCCTCACACAAAAGTTCCTTCAGCCCTGGGAAGTGAGCAGAAAAGGTCAGGACACCTGGAAGACCTCCAGCAGATAAGAGAACATCCAAGTCTAAAGGAAAGCCATCTTTAAAAAAAATTGTTATTGGAAGCTCGTACAACTCTTATCAAAATCCATCCATCCATCAAATGTGTCAAGCACATTTATACCAGTGTTGCCATCATCATTCTCAAAATATTTGCTTTCTGCTTGAGCCTTTGCTATCAGCTCCTCATTTCCCCCCTCCCTCCCCGCTCCCCCCTACCTCATGAACCCTTGATATTTAAAAATTATTAGTATTTTGTTATAACTTACACTGTCCAATGTCTCTTTTCACCCTTTTTTTCTTCTTCATCTCCCCAGAAAGGAGATTCTAAGTAGATAATTGTAAATTGGTTGCTGTTTTCCACCTCGCCCTTCCTCTACCCTTCTGGTATCCTCACTGTTGATGAGGGAATTATCTCTCTTGGATTGCAGGAAATCCATCTGAAAGGTTATATTCACCTGAGAAGGGTGATTTCTTCTGTCTGTAAAAATAGACACACATCTGGCTCTCGAGTTCTTTTAAAACACTATTTAGGGAATAGGGAGTTAGGAGATCGGCTCTTCCGTCTCAAACGTTTGTCAAAGAGACACATAAGAGAACGTTTTGATTGCAGAATGTTCTGTTGTGTCTAGTCTAGTATTGCCACGATTGGAAAATCATCATCATCATCGTCATCATCACCACGACCTTCATCATCAGTCACAGTTAAAGGGAAGAAAAAATATTCTAGAATTTAAAAGCATGACAATAGGATGGCGGTATTGATGGTATGACATGCGGCTAAAGTGCAAGTTTAAACGGTTTAAAACCGAACGATACAAACAAGCAAAACACCTGATCTTTTCCCACATCCCCAGAAAACAAACCAACCAAAAAATTTGTGTAAGAATTTGAGTGTTTGTGCAGGAGGCAAGAGATGATGGCTTGTGGGGGGGTTTGGTGTTAGGTGGGACAGGGAGAACTCAGGTGGTATAATCCACAGTGGCTTGCCTGGGTCGTATGCCGGACCTCAATGGAAATCTATATCACTCCTCAAGCAAGGGCTATCACACACACACACACACACACACACACACACACACACACTCACACACACGTGCGCGTGCGCACGCGCAGTGTGCATGGGTCATCTGCTGACTGCTTGGGTCAGTCAGATTCCTGGAGCCACATTGTAAGCCCTTTGGCATATGTGCCCCATCTCTCTATGTGTTCCAATCACGGTGGTCTGACCCCTGCCTGCTACTCTGGTGCCACTCATAACTGTGATTTCTGGAAGGGAAACCCATCGCAGCCAGTCACGATCAGTTTGGTGGCAATTCTGTCTTTTTGTTCTCAACTCCACCGATTAATTGATTCCCATTTGAGCGGCCTAGCTAGTGACTGAGAATCGTCAACAGACAGGCCGACAGACAGGCAGACAGGCAGATACACAGACGGACAGATGCTTGGGAAGAGTTGCACCCGGTTGATTTCAAAGACAGTCCAATGAGCCACAACACAAGAAATCATACGAGCTTCTAGTGAAAGCCAGCGGGTGAATGGGCAACCCAGAGGAGTGAGTGGGTCGCGAGAGCACATCAGAATACACTCAGCTTATTGGGCATCAAACCACCAGCAGGGAAGGATGATCAATCCTTACCACACCCAGGACCTCGAAGTGAGAATGTTTTTGGGGAATTCCCAATGTTTGCAGTCCTCAGGCTGGGGTGTTCCTAGCTACTGTTTATTTCATAATTGGTCAATGTATGTGTGAGAGAGAGAGCGTGGCGGGAGATGTGGATGTATTAGGCCATAAGCTGGTCCATGTGTTTCTTGGTGTGTGACTAGTCCCCTTTGCCTCTGTTTACCTTGTAACAAAAAAAGCGTTGTGAGATAACTCAATTCTTTATGACCTTGCAGCTAAAAGCAGTGTGAGATAACTCAGTTATTTATGACCTCTTGAGATTCTTTTGAACCTTGCATGTCCTTGTGCTTATCTTAGTATATAGTGGTGTTATTATTCAAATGTTTAGAAAGTGTGACTCGTTCAGTAACATTTGCATAGATAAGAGGTTAGGGATGTTTTTCAAAGCAAGTTCTCTGATGTTCCTTTTGTAACCATTCCCTTGTTAGAAGAGTGTAAAAACCAAGGTTTGAACATACTTCAGTCCATCAGACTGTTGTCCTCCCAATCCCATGCTTTCTATATGGCTCTTTCTTTTATTCTTTCATCTGCACGCATCATTTCAGACGCGGCTTGATGGGGGATAGCTGGTCTAATCCCCCGCATTTTTGGCGCCCAACAGGGGGCTTTGAAAACTGAGCATCCCGTGACAGAAACCACTGAATAGCAAGGCCGTGAATCTTTACAGTGAAAATTAGGGTAAGTGGTGAAACGTTGGGAGTAACAAATAATGGGACAGACTTCTAGTAAATGTATGTATGTAAATATGCTTCCAAATATGTTAAGAGCTAGAGGAGCAAAAGTAACCAACCAAAGATTAGAAGAGCTTTTTGATTTTGTGGTTAGGGTATGTCACCTCCTGCTGCTGACCTGCAGGGTACTGATCTGCTTCAGCTTAGACCAAATTATGGTCTAATACTGAGAGCCTCGTGCATTCGAGCAAACATTGTGGCAAACAGTGAGGGAAGATGGACCCCGCGGGTTGGAGGGCACTCAGAATGGGACTGATGCCACAGTACAGCTGCAGCTAGGTCCACGGGTCCCTCAAGGTGGGTCACGGCGTCGGCGAGTGAGAGGCAGAAACCACACGACTCAAAGGTTGCATGTGATTGTTCCAATTTTATTCATGCAAAGCTTCAACTTATATATTCTTTTCCTAAGCTTAAATCTTATGGCTTGAGGTCATACTTGAGGAAATTCTCAAGACCATGACCAGTTACATAATCACATTTCTTTACTCTCCATCAGATACACTGCATGATTCCTGGTTAAAATTTAGTACATCTTGAAACGAAAACTGTCTCAAACACAAGTGTGATAAACATAAACCTTCTAACAATAAGTGAGCACACTTTATCACACTAGGGCATATTGTTCGAACTATGAAATCAATAAAGCATTAATGCATTTCATTATCAAACACAAAAATTACTTGACAGACTTTGGCTGTTCCTTCTTCAGGTGTTCCTCTAGGGCTTTCATTTATTGTTTTCTTTCCCACTAAGTTCCCATAAATCAAACTCCCACTGGTCTTTCTGTACCAAGGCATGAGTTGCCTCAAATAGGCAGCTTTGCTTCAGTGGAAGTCAAGTTGCCCTACAATAGGTAGCTTTACTTCATTGGACTTCGACCACCACGGGGGCTTCAGCGCCTTGCAATGAAGATCAGGGAGTCTTGCAAGCAAGGACAGGGCCCGTGGCCAACTGACATCTCGTGAGTAACTCCAATCATTTCTCACTTGGGGAGGGTCCGTGGGAACTTTCGTCAGCGTGGGTGTCCTGCTGAGTAGCTTGACTTGTCCTCTCATTCCGCTGTTGCTTCTCAGTTTGTAGTATCAGCACGTCCATCCGAACATAGGTTTTGGCAGTGTTTTGGTAAACCTCCTCAGCCAGCGTGTCCTTGGGTGAAGCCCTGCCGGTGCATGATGCAACTATCCTTTTCGGGCACGCTTGTGTGCGCGCATACACACACACACACACACACACACACACACACACACACTCACTCACTCAGACAGTCAGGATTTGTGCACTTCTGAAACGCGCAACCCCCCGGGTTTTTAAATAATACTTCGAAATATAAACAGTTTTAATTTAAAAATAAAAGGGATACATTTTTACCTTTTAAATTGGAAGGGATTTCTTTGAGAAATGAAACCGGAAACCAGAACTATGCAGAAGGAGGGGGAGGTGAATGCTCTTTGGTGCTCCCCAGACAGTTGCAAACACGTGCCTCTTCCCTATTGGCTGTGCTCATTCCTGTCGCCAATCACATCTTGTATATCGAATGAGGTGCTCAAAGGGAATGGTATTTAAGAGCGGCGGCTGGCCCTCTCCTCCGGAGAGCTCAAGTTCCGCTGGCCTGTCGGAGCCCACAGCCCTCTCTTCTCCCCCGAAACTGCTCCTCCTTCCGCAGCATGGCTTCGAAAGACCCTCCTGCTCGTTCTAAGCGAACCCAAGACCGAAGAAAGAGGACTGTCTGGAACGCTTCTCAATCTGACATCTTACAAGCCTCATTTGCTCGAGACCCGTATCCAGGCTTCACGGCCAGAGAAGAACTTGCCAGAGCCATCGGCGTGGCAGAGGACAGAATCTTCCTGTGGTTCAAAAACCGCAGAAGTCGACAGCTCAGGAGGAGCCGACTGAGCTCCGTGCCCCCTCCGGGACAGCCGTGCCCCGTGCCGCCTCGCACCACCTCTCCAGCCAGGGCGCCGACGGCAGACAGACGCAAGAGGACTGTCATCAGCAAAGATCAAAGCGCCCACCTGGTGCAAGCGTTTGAGAAGCAGCCATTCCCCGGCGTGAAAGCCAGGCAAGAACTGGCACGCCAGACAGGCCTTCCGGAAGCTCGGATTGACACGTGGTTCCAGAACCTAAGGGCTCGACACCCACATCACGCCAGGGTGCAGCTGGATCACCGCGGGCCCCAGCAATGCAGCTCCAGCCCGGTCTTCGCATGTCCGGTTCTGCAGCCACCTGAGCAAAGCACACCCATAGATGCCCAGAGACCACCCTCCCTGGGCTTCGTAGGCGGCGGAGGAGGTGATGGAGACAGCAATCCGTTAACTTGCGTCATGGGAGACCAAGCCTCTGTGGGCCCGGTGACCCATCAGGGGCAAATGCCACAGGAGTTCACCCAGGCGGGAAGGCCTCCGGAGACAAGGACACTCTACTTGGACCTTTCCAGCTGCGGAAACCAAGGTCCCGAGCAACAGGACATTCTTTCGGGGGCCGGGCAGTGGAAAGGCACTTCATTGTGGGAGCATCCAAACCTGTTCTGGCAGAGACCGGCTCCTGCACACACACCAGCCCCAGTGGGATGGGGGCCTGGCCTGGCCGTGAGCGTGAGTGCCCAGCGGCAGCTGACTGGGCACAACCAGCAGGCAACACTGCTGCAGGAAAACCCTCCTCTGCTTGCCCAAGCCTCTCCACAAGGCACCAGCTTCTTGGACCAACTCCTCGACGACCTGGAAATTCAGCAGAATGCCAAGCCCTTGGTGAATCAACAGGAAGCAGGCCTGCAATGTGAGCCACCACTGCAATTCCCTAACAGCGAGGAGCTCTATCAGGAGTACCTAAGAGACTTTTAAAACGCCCCGAATGCCCGGGAGACTCACTAAAACCCTCTGAAAAGCACCAATCATACCTTATACGTTTAAAAAAAAGAAAACACGAAGCAGATTTAAAACCACCTTAAATGCCCCACAAATCAGTAAGAAACAACAGCAACACAATGATACCCTAAAAAAGGCACCCTTAAGGAGTAGATATCTATGTATATTTATATAATATATAAGTGATTCTATGTAAACGATTAATATATAATATGTACACTATTTATACATCATAGATCATTTTTTACATATAGTACATATAAAAACTGAAACCCCTCCAAAACCATTCATAAACCATGGAATACATTTAAAAAGACCCAAAGGGACCAAAGAAGCCCTTTAGGACCCCTTGGAGATCATTCGTAATTTCCTCCCCGCAAGAGAGTAAAACCCTACATAGAGTTGATCAGGTGTCCAGTGAGCTTCTTCATGTCCCCGGCCCCACCAATTGAGGTCATTGAGCTGCAAGCTGATTAACAGGCTAAATGCCACCCCTTCACTCTCAAGAGCCTCAAGTTGAGAGCACATCATGTATCTCTTGCAGCACACGTGTGGCAGGAAAGCCCACCCCTAACTGGATGGGAGGGCTCTAGAGTCAAGATTGACAAGCTAAGCTTGGTCTCTGAGCCTGCTTGACCTTAGGTGTCTTTGGATTCTTCTCCAGGGCATAATCTATGGGCCTTATGGGAAGGGTGTGGAGTCTTCTTCAGTTGAGGCAGGAAACGGGTCTCAATGCTTTTGATAGCTGACAACACTCAGGAATGTAGCCTTCAAGAAGTTGCCCTGGGAATTCATGTAACAGCATAGCAACCCTGTGCAGTGAAGTGCCTTAAGACTGTCATTGTTATGGTGCGTGGTGGTGGTGGTGGCGGGGACACGGTCAGGAACGACTTTGACTTCGGAGACCGTGAGTGGGATACACCTCCAACCCAGGAAAGTGAAGGTCCCCTCCAGGGGAGCCCCAGCCTCCCAGACTACTTAACGGATGAACACTGACAGTTGGTTCTCACACACGGTCTTGCGGGTTGTGTTTCACACACTCTGGTGACTATGAAATGCCCAGATCTATGCTTGAGTCTCCGTGTGAATGAATGGATTCCATTTGAGCTTCCATTCTGAGCACTGCGTGGACGGTGGAAGAACAACAAGCACTTTTCAGTGGATTTGCCTCTGTGGCTCTGACGACTGGATAAGGGGGTAGATTGGCAAAGGTGTAAAGCTTTGCCCAGATAGAAGGCAGTCTGTGTGTGTGTGTGACTGATTGCAAACACTTCCTCCCTCACCACCCGGCCAGGGAGGAGCATTCTGGTCTGCAGCTCCTTGCCCAGGGTGAACATACCCCCGAGGTAAATCGGGCTGGAGTGTGGGTGGCTGTATAATACCAGCACCACTTGGTCAGGGGTCAGGAGGACCTAGAACCAAGCTCTGCAATATCGGCAATCCTGTTACAGCACCACTATCACCACCACCACCATGGCCAACCGCACCCCAACCCCCACCCAGGATGTTGAGGGAACATTCTGTTATGCTACCACCACTTGTCACCCACTGTTGGTATTGAGCCAAGCCTATAAAACACAGGGACATCGCATGTCTCTGTCGTGTTGTTTAGATTTTCATATTCACCACAATCAATAGTCAGACGTGTATAGAGGATATGAAGGTCAAAACACACACTTCTGTCCTTCCCACCCGATTCACACAGGCACCCAGCTTTTGGTGAAAACAGATAGCTCATGGAGAGATAGACAGACAGATAAGTAAGTAGACTGTTAGAAAGGTAGACACAGCTATAAGATGATAGATAGATAGATAGATAGATAGATAGATAGATAGATAGATAGATAGATAGATTGACGATACATAACATCACCAAGAAGGCCTTCAACAGGCTCTCAGAGGAAAGCTTCACACTGTCTGTGAAGCCTTACTTTGGCAAGTAGGCCAATAGTAACCTAAGAGGGGAGTTTCATCAGGTCACAGCTTGATTCGAGTGCTAGGAGAGAAAAGTCTTTTCAAGTCCCTTCCCTTCTGGCTTCCTCCCTGGTGATGGGAGCGTTGAGCTGCTGCCCTGGCCTGTGCTGCACTACCTGTGGCTCAAGCCAAACCACTGATCGGTTAGGTTTTGAGGTTTTTTGGAGACCTTTGTCGCCACACTGCAGCTGTGTGCATCCCTTGAGCTTGTGGCTGGTGTATATTGCCTGCTGCCCCGCTCCCCACCTCTGAACCCTCTTGCCCTCCCGCCAAGCGCGTCCTGCAAGGCTCCACCTGGTGACCCAGTGCCTCCTTGGCCAAGAGATCGGGCTGGCCTTGCGCGGGGAGGCATGCACCCCGGTTGGCCTTTCTCACCTCCAAGTGACAGCGCGTGGCAGAAGCACAGAGGTCAGCAGACCGCATACTGTCTTTCCCTCTTGGCCGACATAGAGGGACGTAGGCGCACCTGGCTCCCTCTCGCTGGGTTGACCAGAGAGAACCAGGACCACGGAGAGCAGCGAGGGAAAGGATAAGAGAAGAGTAGAGAAGAGAAGAGAAACAGAGTGGAGTAGCATATGGGGGCGGCCGGGATATGAGAGTTAGTTAGAGCAACAGCCACAGAGAAGGGATCTTGTCATCCACCTGGTCACAGCTAGGGGGAACCGGAGGGAGTCCAATTCAGGTGACCCTTAGACCATAAGCGCATGTGCGCTATAGCACTCACATTGGAAAACCCCTCCCTCCTACACTCAGCCACTTTGATCCTTTCCTCTCAGAGACTGGAGAAGGCCCTCCTGTGTTAGGTTTCTCTGTTTCTGTCTCTCTCTAATGTACCCATCCATCCACCCATCCACCCATCCATCCATACAATCATCCATCATCTGTTATCACAAAGGAAGAAGGCCTGCGCGCCAAGATGTGGGTGGGAAGGGAGGCTGTATGTTTGAACCTTCATCCCCATATCCCCATATATACGATGGCAGTGAGTAATAGAACCAAAACGTGACAAAAACAATGCGATGCTTCTCTACGTTAGATGGGATTTATATGCTTCAGGGGGCACCTGGTGTTGGTGAGTTAGTACATTGTGGTCAGACTGGGGCAGAAGTGGGTTCGGACTAGGTGGCGGAAAGAGGTAATGGTGGTTCTGCTGCTGCTGTGCCTGCATGATTGCATTGACTGAAGCGTGGTCATGACACTCCTAAAACTTGACCAGGTGGGCCTGGTACTGTACACACACACACACACACACACATACACACACACACACACACAGACAGACACATAACCAGCCATCCACCGAAGCACACACATACCGGGTTCCTAAAATGTTTGCCAAATCCTCCCTCACCCCTTCTAAGCACTCAGGTCCCAACCCACTCAACTCATAAAGCAGTGGGACCTCTGGTCTCATCAGAAAAACTGCTGGAGATTCGCAAGGGAGGGTCCAGAGTCTGAGCTGCTTTTCGACTGAATCCCAGTGCTGGCGGTTGGAGGCTCCGCCAGGTGGCAGGCCTTCGGAATTAAGGGTGGGCCAGTGGGACCAGGCCACACTCCTGTGGACCACTCAAGCCTCCCTCTTCCTTGACTTTGCAGGTGGAGAGATTGGAGTTCCCCTAGGGCTCTTCTCCATGGATCGCTGCCTCCTCCCACTCCCTTCCCATCCCAGCCCATCCTGGGTGTCCCCGAAACAAGCAATGTCTAGTTCGCTTGCCCAAGGTAGTGTCAAAGTCCAACTTCAGATCAACAACAGAATAAAACAAAACAAAACACAAACCCGTCACCCTGACAGCAATGACCATGCCTCTCTAGCCAGAGACCAGGTTATTGAGATGCTAAAACGGCCGGCTTCATATGGTAATCAAGCCCAGGCCTTCCTTTTGATCCTTTTCAGGTGAAAAGGTGCCACAGGAGGTGTCTTTCTGCTTAAGTTGGAGGGGTTATTGATTGGGCAACATGTTGGAGGTAGTGCTGGCCCAGAAAGAGACACGCACCCACCCCCCATTTCACAAATTGAAATCTACTTTATAGATAGATTACCAATTATTAACGAAGTGGTTGATGGGCCATGGCTGGGGTGGGGGTGGGGGGGATGCGGCTGGGTGTGCAGGCAGGCTAAAACACCTTAGTAGTTGATAAATAACATGCTGAATTTGGCTTCTGTCATTTTGGCTGAGGCTTGACCAAGGCGCACACACAAAAACACCCACACGTCGACCAGTTTTGAAATAAACAGTGGCAAGGTACATCTCAGCCTGAGGACCGCAAACATTGGGAATTCCCCCAGAACCTTCCCACTTCAGGGAACTGCATGTGGCAAAGATTGACCATCCTTCTCTGCTGGTGCTTTGATTCCTAATAAACTGAGTGTGTTCTGCTGTGCTCTCGGGACCCATTGACTCTTACAGTTTTCCCATTCACCTGCTGGCTTTCACTTAAAGCACATTTGATTGATTGCAGTGTGGCTCTTTGGGTTGTCTTGGAAGCCAACTGGGTACAACTCTTCCCAAGGAGCTTTCTGTCTGTCTGTCTGCCTGTCTTTTGAAGAATCCTGAGGCACAAGCTAGGCCACTCAAATGGGAATCAATCAATTGGTGGAGAGAGAGCAAGGGACAGAATTGCCACCAAACTGATTGTGACTGGCGGCAGGTTTCCTCCAGAGAGAACACAGATTGGAGGGGACCGGTGAAGCGGATAGGGGTCTGAGCACCATAGTTGGAAGACATAGCGAGACGGGGTGCATATGAAGAAGAGCTTACAATGTCGCTCCAAGGACCTCTGAATGACCCAAGCAGTCAGGAGATGATGCATGGCCACCGTGTGTGTGTTTGTGTGTGTGCGATAGCCCTTCCTTGAGGATTGATGGTCGATTTCTATTGAGGGCAGGCAGACCACACTGGCAAGCCAGTAAGGACTATGCCACAGGGTTCTCCCTATCCTCCCTAACACCCACCAGGCCACCTGTCACCCGCCCCCACTGCAATCCAATCCAATTCTTACTCAAACTTTTTCGTTGGCTTGTTTGTTGGGGGTGGGTGGGGAAGATCATGTGTTTGTTTTCTTTTTTAAACCCTTTTAAACTTGTACTTTAGCCGCATGTCATACCATCAATAAGCGCCATCCTATTTGATTCCATACAATTTTCTTCTTTCCTGTAGCTGTGATATTGATAGTGGTGGTGATGATGATGATCATGGTGATGCTTTTCTCATGGTGGCAATACTAGACTAGACACAACAGAACATTCTGCAATCACAACTTCCTTTTCTGTGTCCCTTTGCCAAACTCTTGAGATGGAGGAGCCGAGATTATAACTCCATACTCCCTAAAAGTAGTTTGGAAAGTGTTTGAGAGCCAGACATATGTCCATTTTTACAGACAGATGAAATCACCATTCTCAGATAAATCTCCTTTCAGATGGCTTTCCAGGAATCCAGGAGAGATAATCCCTTCAGGACCAGTGGTGATACCAGGAGGTGGAGGGAGGGTGGGGTGGAAAGGTGGAGTCTATTTACAAGGATCTACATAGAACCTCCTCCATGGGGGGATGGGCTACAGAAAAGTGGGTGAAGGGAGACATCGGACAGTGTAAGATATGACAAAATACTAATAATTTATCAATTATCAAGGGTTCATGAGGGAGGTGGGAGGGGGAAATGATGAGCTGATACCAAAGCTTCAGGCAGAAACCAAATGTTTTGAGAATGATGATGGCAACACATGTACAAATGTGCTTGACACAATGGATGGATGGACAGTTGGATGGATGGATGGATTTAATCTGTCTGTAAAAATAGATACACTTTTGCTCTTGAGAACTATTAAAACTGTTTTTACAGAGCAGGGTGTTGTGAGATCAGCTCTTCCTTCTGAAAAGTTTGCCAAAGAGACACAGAAAAGAAAATCATCATCATCACCACCACCATCATCATCAATCCCAGCTGCAGGGAAGAAGGAAAGGTTCTAGAATCTAATAGTATGACAAGAGGATGGCTGTAATGATGGTATGACATGTGGCTAATACGCAAGTTTAAACGGTTTTAAAAAAAATAAAACAAAACACCCAATTTGCCTCCACAAACCTAACCAATACGCCAACCAAAAAGGTAGTGCAAGAATTGGATTGCATTGTGGGAGTGGCAGGGCATAGGCGGGCAGATGGGTGTTAAGTAGGATAGGGAGAACCCAGGAGGCATAGTCCTCAGGGGCTTTCATGGGCAAAAAATGCCAGGCAAAATTTTTATTCCAAATGACAGTAAAAGGGCAGGCAGGGCACTGGAGACTGATCTAGGGATAAATCTGAGGTGGTTTGCTTTGATACAATATAATCCTCACAGGTTACATTCTACCACTGTATGTGTGAGTGTATGTCTCTTTTAGACATGCAATTTTGAATTTCCCGCCCAGGCGGCCCCCATTTGGTGACACTGCAGGCAGAGAACAATGCTGGACCTAGGAGCAAAGAATGGACTTCTCTGCAGTGCAACTCCAAAAGTGTCTCAGGATTACTGCTTCTGACAGTTAACATTTACCCCAAACGACCCTCAAGATTACCGCCAGGGAACTTAACCAAATAACTCAATCACGAAAATGATGGCAATGGGTTTCAAAAAGAAAAGGAAAAGGAAAAAAAAAACTCTGATCAGATTCAGCAAGGTGGCAGGACAAGCAAAATCCAAGGAAGGCAGCCCTCACACAAAAGTTCCTTCAGCCCTGGGAAGTGAGCAGAAAAGGTCAGGACACCTGGAAGACCTCCGGCAGATAAGAGAACATCCAAGTCTAAAGGAAAGCCATCTTTAAAAAAAAATTGTTATTGGAAGCTCGTACAACTCTTATCAAAATCCATCCATCCATCAAATGTGTCAAGCACATTTATACCAGTGTTGCCATCATCATTCTCAAAATATTTGCTTTCTGCTTGAGCCTTTGCTATCAGCTCCTCATTTCCCCCCTCCCTCCCCGCTCCCCCCCCACCTCATGAACCCTTGATATTTAAAAATTATTAGTATTTTGTTATAACTTACACTGTCCAATGTCTCTTTTCACCCTTTTTTTCTTCTTCATCTCCCCAGAAAGGAGATTCTAAGTAGATACTTGTAAATTGGTTCCTGTTTTCCACCTCGCCCTTCCTCTACCCTTCTGGTATCCTCACTGTTGATGAGGGAATTATCTCTCTTGGATTGCAGGAAATCGATCTGAAAGGTTATATTCACCTGAGAAGGGTGATTTCTTCTGTCTGTAAAAATAGACACACATCCGGCTCTCGAGTTCTTTTAAAACACTATTTAGGGAATAGGGAGTTAGGAGATCGGCTCTTTCGTCTCAAACGTTTGTCAAGGAGACACATAAGAGAACGTTTTGATTGCAGAAGGTTCTGTTGTGTCTAGTCTAGTATTGCCACGATTGGAAAATCATCATCATCATCGTCATCATCACCACGACCTTCATCATCAGTCACAGTTAAAGGGAAGAAAAAATATTCTAGAATTTAAAAGCATGACAATAGGATGGCGGTATTGATGGTATGACATGCGGCTAAAGTGCAAGTTTAAACGGTTTAAAACCGAACGATACAAACAAGCAAAACACCTGATCTTTTTCCACATCCCCAAAAAACAAACCAACCAAAAAATTTGTGTAAGAATTTGAGTGTTTGTGCGGGAGGCAAGAGATGATGGCTTGTGGGGGGGTTTGGTGTTAGGTGGGACAGGGAGAACTCAGGTGGTATAATCCACAGTGGCTTGCCTGGGTCGTATGCCGGACCTCAATGGAAATCTATATCACTCCTCAAGCAAGGGCTATCTCACACACACACACACACACACACACACACACACACACACACACTCACACACACGTGCCCGTGCGCACGCGCAGTGTGCATGGGTCATCTGCTGACTGCTTGGGTCAGTCAGATTCCTGGAGCCACATTGTAAGCCCTTTGGCATATGTGCCCCATCTCTCTATGTGTTCCAATCACGGTGGTCTGACCCCTGCCTGCTACTCTGGTGCCACTCATAACTGTGATTTCTGGAAGGGAAACCCATCGCAGCCAGTCACGATCAGTTTGGTGGCAATTCTGTCTTTTTGTTCTCAACTCCACCGATTAATTGATTCCCATTTGAGTGGCCTAGCTAGTGACTGAGAATCGTCAACAGACAGGCCGACAGACAGGCAGACAGGCAGATACACAGACGGACAGATGCTTGGGAAGAGTTGCACCCGGTTGATTTCAAAGACAGTCCAATGAGCCACAACACAAGAAATCATACGAGCTTCTAGTGAAAGCCAGCGGGTGAATGGGCAACCCAGAGGAGTGAGTGGGTCGCGAGAGCACATCAGAATACACTCAGCTTATTGGGCATCAAACCACCAGCAGGGAAGGATGATCAATCCTTACCACACCCAGGACCTCGAAGTGAGAATGTTTTTGGGGAATTCCCAATGTTTGCAGTCCTCAGGCTGGGGTGTTCCTAGCTACTGTTTATTTCATAATTGGTCAATGTATGTGTGAGAGAGAGAGCGTGGCGGGAGATGTGGATGTATTAGGCCATAAGCTGGTCCATGTGTTTCTTGGTGTGTGACTAGTCCCCTTTGCCTCTGTTTACCTTGTAACAAAAAAAGCGTTGTGAGATAACTCAATTCTTTATGACCTTGCATCTAAAAGCAGTGTGAGATAACTCAGTTATTTATGACCTCTTGAGATTCTTTTGAACCTTGCATGTCCTTGTGCTTATCTTAGAATATAGTGGTGTTATTATTCAAATGTTTAGAAAGTGTGACTCGTTCAGTAACATTTGCATAGATAAGAGGTTAGGGATGTTTTTCAAAGCAAGTTCTCTGATGTTCGTTTTGTAACCATTCCCTTGTTAGAAGAGTGTAAAAACCAAGGTTTGAACATACTTCAGTCCATCAGACTGTTGTCCTCCCAATCCCATGCTTTCTATATGGCTCTTTCTTTTATTCTTTCATCTGCACGCATCATTTCAGACGCGGCTTGATGGGGGATAGCTGGTCTAATCCCCCGCATTTTTGGCGCCCAACAGGGGGCTTTGAAAACTGAGCATCCCGTGACAGAAACCACTGAATAGCAAGGCCGTGAATCTTTACAGTGAAAATTAGGGTAAGTGGTGAAACGTTGGGAGTAACAAATAATGGGACAGACTTCTAGTAAATGTATGTATGTAAATATGCTTCCAAATATGTTAAGAGCTAGAGGAGCAAAAGTAACCAACCAAAGATTAGAAGAGCTTTTTGATTTTGTGGTTAGGGTATGTCACCTCCTGCTGCTGACCTGCAGGGTACTGATCTGCTTCAGCTTAGACAAAATTATGGTCTAATACTGAGAGCCTCGTGCATTGGAGCAAACATTGTGGCAAACAGTGAGGGAAGATGGACCCCGCGGGTTGGAGGGCACTCAGAATGGGACTGATGTCACAGTACAGCTGCAGCTAGGTCCACGGGTCCCTCAAGGTGGGTCACGGCGTCGGCGAGTGAGAGGCAGAAACCACACGACTCAAAGGTTGCATGTGAGTGTTCCAATTTTATTCATGCAAAGCTTCAACTTATATATTCTTTTCCTAAGCTTAAATCTTATGGCTTGAGGTCATACTTGAGGAAATTCTCAAGACCATGACCAGTTACATAATCACATTTCTTTACTCTCCATCAGATACACTGCATGATTCCTGGTTAAAATTTAGTACATCTTGAAACGAAAACTGTCTCAAACACAAGTGTGATAAACATAAACCTTCTAACAATAAGTGAGCACACTTTATCACACTAGGGCATATTGTTCGAACTATGAAATCAATAAAGCATTAATGCATTTCATTATCAAACACAAAAATTACTTGACAGACTTTGGCTGTTCCTTCTTCAGGTGTTCCTCTAGGGCTTTCATTTATTGTTTTCTTTCCCACTAAGTTCCCATAAATCAAACTCCCACTGGTCTTTCTGTACCAAGGCATGAGTTGCCTCAAATAGGCAGCTTTGCTTCAGTGGAAGTCAAGTTGCCCTACAATAGGTAGCTTTACTTCATTGGACTTCGACCACCACGGGGGCTTCAGCGCCTTGCAATGAAGATCAGGGAGTCTTGCAAGCAAGGACAGGGCCCGTGGCCAACTGACATCTCGTGAGTAACTCCAATCATTTCTCACTTGGGGAGGGTCCGTGGGAACTTTCGTCAGCGTGGGTGTCCTGCTGAGTAGCTTGACTTGTCCTCTCATTCCGCTGTTGCTTCTCAGTTTGTAGTATCAGCACGTCCATCCGAACATAGGTTTTGGCAGTGTTTTGGTAAACCTCCTCAGCCAGCGTGTCCTTGGGTGAAGCCCTGCCGGTGCATGATGCAACTATCCTTTTCGGGCACGCTTGTGTGCGCGCATACACACACACACACACACACACACACACACACACACTCACTCACTCAGACAGTCAGGATTTGTGCACTTCTGAAACGCGCAACCCCCCGGGTTTTTAAATAATACTTCGAAATATAAACAGTTTTAATTTAAAAATAAAAGGGATACATTTTTACCTTTTAAATTGGAAGGGATTTCTTTGAGAAATGAAACCGGAAACCAGAACTATGCAGAAGGAGGGGGAGGTGAATGCTCTTTGGTGCTCCCAAGACAGTTGCAAACACGTGCCTCTTCCCTATTGGCTGTGCTCATTCCTGTCGCCAATCACATCTTGTATATCGAATGAGGTGCTCGAAGGGAATGGTATTTAAGAGCGGCGGCTGGCCCTCTCCTCCGGAGAGCTCAAGTTCCGCTGGCCTGTCGGAGCCCACAGCCCTCTCTTCTCCCCCGAAACTGCTCCTCCTTCCGCAGCATGGCTTCGAAAGACCCTCCTGCTCATTCTAAGCGAACCCAAGACCGAAGAAAGAGGACTGTCTGAAACGCTTCTCATCTTACAAGCCTCATTTGCTCGAGACCCGTATCCAGGCTTCACGGCCAGAGAAGAACTCGCCAGAGCCATCGGCGTGGCAGAGGACAGAATCTTCCTGTGGTTCAAAAACCGCAGAAGTCGACAGCTCAGGAGGAGCCGACTGAGCTCCGTGCCCCCTCCGGGACAGCCGTGCCCCATGCCGCCTCGCACCACCTCTCCAGCCAGGGCGCCGACGGCAGACAGACGCAAGAGGACTGTCATCAGCAAAGATCAAAGCGCCCACCTGGTGCAAGCGTTTGAGAAGCAGCCATTCCCCGGCGTGAAAGCCAGGCAAGAACTGGCACGCCAGACAGGCCTTCCGGAAGCTCGGATTGACACGTGGTTCCAGAACCGAAGGGCTCGACACCAACATCACGCCAGGGTGCAGCTGGATCACCGCGGGCCCCAACAATGCAGCTCCAGCCCGGTCTTCCCATGTCCGCTTCTGCAGCCACCTGAGCAAAGCACACCCATAGATGCCCAGAGACCGCCCTCCCTGTGCTTCGTAGGCGGCGGCGGAGGTGATGGAGACAGCAATCCTTTAGCTTGCGTCATGGGAGGCCAAGCCTCTGTGGGCCCGGTGACCCATCAGGGGCAAATGCCACAGGAGTTCACCCAGGCGGGAAGGCCTCCGGAGACAAGGACACTCTACTTGGACCTTTCCAGCTGCGGAAACCAAGGTCCCGAACAACAGGACATTCTTTTGGACGCCGGGCAGTGGAAAGGCACTTCATTGTGGGAGCATCCAAACCTGTTCTGGCAGAGACCGGCTCCTGCACACACACCAGCCCCAGTGGGATGGGGGCCTGGCCTAGCCGTCAGCGTGAGTGCCCAGCGGCAGCTGACTGGGTACAACCAGCAGGCAACACTGCTGCAGGAAAACCGTCCTCTGCTTGCCCAAGCCTCTCCACAAGGCACCAGCTTCTTGGACCAACTCCTCGACGACCTGGAAATTCAGCAGAATGCCCAGGCCTTGGTGAATCAACAGGAAGCAGGCCTGCAATGTGAGCCACCACTGCAATTCCCTATCAGCGAGGAGCTCTATCAGGAGTACCTAAGAGACTTTTAAAACGCCCCGAATGCCCGGGAGACTCACTAAAACCCTCTGAAAAGCACCAATCATACCTTATAAGTTAAAAAAAAAAGAAATCACGAAGCGGATTTAAAACCACCTTAAATGCCCCACAAATCAGTAAGAAACAACAGCAACACAATGATACCCTAAAAAAGGCACCCTTAAGGAGTAGATATCTATGTATATTTATATAATATATAAGTGATTCTATGTAAACGATTAATATATAATATGTACACTATTTATACATCATAGATCATTTTTTACATATAGTACATATAAAAACTGAAACCCCTCCAAAACCATTCATAAACCATGGAATACATTTAAAAAGACCCAAAGGGACCAAAGAAGCCCTTTAGGACCCCTTGGAGATCATTTGTAATTTCCTCCCCGCAAGAGAGTAAAACCCTACATAGAGTTGATCAGGTGTCCAGTGAGCTTCTTCATGTCCCCGGCCCCACCAATTGAGGTCATCGAGCTGCAAGCTGATTAACAGGCTAAATGCCACCCCTTCACTCTCAAGAGCCTCAAGTTGAGAGCACATCATGTATGTCTTGCAGCACACGTGTGGCAGGAAAGCCCACCCCTAACTGGATGGGAGGGCTCTAGAGTCAAGATTGACAAGCTAAGCTTGATCTCTGAGCCTCCTTGACCTTAGGTGTCTTTGAATTCTTCTCCAGGGCATAATCTATGGGCCTTATGGGAAGGGTGTGGAGTCTTCTTCGGTTGAGGCAGGAAACGGGTCTCAATGCTTCTGATAGCTGACAACACTCAGGAATGTAGCCTTCAAGAAGTTGCCCTGGGAATTCATGTAGCAGCATAGCAACCCTGTGCAGTGAAGTGCCTTAAGACTGGCATTGTTATGGTGCGTGGTGGTGGTGGTGGCGGGGACACGGTCAGGAGCGACTTTGACTTCGGAGACCGTGAGTGGGATACACCTCCAACCCAGGAAAGTGAAGGTCCCCTCCAGGGCAGCCCCAGCCTCCCAGACTACTTAACGGATGAACACTGACAGTTGGTTCTCACACACGGTCTTGCGGGTTGTGTTTCACACACTCTGGTGACTATGAAATGCCCAGATCTATGCTTGAGTCTCCGTGTGAATGAATGGATTCCATTTGAGCTTCCATTCTGAGCACTGCGTGGACGGTGGAAGACCAACAAGCACTTTTCAGTGGATTTGCCTCTGTGGCTCTGACGACTGGATAAGGGGGTAGATTGGCAAAGGTCTAAAGCTTTGCCCAGATAGAAGGCAGTCTGTGTGTGTGTGTGACTGATTGCAAACACTTCCTCCCTCACCACCCGGCCAGGGAGGAGCATTCTGGTCTGCAGCTCCTTGCCCAGGGTGAACATACCCCCGAGGTAAATCGGGCTGGAGTGTGGGTGGCTGTATAATACCAGCACCACTTGCTCAGGGATCAGGAGGACCTAGAACCAAGCTCTGCAATATCGGCAATCCTGTTACAGCACCACTATCACCACCACCACCATGGCCAACCGCACCCCAACCCCCACCCAGGATGTTGAGGGAACATTCTGTTATGCTACCACCACTGGTCACCCACTGTTGGTATTGAGCCAAGCCTATAAAACACAGGGACATCGCATGTCTCTGTCGTGTTGTTTAGATTTTCATATTCACCACAATCAATAGTCAGACGTGTATAGAGGATATGAAGGTCAAAACACACACTTCTGTCCTTCCCACCCGATTCACACAGGCACCCTGCTTTTGGTGAAAACAGATAGCTCATGGAGAGAAAGACAGACAGATAAGTAAGTAGACTGTTAGAAAGGTAGACACAGCTATAAGATGATAGATAGATAGATAGATAGATAGATAGATAGATAGATAGATAGATAGATTGACGATACATAACATCACCAAGAAGGCCTTCAACAGGCTCTCAGAGGAAAGCTTCACACTGTCTGTGAAGCCTTACTTTGGCAAGTAGGCCAATAGTAACCTAAGAGGGGAGTTTCATCAGGTCACAGCTTGATTCGAGTGCTAGGAGAGAAAAGTCTTTTCAAGTCCCTTCCCTTCTGGCTTCCTCCCTGGTGATGGGAGCGTTGAGCTGCTGCCCTGGCCTGTGCTGCACTACCTGTGGCTCAAGCCAAACCACTGATTGGTTAGGTTTTGAGGTTTTTTGGAGACCTTTGTCGCCACACTGCAGCTGTGTGCATCCCTTGAGCTTGTGGCTGGTGTATATTGCCTGCTGCCCCGCTCCCCACCTCTGAACCCTCTTGCCCTCCCGCCAAGCGCGTCCTGCAAGGCTCCACCTGGTGACCCAGTGCCTCCTTGGCCAAGAGATCGGGCTGGCCTTGCGCGGGGAGGCATGCACCCCGGTTGGCCTTTCTCACCTCCAAGTGACAGCGCGTGGCAGAAGCACAGAGGTCAGCAGACCGCATACTGTCTTTCCCTCTTGGCCGACTTAGAGGGACGTAGGCGCGCCTGGCTCCCTCTCGCTGGGTTGACCAGAGAGGACCAGGACCGCGGAGAGCAGCGAGGGAAAGGATAAGAGAAGAGTAGAGAAGAGAAGAGAAACAGAGTGGAGTAGCATATGGGGGCGGCCGGGATATGAGAGTTAGGTAGAGCAACAGCCACAGAGAAGGGATCTTGTCATCCACCTGGTCACAGCTAGGGGGAACCGGAGGGAGTCCAATTCAGGTGACCCTTAGACCATAAGCGCATGTGCGCTATAGCACTCACATTGGAAAACCCCTCCCACCTACACTCAGCCACTTTGATCCTTTCCTCTCAGAGACTAGAGAAGGCCCTCCTGTGTTAGGTTTCTCTGTTTCTGTCTCTCTTTCATGTACCCATCCATCCACCCATCCACCCATCCACCCATCCATCCATACAATCATCCATCATCTGTTATCACAAAGAAAGAAGGCCTGCGCGCCAAGATGTGGGTGGGAAGGGAGGCTGTATGTTTGAACCTTCATCCCCATATCCCCATATATACGATGGCAGTGAGTAATAGAACCAAAATGTGACAAAAACAATGCGATGCTTCTCTACGTTAGATGGGATTTATATGCTTCAGGGGGCACCTGGTGTTGGTGAGTTAGTACATTGTGGTCAGACTGGGGCAGAAGTGGGTTCGGACTAGGTGGCGGAAAGAGGTAATGGTGGTTCTGCTGCTGCTGTGCCTGCATGATTGCATTGACTGAAGCGTGGTCATGACACTCCTAAAACTTGACCAGGTGGGCCTGGTACTGTACACACACACACACACACACACACACACACACACACACACATAACCAGCCATCCACCGAAGCACACACATACCGGGTTCCTAAAATGTTTGCCAAATCCTCCCTCACCCCTTCTAAGCACTCAGGTCCCAACCCATTCAACTCATAAAGCAGTGGGACCTCTGGTCTCATCAGAAAAACTGCTGGAGATTCGCAAGGGAGGGTCCAGAGTCTGAGCTGCTTTTCGACTGAATCCCAGTGCTGGCGGTTGGAGTCTCCGCCAGGTGGCAGGCCTTCGGAATTAAGGGTGGGCCAGTGGGACCAGGCCACACTCCTGTGGACCACTCAAGCCTCCCTCTTCCTTGACTTTGCAGGTGGAGAGATTGGAGTTCCCCTAGGGCTCTTCTCCATGGATCGCTGCCTCCTCCCACTCCCTTCCCATCCCAGCCCATCCTGGGTGTCCCCGAAACAAGCAATGTCTAGTTCGCTTGCCCAAGGTAGTGTCAAAGTCCAACTTCAGATCAACAACAGAATAAAACAAAACAAAACACAAACCCGTCACCCTGACAGCAATGACCATGCCTCTCTAGCCAGAGACCAGGTTATTGAGATGCTAAAACGGCCGGCTTCATATGGTAATCAAGCCCAGGCCTTCCTTTTGATCCTTTTCAGGTGAAAAGGTGCCACAGGAGGTGTCTTTCTGCTTAAGTTGGAGGGGTTATTGATTGGGCAACATGTTGGAGGTAGTGCTTGCCCAGAAAGAGACACGCACCCACCCCCCATTTCACAAATTGAAATCTACTTTATAGATAGATTACCAATTATTAACGAAGTGGTTGATGGGCCATGGCTGGGGTGGGGGTGGGGGGGATGCGGCTGGGTGTGCAGGCAGGCTAAAACACCTTAGTAGTTGATAAATAACATGCTGAATTTGGCTTCTGTCATTTTGGCTGAGGCTTGACCAAGGCGCACACACAAAAACACCCACACGTCGACCAGTTTTGAAATAAACAGTGGCAAGGTACATCTCAGCCTGAGGACCGCAAACATTGGGAATTCCCCCAGAACCTTCCCACTTCAGGGAACTGCATGTGGCAAAGATTGACCATCCTTCTCTGCTGGTGCTTTGATTCCTAATAAACTGAGTGTGTTCTGCTGTGCTCTTGGGACCCACTGACTCTTACAGTTTTCCCATTCACCTGCTGGCTTTCACTTAAAGCACGTTTGATTGATTGCAGTGTGGCTCTTTGGGTTGTCTTGGAAGCCAACTGGGTACAACTCTTCCCAAGGAGCTTTCTGTCTGTCTGTCTGCCTGTCTTTTGAAGAATCCTCAGGCACAAGCTAGGCCACTCAAATGGGAATCAATCAATTGGTGGAGAGAGAGCAAGGGACAGAATTGCCACCAAACTGATCGTGACTGGCGGCAGGTTTCCTCCAGAGAGAACACAGATTGGAGGGGACCGGAGAAGCGGATAGGGGTCTGAGCACCATAGTTGGAAGACATAGCGAGACGGGGTGCATATGAAGAAGAGCTTACAATGTCGCTCCAAGGACCTCTGAATGACCCAAGCAGTCAGGAGATGATGCATGGCCACCGTGTGTGTGTTTGTGTGTGTGCGATAGCCCTTCCTTGAGGATTGATGGTCGATTTCTATTGAGGGCAGGCAGACCACACTGGCAAGCCAGTAAGGACTATGCCACAGGGTTCTCCCTATCCTCCCTAACACCCACCAGGCCACCTGTCACCCGCCCCCACTGCAATCCAATCCAATTCTTACTCAAACTTTTTCGTTGGCTTGTTTGTTGGGGGTGGGTGGGGAAGATCATGTGTTTGTTTTCTTTTTTAAACCCTTTTAAACTTGTACTTTAGCCGCATGTCATACCATCAATAAGCGCCATCCTATTTGATTCCATACAATTTTCTTCTTTCCTGTAGCTGTGATATTGATAGTGGTGGTGATGATGATGATCATGGTGATGCTTTTCTCATGGTGGCAATACTAGACTAGACACAACAGAACATTCTGCAATCACAACTTCCTTTTCTGTGTCCCTTTGCCAAACTCTTGAGATGGAGGAGCCGAGATCATAACTCCATACTCCCTAAAAGTAGTTTGGAAAGTGTTTGAGAGCCAGACGTATGTCCATTTTTACAGACAGATGAAATCACCATTCTCAGATAAATCTCCTTTCAGATGGCTTTCCAGGAATCCAGGAGAGATAATCCCTTCAGGACCAGTGGTGATACCAGGAGGTGGAGGGAGGGTGGGGTGGAAAGGTGGAGTCTATTTACAAGGATCTACATAGAACCTCCTCCATGGGGGGATGGGCTACAGAAAAGTGGGTGAAGGGAGACATCGGACAGTGTAAGATATAACAAAATACTAATAATTTATCAATTATCAAGGGTTCATGAGGGAGGTGGGAGGGGGAAATGATGAGCTGATACCAAAGCTTCAGGCAGAAACCAAATGTTTTGAGAATGATGATGGCAACACATGTACAAATGTGCTTGACACAATGGATGGATGGACGGTTGGATGGATGGATGGATTTAATCTGTCTGTAAAAATAGATACACTTTTGCTCTTGAGAACTATTAAAACTGTTTTTACAGAGCAGGGTGTTGTGAGATCAGCTCTTCCTTCTGAAAAGTTTGCCAAAGACACACAGAAAAGAAAATCATCATCATCACCACCACCATCATCATCAATCCCAGCTGCAGGGAAGAAGGAAAGGTTCTAGAAACTAATAGGATGACAAGAGGATGGCTGTAATGATGGTATGACATGTGGCTAATACACAAGTTTAAACGGTTTTAAAAAAAAATAAAACAAAACACCCGATTTGCCACCACAAACCTAACCAATACGCCAACCAAAAAGGTAGTGCAAGAATTGGATTGCATTGTGGGAGTGGCAGGGCATAGGCGGGCAGATGGGTGTTAAGTAGGATAGGGAGAACCCAGGAGGCATAGTCCTCAGGGGCTTTCATGGGCAAAAATGCCAGGCAAAATTTTTATTCCAAATGACAGTAAAAGGGCAGGCAGGGCACTGGAGACTGATCTAGGGATAAATCTGAGGTGGTTTGCTTTGATACAATATAATCCTCACAGGTTACATTCTACCACTGTATGTGTGAGTGTATGTCCCTTTTAGACATGCAATTTTGAATTTCCCGCCCAGGCGGCCCCCATTTGGTGACACTGCAGGCAGAGAACAATGCTGGACCTAGGAGCAAAGAATGGACTTCTCTGCAGTGCAACTCCAAAAGTGTCTCAGGATTACTGCTTCTGACAGTTAACATTTACCCCAAACGACCCTCAAGATTACCGCCAGGGAACTTAACCAAATAACTCAATCACGAAAATGATGGCAATGGGTTTCAAAAAGAAAAGGAAAAGGAAAAAAAAAACTCTGATCAGATTCAGCAAGGTGGCAGGACAAGCAAAATCCAAGGAAGGCAGCCCTCACACAAAAGTTCCTTCAGCCCTGGGAAGTGAGCAGAAAAGGTCAGGACACCTGGAAGACCTCCAGCAGATAAGAGAACATCCAAGTCTAAAGGAAAGCCATCTTTCAAAAAAAATTGTTATTGGAAGCTCGTACAACTCTTATCAAAATCCAGCCATCCTTCAAATGTGTCAAGCACATTTATACCAGTGTTGCCATCATCATTCTCAAAATATTTGCTTTCTGCTTGAGCCTTTGCTATCAGCTCCTCATTTCCCCCCTCCCTCCCCGCTCCCCCCTACCTCATGAACCCTTGATATTTAAAAATTATTAGTATTTTGTTATAACTTACACTGTCCAATGTCTCTTTTCACCCTTTTTTTCTTCTTCATCTCCCCAGAAAGGAGATTCTAAGTAGATACTTGTAAATTGGTTCCTGTTTTCCACCTCGCCCTTCCTCTACCCTTCTGGTATCCTCACTGTTGCTGAGGGAATTATCTCTCTTGGATTGCAGGAAATCCATCTGAAAGGTTATATTCACCTGAGAAGGGTGATTTCTTCTGTCTGTAAAAATAGACACACATCTGGCTCTCGAGTTCTTTTAAAACACTATTTAGGGAATAGGGAGTTAGGAGATCGGCTCTTCTGTCTCAAACGTTTGTCAAAGAGACACATAAGAGAACATTTTGATTGCAGAATGTTCTGTTGTGTCTAGTCTAGTATTGCCACGATTGGAAAATCATCATCATCGTCGTCATCATCACCACGACCTTCATCATCAGTCACAGTTAAAGGGAAGAAAAAATATTCTAGAATTTAAAAGCATGACAATAGGATGGCGGTATTGATGGTATGACATGCGGCTAAAGTGCAAGTTTAAACGGTTTAAAACCGAACGATACAAACAAGCAAAACACCTGATCTTTTTCCACATCCCCAAAAAACAAACCAACCAAAAAATTTGTGTAAGAATTTGAGTGTTTGTGCGGGAGGCAAGAGATGATTGTTTGTGGGGGGGTTTGGTGTTAGGTGGGACAGGGAGAACTCAGGTGGTATAATCCACAGTGGCTTGCCTGGGTCGTATGCCAGACCTCAATGGAAATCTATATCACTCCTCAAGCAAGGGCTATCACACACACACACACACACACACACACACACACACACACACACGTGCGCGTGCGCACGCGCAGTGTGCATGGGTCATCTGCTGACTGCTTGGGTCAGTCAGATTCCTGGAGCCACATTGTAAGCCCTTTGGCATATGTGCCCCATCTCTCTATGTGTTCCAATCACGGTGGTCTGACCCCTGCCTGCTACTCTGGTGCCACTCATAACTGTGATTTCTGGAAGGGAAACCCATCGCAGCCAGTCACGATCAGTTTGGTGGCAATTCTGTCTTTTTGTTCTCAACTCCACCGATTAATTGATTCCCATTTGAGCGGCCTAGCTAGTGACTGAGAATCGTCAACAGACAGGCCGACAGACAGGCAGACAGGCAGATACACAGACGGACAGATGCTTGGGAAGAGTTGCACCCGGTTGATTTCAAAGACAGTCCAATGAGCCACAACACAAGAAATCATACGAGCTTCTAGTGAAAGCCAGCGGGTGAATGGGCAACCCAGAGGAGTGAGTGGGTCGTGAGAGCACATCAGAATACACTCAGCTTATTGGGCATCAAACCACCAGCAGGGAAGGATGATCAATCCTTACCACACCCAGGACCTCGAAGTGAGAATGTTTTTGGGGAATTCCCAATGTTTGCAGTCCTCAGGCTGGGGTGTTCCTAGCTACTGTTTATTTCATAATTGGTCAATGTATGTGTGAGAGAGAGAGCGTGGCGGGAGATGTGGATGTATTAGGCCATAAGCTGGTCCATGTGTTTCTTGGTGTGTGACTAGTCCCCTTTGCCTCTGTTTACCTTGTAACAAAAAGCGTTGTGAGATAACTCAATTCTTTATGACCTTGCAGCTAAAAGCAGTGTGAGATAACTCAGTTATTTATGACCTCTTGAGATTCTTTTGAATCTTGCATGTCCTTGTGCTTATCTTAGAATATAGTGGTGTTATTTTTCAAATGTTTAGAAAGTGTGACTCGTTCAGTAACATTTGCATAGTTAAGAAGTTAGGGATGTTTTTCAAAGCAAGTTCTCTGATGTTCGTTTTGTAACCATTCCCTTGTTAGAAGAGTGTAAAAACCAAGGTTTGAACATACTTCAGTCCATCAGACTGTTGTCCTCCCAATCCCATGCTTTCTATATGGCTCTTTCTTTTATTCTTTCATCTGCACGCATCATTTCAGACGCGGCTTGATGGGGGATAGCTGGTCTAATCCCCCGCATTTTTGGCGCCCAACAGGGGGCTTTGAAAACTGAGCATCCCGTGACAGAAACCACTGAATAGCAAGGCCGTGAATCTTTACAGTGAAAATTAGGGTAAGAGGTGAAACGTTGGGAGTAACAAATAATGGGACAGACTTCTAGTAAATGTATGTATGTAAATATGCTTCCAAATATGTTAAGAGCTAGAGGAGCAAAAGTAACCAACCAAAGATTAGAAGAGCTTTTTGATTTTGTGGTTAGGGTATGTCACCTCCTGCTGCTGACCTGCAGGGTACTGATCTGCTTCAGCTTAGACCAAATTATGGTCTAATACTGAGAGCCTCGTGCATTGGAGCAAACATTGTGGCAAACAGTGAGGGAAGATGGACCCCGCGGGTTGGAGGGCACTCAGAATGGGACTGATGCCACAGTACAGCTGCAGCTAGGTCCACGGGTCCCTCAAGGTGGGTCACGGCGTCGGCGAGTGAGAGGCAGAAACCACACGACTCAAAGGTTGCATGTGAGTGTTCCAATTTTATTCATGCAAAGCTTCAACTTATATATTCTTTTCCTAAGCTTAAATCTTATGGCTTGAGGTCATACTTGAGGAAATTCTCAAGACCATGACCAGTTACATAATCACATTTCTTTACTCTCCATCAGATACACTGCATGATTCCTGGTTAAAATTTAGTACATCTTGAAACGAAAACTGTCTCAAACACAAGTGTGATAAACATAAACCTTCTAACAATAAGTGAGCACACTTTATCACACTAGGGCATATTGTTCGAACTATGAAATCAATAAAGCATTAATGCATTTCATTATCAAACACAAAAATTACTTGACAGACTTTGGCTGTTCCTTCTTCAGGTGTTCCTCTAGGGCTTTCATTTATTGTTTTCTTTCCCACTAAGTTCCCATAAATCAAACTCCCACTGGTCTTTCTGTACCAAGGCATGAGTTGCCTCAAATAGGCAGCTTTGCTTCAGTGGAAGTCAAGTTGCCCTACAATAGGTAGCTTTACTTCATTGGACTTCGACCACCACGGGGGCTTCAGCGCCTTGCAATGAAGATCAGGGAGTCTTGCAAGCAAGGACAGGGCCCGTGGCCAACTGACATCTCGTGAGTAACTCCAATCATTTCTCACTTGGGGAGGGTCCGTGGGAACTTTCGTCAGCGTGGGTGTCCTGCTGAGTAGCTTGACTTGTCCTCTCATTCCGCTGTTGCTTCTCAGTTTGTAGTATCAGCACGTCCATCCGAACATAGGTTTTGGCAGTGTTTTGGTAAACCTCCTCAGCCAGCGTGTCCTTGGGTGAAGCCCTGCCGGTGCATGATGCAACTATCCTTTTCGGGCACGCTTGTGTGCGCGCATACACACACACACACACACACACACACACACACACACTCACTCACTCAGACAGTCAGGATTTGTGCACTTCTGAAACGCGCAACCCCCCGGGTTTTTAAATAATACTTCGAAATATAAACAGTTTTAATTTAAAAATAAAAGGGATACATTTTTACCTTTTAAATTGGAAGGGATTTCTTTGAGAAATGAAACCGGAAACCAGAACTATGCAGAAGGAGGGGGAGGTGAATGCTCTTTGGTGCTCCCCAGACAGTTGCAAACACGTGCCTCTTCCCTATTGGCTGTGCTCATTCCTGTCGCCAATCACATCTTGTATATCGAATGAGGTGCTCGAAGGGAATGGTATTTAAGAGCGGCGGCTGGCCCTCTCCTCCGGAGAGCTCAAGTTCCGCTGGCCTGTCGGAGCCCACAGCCCTCTCTTCTCCCCCGAAACTGCTCCTCCTTCCGCAGCATGGCTTCAAAAGACCCTCCTGCTCGTTCTAAGCGAACCCAAGACCGAAGAAAGAGGACTGTCTGGAACGCTTCTCAATCTGACATCTTACAAGCCTCATTTGCTCGAGACCCGTATCCAGGCTTCACGGCCAGAGAAGAACTTGCCAGAGCCATCGGCGTGGCAGAGGACAGAATCTTCCTGTGGTTCAAAAACCGCAGAAGTCGACAGCTCAGGAGGAGCCGACTGAGCTCCGTGCCCCCTCCGGGACAGCCGTGCCCCGTGCCGCCTCGCACCACCTCTCCAGCCAGGGCGCCGACGGCAGACAGACGCAAGAGGACTGTCATCAGCAAAGATCAAAGCGCCCACCTGGTGCAAGCGTTTGAGAAGCAGCCATTGCCCGGCGTGAAAGCCAGGCAAGAACTGGCACGCCAGACAGGCCTTCCGGAAGCTCGGATTGACACGTGGTTCCAGAACCGAAGGGCTCGACACCCACATCACGCCAGGGTGCAGCTGGATCACCGCGGGCCCCAGCAATGCAGCTCCAGCCCGGTCTTCCCATGTCCGCTTCTGCAGCCACCTGAGCAAAGCACACCCATAGATGCCCAGAGACCGCCCTCCCTGTGCTTCGTAGGCGGCGGCGGAGGTGATGGAGACAGCAATCCGTTAGCTTGCGTCATGGGAGGCCAAGCCTCTGTGGGCCCGGTGACCCATCAGGGGCAAATGCCACAGGAGTTCACCCAGGCGGGAAGGCCTCCGGAGACAAGGACACTCTACTTGGACCTTTCCAGCTGTGGAAACCAAGGTCCCGAACAACAGGACATTCTTTCGGACGCCGGGCAGTGGAAAGGCACTTCATTGTGGGAGCATCCAAACCTGTTCTGGCAGAGACCGGCTCCTGCACACACACCAGCCCCAGTGGGATGGGGGCCTGGCCTGGCCGTGAGCGTGAGTGCCCAGCGGCAGCTGACTGGGCACAACCAGCAGGCAACACTGCTGCAGGAAAACCCTCCTCTGCTTGCCCAAGCCTCTCCACAAGGCACCAGCTTCTTGGACCAACTCCTCGACGACCTGGAAATTCAGCAGAATGCCAAGCCCTTGGTGAATCAACAGGAAGCAGGCCTGCAATGTGAGCCACCACTGCAATTCCCTATCAGCGAGGAGCTCTATCAGGAGAACCTAAGAGACTTTTAAAACACCCCGAATGCCCGGGAGACTCACTAAAACCCTCTGAAAAGCACCAATCATACCTTATAAGTTAAAAAAAAAAGAAATCACGAAGCGGATTTAAAACCACCTTAAATGCCCCACAAATCAGTAAGAAACAACAGCAACACAATGATACCCTAAAAAAGGCACCCTTAAGGAGTAGATATCTATGTATATTTATATAATATATAAGTGATTCTATGTAAATGATTAATATATAATATGTACACTATTTATACATCATAGATCATTTTTTACATATAGTACATATAAAAACTGAAACCCCTCCAAAACCATTCATAAACCATGGAATACATTTAAAAAGACCCAAAGGGACCAAAGAAGCCCTTTAGAACCCCTTGGAGATCATTTGTAATTTCCTCCCCGCAAGAGAGTAAAACCCTACATAGAGTTGATCAGGTGTCCAGTGAGCTTCTTCATGTCCCCGGCCCCACCAATTGAGGTCATCGAGCTGCAAGCTGATTAACAGGCTAAATGCCACCCCTTCACTCTCAAGAGCCTCAAGTTGAGAGCACATCATGTATGTCTTGCAGCACACGTGTGGCAGGAAAGCCCACCCCTAACTGGATGGGAGGGCTCTAGAGTCAAGATTGACAAGCTAAGCTTGATCTCTGAGCCTCCTTGACCTTAGGTGTCTTTGAATTCTTCTCCAGGGCATAATCTATGGGCCTTATGGGAAGGGTGTGGAGTCTTCTTCGGTTGAGGCAGGAAACGGGTCTCAATGCTTTTGATAGCTGACAACACTCAGGAATGTAGCCTTCAAGATGTTGCCCTGGGTATTCATGTAGCAGCATAGCAACCCTGTGCAGTGAAGTGCCTTAAGACTGGCATTGTTATGGTGCGTGGTGGTGGTGGTGGCGGGGACACGGTCAGGAGCGACATTGACTTCGGAGACCGTGAGTGGGATACACCTCCAACCCAGGAAAATGAAGGTCCCCTCCAGGGGAGCCCCAGCCTCCCAGACTACTTAACGGATGAACACTGACAGTTGGTTCTCACACACGGTCTTGCGGGTTGTGTTTCACACACTCTGGTGACTATGAAATGCCCAGATCTATGCTTGAGTCTCCGTGTGAATGAATGGATTCCATTTGAGCTTCCATTCTGAGCACTGCGTGGACGGTGGAAGACCAACAAGCACTTTTCAGTGGATTTGCCTCTGTGGCTCTGACGACTGGATAAGGGGGTAGATTGGCAAAGGTCTAAAGCTTTGCCCAGATAGAAGGCAGTCTGTGTGTGTGTGTGACTGATTGCAAACACTTCCTCCCTCACCACCCGGCCAGGGAGGAGCATTCTGGTCTGCAGCTCCTTGCCCAGGGTGAACATACCCCCGAGGTAAATCGGGCTGGAGTGTGGGTGGCTGTATAATACCAGCACCACTTGGTCAGGGGTCAGGAGGACCTAGAACCAAGCTCTGCAATATCGGCAATCCTGTTACAGCACCACTATCACCACCACCACCATGGCCAACCGCACCCCAACCCCCACCCAGGATGTTGAGGGAACATTCTGTTATGCTACCACCACTGGTCACCCACTGTTGGTATTGAGCCAAGCCTATAAAACACAGGGACATCGCATGTCTCTGTCATGTTTTTTAGATTTTCATATTCACCACAATCAATAGTCAGACGTGTATAGAGGATATGAAGGTCAAAACACACACTTCTGTCCTTCCCACCCGATTCACACAGGCACCCTGCTTTTGGTGAAAACAGATAGCTCATGGAGAGAAAGACAGACAGATAAGTAAGTAGACTGTTAGAAAGGTAGACACAGCTATAAGATGATAGATAGATAGATAGATAGATAGATAGATAGATAGATAGATAGATTGACGATACATAACATCACCAAGAAGGCCTTCAACAGGCTCTCAGAGGAAAGCTTCACACTGTCTGTGAAGCCTTACTTTGGCAAGTAGGCCAATAGTAACCTAAGAGGGGAGTTTCATCAGGTCACAGCTTGATTCGAGTGCTAGGAGAGAAAAGTCTTTTCAAGTCCCTTCCCTTCTGGCTTCCTCCCTGGTGATGGGAGCGTTGAGCTGCTGCCCTGGCCTGTGCTGCACTACCTGTGGCTCAAGCCAAACCACTGATTGGTTAGGTTTTGAGGTTTTTTGGAGACCTTTGTCGCCACACTGCAGCTGTGTGCATCCCTTGAGCTTGTGGCTGGTGTATATTGCCTGCAGCCCCGCTCCCCACCTCTGAACCCTCTTGCCCTCCCGCCAAGCGCGTCCTGCAAGGCTCCACCTGGTGACCCAGTGCCTCCTTGGCCAAGAGATCGGGCTGGCCTTGCGCGGGGAGGCATGCACCCCGGTTGGCCTTTCTCACCTCCAAGTGACAGCGCGTGGCAGAAGCACAGAGGTCAGCAGACCGCATACTGTCTTTCCCTCTTGGCCGACTTAGAGGGACGTAGGCGCGCCTGGCTCCCTCTCGCTGGGTTGACCAGAGAGGACCAGGACCGCGGAGAGCAGCGAGGGAAAGGATAAGAGAAGAGTAGAGAAGAGAAGAGAAACAGAGTGGAGTAGCATATGGGGGCGGCCGGGATATGAGAGTTAGTTAGAGCAACAGCCACAGAGAAGGGATCTTGTCATCCACCTGGTCACAGCTAGGGGGAACCGGAGGGAGTCCAATTCAGGTGACCCTTAGACCATAAGCGCATGTGCGCTATAGCACTCACATTGGAAAACCCATCCCTCCTACACTCAGCCACTTTGATCGTTTCCTCTCAGAGACTAGAGAAGGCCCTCCTGTGTTACGTTTCTCTGTTTCTGTCTCTCTCTCATGTACCCATCCATCCACCCATCCACCCATCCACCCATCCATCCATACAATCATCCATCATCTGTTATCACAAAGGAAGAAGGCCTGCGCGCCAAGATGTGGGTGGGAAGGGAGGCTGTATGTTTGAACCTTCATCCCCATATCCCCATATATACGATGGCAGTGAGTAATAGAACCAAAACGTGACAAAAACAATGCGATGCTTCTCTACGTTAGATCGGATTTATATGCTTCAGGGGGCACCTGGTGTTGGTGAGTTAGTACATTGTGGTCAGACTGGGGCAGAAGTGGGTTCGGACTAGGTGGCGGAAAGAGGTAATGGTGGTTCTGCTGCTGCTGTGCCTGCATGATTGCATTGACTGAAGCGTGGTCATGACACTCCTAAAACTTGACCAGGTGGGCCTGGTACTGTACACACACACACACACACACACACACACACACACACACACACAGACACATAACCAGCCATCCACCGAAGCACACACATACCGGGTTCCTAAAATGTTTGCCAAATCCTCCCTCACCCCTTCTAAGCACTCAGGTCCCAACCCACTCAACTCATAAAGCAGTGGGACCTCTGGTCTCATCAGAAAAACTGCTGGAGATTCGCAAGGGAGGGTCCAGAGTCTGAGCTGCTTTTCGACTGAATCCCAGTGCTGGCGGTTGGAGGCTCCGCCAGGTGGCAGGCCTTCGGAATTAAGGGTGGGCCAGTGGGACCAGGCCACACTCCTGTGGACCACTCAAGCCTCCCTCTTCCTTGACTTTGCAGGTGGAGAGATTGGAGTTCCCCTAGGGCTCTTCTCCATGGATCGCTGCCTCCTCCCACTCCCTTCCTATCCCAGCCCATCCTGGGTGTCCCCGAAACAAGCAATGTCTAGTTCGCTTGCCCAAGGTAGTGTCAAAGTCCAACTTCAGATCAACAACAGAATAAAACAAAACAAAACACAAACCCGTCACCCTGACAGCAATGACCATGCCTCTCTAGCCAGAGACCAGGTTATTGAGATGCTAAAACGGCCGGCTTCATATGGTAATCAAGCCCAGGCCTTCCTTTTGATCCTTTTCAGGTGAAAAGGTGCCACAGGAGGTGTCTTTCTGCTTAAGTTGGAGGGGTTATTGATTGGGCAACATGTTGGAGGTAGTGCTGGCCCAGAAAGAGACACGCACCCACCCCCCATTTCACAAATTGAAATCTACTTTATAGATAGATTACCAATTATTATCGAAGTGGTTGATGTGCCATGGCTGGGGTGGGGGTGGGGTGGATTCGGCTGGGTGTGCAGGCAGGCTAAAACACCTTAGTAGTTGATAAATAACATGCTGAATTTGGCTTCTGTCATTTTGGCTGAGGCTTGACCAAGGCGCACACACAAAAACACCCACACGTCGACCAGTTTTGAAATAAACAGTGGCAAGGTACATCTCAGCCTGAGGACCGCAAACATTGGGAATTCCCCCAGAACCTTCCCACTTCAGGGAACTGCATGTGGCAAAGATTGACCATCCTTCTCTGCTGGTGCTTTGATTCCTAATAAACTGAGTGTGTTCTGCTGTGCTCTCGGGACCCACTGACTCTTACAGTTTGCCCATTCACCTGCTGGCTTTCACTTAAAGCACATTTGATTGATTGCAGTGTGGCTCTTTGGGTTGTCTTGGAAGCCAACTGGGTACAACTCTTCCCAAGGAGCTTTCTGTCTGTCTGTCTGCCTGTCTTTTGAAGAATCCTCAGGCACAAGCTAGGCCACTCAAATGGGAATCAATCAATTGGTGGAGAGAGAGCAAGGGACAGAATTGCCACCAAACTGATCGTGACTGGCGGCAGGTTTCCTCCAGAGAGAACACAGATTGGAGGGGACCGGAGAAGCGGATAGGGGTCTGAGCACCATAGTTGGAAGACATAGCGAGATGGGGTGCATATGCAGAAGAGCTTACAATGTCACTCCAAGGACCTCTGAATGACCCAAGCAGTCAGGAGATGATGCATGGCCACCGTGTGTGTGTTTGTGTGTGTGCGATAGCCCTTCCTTGAGGATTGATGGTCGATTTCTATTGAGGGCAGGCAGACCACACTGGCAAGCCAGTAAGGACTATGCCACAGGGTTCTCCCTATCCTCCCTAAAACCCACCAGGCCACCTGTCACCCGCCCCCACTGCAATCCAATCCAATTCTTACTCAAACTTTTTCTTTGGCTTGTTTGTTGGGGGTGGGTGGGGAAGATCATGTGTTTGTTTTCTTTTTTAAACCCTTTTAAACTTGTACTTTAGCCGCATGTCATACCATCAATAAGCGCCATCCTATTTGATTCCATACAATTTTCTTCTTTCCTGTAGCTGTGATATTGATAGTGGTGGTGATGATGATGATCATGGTGATGCTTTTCTCATGGTGGCAATACTAGACTAGACACAACAGAACATTCTGCAATCACAACTTCCTTTTCTGTGTCCCTTTGCCAAACTCTTGAGATGGAGGAGCCGAGATCATAACTCCATACTCCCTAAAAGTAGTTTGGAAAGTGAGAGCCAGACGTATGTCCATTTTTACAGACAGATGAAATCACCATTCTCAGATAAATCTTTCAGGTGGCTTTCCAGGAATCCAGGAGAGATAATCCCTTCAGGACCAGTGGTGATACCAGGAGGTGGAGGGAGGGTGGGGTGGAAAGGTGGAGTCTATTTACAAGGATCTACATAGAACCTCCTCCATGGGGCGATGGGCTACAGAAAAGTGGGTGAAGGGAGACATCGGACAGTGTAAGATATAACAAAATACTAATAATTTATCAATTATCAAGGGTTCATGAGGGAGGTGGGAGGGGGAAATGATGAGCTGATACCAAAGCTTCAGGCAGAAACCAAATGTTTTGAGAATGATGATGGCAACACATGTACAAATGTGCTTGACACAATGGATGGATGGACGGTTGGATGGATGGATGGATTTAATCTGTCTGTAAAAATAGATACACTTTTGCTCTTGAGAACTATTAAAACTGTTTTTACAGAGCAGGGTGTTGTGAGATCAGCTCTTCCTTCTGAAAAGTTTGCCAAAGAGACACAGAAAAGAAAATCATCATCATCACCACCACCATCATCATCAATCCCAGCTGCAGAGAAGAAGGAAAGGTTCTAGAAACTAATAGGATGACAAGAGGATGGCTGTAATGATGGTATGACATGTGGCTAATACGCAAGTTTAAACGGTTTTAAAAAAAAATAAAATAAAACACCCGATTTGCCTCCACAAACCTAACCAATACGCCAACCAAAAAGGTAGTGCAAGAATTGGATTGCATTGTGGGAGTGGCAGGGCATAGGCGGGCAGATGGGTGTTAAGTAGGATAGGGAGAACCCAGGAGGCATAGTCCTCAGGGGCTTTCATGGGCAAAAAATGCCAGGCAAAATTTTTATTCCAAATGACAGTAAAAGGGCAGGCAGGGCACTGGAGACTGATCTAGGGATAAATCTGAGGTGGTTTGCTTTGATACAATATAATCCTCACAGGTTACATTCTACCACTGTATGTGTGAGTGTATGTCTCTTTTAGACATGCAATTTTGAATTTCCCGCCCAGGCGGCCCCCATTTGGTGACACTGCAGGCAGAGAACAATGCTGGACATAGGAGCAAAGAATGGACTTCTCTGCAGTGCAACTCCAAAAGTGTCTCAGGATTACTGCTTCTGACAGTTAACATTTACCCCAAACGACCCTCAAGATTACCGCCAGGGAACTTAACCAAATAACTCAATCACGAAAATGATGGCAATGGGTTTCAAAAAGAAAAGGAAAAGGAAAAAAAAAAATTCTGATCAGATTCAGCAAGGTGGCAGGACAAGCAAAATCCAAGGAAGGCAGCCCTCACACAAAAGTTCCTTCAGCCCTGGGAAGTGAGCAGAAAAGGTCAGGACACCTGGAAGACCTCCGGCAGATAAGAGAACATCCAAGTCTAAAGGAAAGCCATCTTTCAAAAAAAATTGTTATTGGAAGCTCCTACAACTCTTATCAAAATCCATCCATCCTTCAAATGTGTCAAGGACATTTATACCAGTGTTGCCATCATCATTCTCAAAATATTTGCTTTCTGCTTGAGCCTTTGCTATCAGCTCCTCATTTCCCCCCTCCCTTCCCGCTCCCCCCCCCCACCTCATGTACCCTTGATATTTAAAAATTATTAGTATTTTGTTATAACTTACACTGTCCAATGTCTCTTTTCACCCCTTTTTTCTTCTTCATCTCCCCAAAAAGGAGATTCTAAGTAGATACTTGTAAATTGGTTCCTGTTTTCCACCTCGCCCTTCCTCTACCCTTCTGGTATCCTCACTGTTGATGAGGGAATTATCTCTCTTGGATTGCAGGAAATCCATCTGAAAGGTTATATTCACCTGAGAAGGGTGATTTCTTCTGTCTGTAAAAATAGACACACATCTGGCTCTCGAGTTCTTTTAAAACACTATTTAGGGAATAGGGAGTTAGGAGATCGGCTCTTCCGTCTCAAACGTTTGTCAAAGAGACACATAAGAGAACATTTTGATTGCAGAATGTTCTGTTGTGTCTAGTCTAGTATTGCCACGATTGGAAAATCATCATCATTGTCGTCATCATCACCACGACCTTCATCATCAGTCACAGTTAAAGGGAAGAAAAAATATTCTAGAATTTAAAAGCATGACAATAGGATGGCGGTATTGATGGTATGACATGCGGCTAAAGTGCAAGTTTAAACGGTTTAAAACCGAACGATACAAACAAGCAAAACACCTGATCTTTTCCCACATCCCCAAAAAACAAACCAACCAAAAAATTTGTGTAAGAATTTGAGTGTTTGTGCGGGAGGCAAGAGATGATGGTTTGTGGGGGGGTTTGGTGTTAGGTGGGACAGGGAGAACTCAGGTGGTATAATCCACAGTGGCTTGCCTGGGTCGTATGCCAGACCTCAATGGAAATCTATATCACTCCTCAAGCAAGGGCTATCACACACACACACACACACACACACGTGCGCGTGCGCACGCGCAGTGTGCATGGGTCATCTGCTGACTGCTTGGGTCAGTCAGATTCCTGGAGCCACATTGTAAGCCCTTTGGCATATGTGCCCCATCTCTCTATGTGTTCCAATCACGGTGGTCTGACCCCTGCCTGCTACTCTGGTGCCACTCATAACTGTGATTTCTGGAAGGGAAACCCATCGCAGCCAGTCACGATCAGTTTGGTGGCAATTCTGTCTTTTTGTTCTCAACTCCACCGATTAATTGATTCCCATTTGAGCGGCCTAGCTAGTGACTGAGAATCGTCAACAGACAGGCCGACAGACAGGCAGACAGGCAGATACACAGACGGACAGATGCTTGGGAAGAGTTGCACCCGGTTGATTTCAAAGACAGTCCAATGAGCCACAACACAAGAAATCATACGAGCTTCTAGTGAAAGCCAGCGGGTGAATGGGCAACCCAGAGGAGTGAGTGGGTCGTGAGAGCACATCAGAATACACTCAGCTTATTGGGCATCAAACCACCAGCAGGGAAGGATGATCAATCCTTACCACACCCAGGACCTCGAAGTGAGAATGTTTTTGGGGAATTCCCAATGTTTGCAGTCCTCAGGCTGGGGTGTTCCTAGCTACTGTTTATTTCATAATTGGTCAATATATGTGTGAGAGAGAGAGCGTGGCGGGAGATGTGGATGTATTAGGCCATAAGCTGGTCCATGTGTTTCTTGGTGTGTGACTAGTCCCCTTTGCCTCTGTTTACCTTGTAACAAAAAGCGTTGTGAGATAACTCAATTCTTTATGACCTTGCAGCTAAAAGCAGTGTGAGATAACTCAGTTATTTATGACCTCTTGAGATTCTTTTGAACCTTGCTTGTCCTTGTGCTTATCTTAGAATATAGTGGTGTTATTATTCAAATGTTTAGAAAGTGTGACTCGTTCAGTAACATTTGCATAGATAAGAGGTTAGGGATGTTTTTCAAAGCAAGTTCTCTGATGTTCGTTTTGTAACCATTCCCTTGTTAGAAGAGTGTAAAAACCAAGGTTTGAACATACTTCAGTCCATCAGACTGTTGTCCTCCCAATCCCATGCTTTCTATATGGCTCTTTCTTTTATTCTTTCATCTGCACGCATCATTTCAGACGCGGCTTGATGGGGGATAGCTGGTCTAATCCCCCGCATTTTTGGCGCCCAACAGGGGGCTTTGAAAACTGAGCATCCCGTGACAGAAACCACTGAATAGCAAGGCCGTGAATCTTTACAGTGAAAATTAGGGTAAGAGGTGAAACGTTGGGAGTAACAAATAATGGGACAGACTTCTAGTAAATGTATGTATGTAAATATGCTTCCAAATATGTTAAGAGCTAGAGGAGCAAAAGTAACCAACCAAAGATTAGAAGAACTTTTTGATTTTGTGGTTAGGGTATGTCACCTCCTGCTGCTGACCTGCAGGGTACTGATCTGCTTCAGCTTAGACCAAATTATGGTCTAATACTGAGAGCCTCGTGCATTGGAGCAAACATTGTGGCAAACAGTGAGGGAAGATGGACCCCGCGGGTTGGAGGGCACTCAGAATGGGACTGATGCCACAGTACAGCTGCAGCTAGGTCCACGGGTCCCTCAAGGTGGGTCACGGCGTCGGCGAGTGAGAGGCAGAAACCACACGACTCAAAGGTTGCATGTGAGTGTTCCAATTTTATTCATGCAAAGCTTCAACTTATATATTCTTTTCCTAAGCTTAAATCTTATGGCTTGAGGTCATACTTGAGGAAATTCTCAAGACCATGACCAGTTACATAATCACATTTCTTTACTCTCCATCAGATACACTGCATGATTCCTGGTTAAAATTTAGTACATCTTGAAACGAAAACTGTCTCAAACACAAGTGTGATAAACATAAACCTTCTAACAATAAGTGAGCACACTTTATCACACTAGGGCATATTGTTCGAACTATGAAATCAATAAAGCATTAATGCATTTCATTATCAAACACAAAAATTACTTGACAGACTTTGGCTGTTCCTTCTTCAGGTGTTCCTCTAGGGCTTTCATTTATTGTTTTCTTTCCCACTAAGTTCCCATAAATCAAACTCCCACTGGTCTTTCTGTACCAAGGCATGAGTTGCCTCAAATAGGCAGCTTTGCTTCAGTGGAAGTCAAGTTGCCCTACAATAGGTAGCTTTACTTCATTGGACTTCGACCACCACGGGGGCTTCAGCGCCTTGCAATGAAGATCAGGGAGTCTTGCAAGCAAGGACAGGGCCCGTGGCCAACTGACATCTCGTGAGTAACTCCAATCATTTCTCACTTGGGGAGGGTCCGTGGGAACTTTCGTCAGCGTGGGTGTCCTGCTGAGTAGCTTGACTTGTCCTCTCATTCCGCTGTTGCTTCTCAGTTTGTAGTATCAGCACGTCCATCCGAACATAGGTTTTGGCAGTGTTTTGGTAAACCTCCTCAGCCAGCGTGTCCTTGGGTGAAGCCCTGCCGGTGCATGATGCAACTATCCTTTTCGGGCACGCTTGTGTGCGCGCATACACACACACACACACACACACACACACACTCACTCACTCAGACAGTCAGGATTTGTGCACTTCTGAAACATGCAACCCCCCGGGTTTTTAAATAATACTTCGAAATATAAACAGTTTTAATTTAAAAATAAAAGGGATACATTTTTACCTTTTAAATTGGAAGGGATTTCTTTGAGAAATGAAACCGGAAACCAGAACTATGCAGAAGGAGGGGGAGGTGAATGCTCTTTGGTGCTCCCCAGACAGTTGCAAACACGTGCCTCTTCCCTATTGGCTGTGCTCATTCCTGTCGCCAATCACATCTTGTATATCGAATGAGGTGCTCGAAGGGAATGGTATTTAAGAGCGGCGGCTGGCCCTCTCCTCCGGAGAGCTCAAGTTCCGCTGGCCTGTTGGAGCCCACAGCCCTCTCTTCTCCCCCGAAACTGCTCCTCCTTCCGCAGCATGGCTTCGAAAGACCCTCCTGCTCGTTCTAAGCGAACCCAAGACCGAAGAAAGAGGACTGTCTGGAACGCTTCTCAATCTGACATCTTACAAGCCTCATTTGCTCGAGACCCGTATCCAGGCTTCACGGCCAGAGAAGAACTTGCCAGAGCCATCGGCGTGGCAGAGGACAGAATCTTCCTGTGGTTCAAAAACCGCAGAAGTCGACAGCTCAGGAGGAGCCGACTGAGCTCCGTGCCCCCTCCGGGACAGCCGTGCCCCATGCCGCCTCGCACCACCTCTCCAGCCAGGGCGCCGACGGCAGACAGACGCAAGAGGACTGTCATCAGCAAAGAACAAAGCACCCACCTGGTGCAAGCGTTTGAGAAGCAGCCATTCCCCGGCGTGAAAGCCAGGCAAGAACTGGCACGCCAGACAGGCCTTCCGGAAGCTCGGATTGACACGTGGTTCCAGAACCGAAGGGCTCGACACTCACATCACGCCAGGGTGCAGCTGGATCACCACGGGCTCCAGCAATGCAGCTCCAGCCCGGTCTTCCCATGTCCGCTTCTGCAGCCACCTGAGCAAAGCACACCCATAGATGCCCAGAGACCGCCCTCCCTGGGCTTCGTAGGCGGCGGCGGAGGTGATGGAGACAGCAATCCGTTAGCTTGCGTCATGGGAGGCCAAGCCTCTGTGGGCCCGGTGACCCATCAGGGGCAAATGCCACAGGAGTTCACCCAGGCGGGAAGGCCTCCGGAGACAAGGACACTCTACTTGGACCTTTCCAGCTGCGGAAACCAAGGTCCCGAACAACAGGACATTCTTTCGGACGCCGGGCAGTGGAAAGGCACTTCATTGTGGGAGCATCCAAACCTGTTCTGGCAGAGACCGGCTCCTGCACACACACCAGCCCCAGTGGGATGGGGGCCTGGCCTGGCCGTGAGCGTGAGTGCCCAGCGGCAGCTGACTGGGCACAACCAGCAGGCAACACTGCTGCAGGAAAACCCTCCTCTGCTTGTCCAAGCCTCTCCACAAGGCACCAGCTTCTTGGACCAACTCCTCGACGACCTGGAAATTCAGCAGAATGCCCAGCCCTTGGTGAATCAACAGGAAGCAGGCCTGCAATGTGAGCCACCACTGCAATTCCCTATCAGCGAGGAGCTCTATCAGGAGTACCTAAGAGACTTTTAAAACACCCCGAATGCCCGGGAGACTCACTAAAACCCTCTGAAAAGCACCAATCATACCTTATAAGTTAAAAAAAAAAGAAAACACGAAGCGGATTTAAAACCACCTTAAATGCCCCACAAATCAGTAAGAAACAACAGCAACACAATGATACCCTAAAATAGGCACCCTTAAGGAGTAGATATCTATGTATATTTATATAATATATAAGTGATTCTATGTAAACGATTAATATATAATATGTACACTATTTATACATCATAGATCATTTTTTACATATAGTACATATAAAAACTGAAACCCCTCCAAAACCATTCATAAACCATGGAATACATTTAAAAAGACCCAAAGGGACCAAAGAAGCCCTTTAGGACCCCTTGGAGATCATTCGTAATTTCCTCCCCGCAAGAGAGTAAAACCCTACATAGAGTTGATCAGGTGTCCAGTGAGCTTCTTCATGTCCCCGGCCCCACCAATTGAGGTCATCGAGCTGCAAGCTGATTAACAGGCTAAATGCCACCCCTTCACTCTCAAGAGCCTCAAGTTGAGAGCACATCATGTATGTCTTGCAGCACACGTGTGGCAGGAAAGCCCACCCCTAACTGGATGGGAGGGCTCTAGAGTCAAGATTGACAAGCTAAGCTTGATCTCTGAGCCTCCTTGAACTTAGGTGTCTTTGAATTCTTCTCCAGGGCATAATCTATGGGCCTTATGGGAAGGGTGTGGAGTCTTCTTCGGTTGAGGCAGGAAACGGGTCTCAATGCTTTTGATAGCTGACAACACTCAGGAATGTAGCCTTCAAGAAGTTGCCCTGGGAATTCATGTAGCAGCATAGCAACCCTGTGCAGTGAAGTGCCTTAAGACTGGCATTGTTATGGTGCGTGGTGGTGGTGGTGGCGGGGACACGGTCAGGAGCGACTTTGACTTTGGAGACCGTGAGTGGGATACACCTCCAACCCAGGAAAGTGAAGGTCCCCTCCAGGGGAGCCCCAGCCTCCCAGACTACTTAACGGATGAACACTGACAGTTGGTTCTCACACACGGTCTTGCGGGTTGTGTTTCACACACTCTGGTGACTATGAAATGCCCAGATCTATGCTTGAGTCTCCGTGTGAATGAATGGATTCCATTTGAGCTTCCATTCTGAGCACTGCGTGGACGGTGGAAGACCAACAAGCACTTTTCAGTGGATTTGCCTCTGTGGCTCTGACGACTGGATAAGGGGGTAGATTGGCAAAGGTCTAAAGCTTTGCCCAGATAGAAGGCAGTCTGTGTGTGTGTGTGACTGATTGCAAACACTTCCTCCCTCACCACCCGGCCAGGGAGGAGCATTCTGGTCTGCAGCTCCTTGCCCAGGGTGAACATACCCCCGAGGTAAATCGGGCTGGAGTGTGGGTGGCTGTATAATACCAGCACCACTTGGTCAGGGATCAGGAGGAAATAGAACCAAGCTCTGCAATATCGGCAATCCTGTTACAGCACCACTATCACCACCACCACCATGGCCAACCGCACCCCAACCCCCACCCAGGATGTTGAGGGAACATTCTGTTATGCTACCACCACTGGTCACCCACTGTTGGTATTGAGCCAAGCCTATAAAACACAGGGACATCGCATGTCTCTGTCATGTTGTTTAGATTTTCATATTCACCACAATCAATAGTCAGACGTGTATAGAGGATATGAAGGTCAAAACACACACTTCTGTCCTTCCCACCCGATTCACACAGGCACCCTGCTTTTGGTGAAAACAGATAGCTCATGGAGAGAAAGACAGACAGATAAGTAAGTAGACTGTTAGAAAGGTAGACACAGCTATAAGATGATAGATAGATAGATAGATAGATAGATAGATAGATAGATAGATAGATTGATTGACGATACATAACATCACCAAGAAGGCCTTCAACAGGCTCTCAGAGGAAAGCTTCACACTGTCTGTGAAGCCTTACTTTGGCAAGTAGGCCAATAGTAACCTAAGAGGGGAGTTTCATCAGGTCACAGCTTGATTCGAGTGCTAGGAGAGAAAAGTCTTTTCAAGTCCCTTCCCTTCTGGCTTCCTCCCTGGTGATGGGAGCGTTGAGCTGCTGCCCTGGCCTGTGCTGCACTACCTGTGGCTCAAGCCAAACCACTGATCGGTTAGGTTTTGAGGTTTTTTGGAGACCTTTGTCGCCACACTGCAGCTGTGTGCATCCCTTGAGCTTGTGGCTGGTGTATATTGCCTGCTGCCCCGCTCCCCACCTCTGAACCCTCTTGCACTCCCGCCAAGCGCGTCCTGCAAGGCTCCACCTGGTGACCCAGTGCCTCCTTGGCCAAGAGATCGGGCTGGCCTTGCGCGGGGAGGCATGCACCCCGGTTGGCCTTTCTCACCTCCAAGTGACAGCGCGTGGCAGAAGCACAGAGGTCAGCAGACCGCATACTGTCTTTCCCTCTTGGCCGACTTAGAGGGACGTAGGCGCGCCTGGCTCCCTCTCGCTGGGTTGACCAGAGAGGACCAGGACCGCGGAGAGCAGCGAGGGAAAGGATAAGAGAAGAGTAGAGAAGAGAAGAGAAACAGAGTGGAGTAGCATATGGGGGCGGCCGGGATATGAGAGTTAGTTAGAGCAACAGCCACAGAGAAGGGATCTTGTCATCCACCTGGTCACAGCTAGGGGGAACCGGAGGGAGTCCAATTCAGGTGACCCTTAGACCATAAGCGCATGTGCGCTATAGCACTCACATTGGAAAACCCCTCCCTCCTACACTCAGCCACTTTGATCCTTTCCTCTCAGAGACTAGAGAAGGCCCTCCTGTGTTAGGTTTCTCTGTTTCTGTCTCTCTCTCATGTACCCATCCATCCACCCATCCACCCATCCATCCATACAATCATCCATCATCTGTTATCACAAAGGAAGAAGGCCTGCGCGCCAAGATGTGGGTGGGAAGGGAGGCTGTATGTTTGAACCTTCATCCCCATATCCCCATATATACGATGGCAGTGAGTAATAGAACCAAAACGCGACAAAAACAATGCGATGCTTCTCTACGTTAGATCGGATTTATATGCTTCAGGGGGCACCTGGTGTTGGTGAGTTAGTACATTGTGGTCAGACTGGGGCAGAAGTGGGTTCGGACTAGGTGGCGGAAAGAGGTAATGGTGGTTCTGCTGCTGCTGTGCCTGCATGATTGCATTGACTGAAGCGTGGTCATGACACTCCTAAAACTTGACCAGGTGGGCCTGGTACTGTACACACACACACACACACACACACACACACACACACAGACACATAACCAGCCATCCACCGAAGCACACACATACCGGGTTCCTAAAATGTTTGCCAAATCCTCCCTCACCCCTTCTAAGCACTCAGGTCCCAACCCACTCAACTCATAAAGCAGTGGGACCTCTGGTCTCATCAGAAAAACTGCTGGAGATTCGCAAGGGAGGGTCCAGAGTCTGAGCTGCTTTTCGACTGAATCCCAGTGCTGGCGGTTGGAGGCTCCGCCAGGTGGCAGGCCTTCGGAATTAAGGGTGGGCCAGTGGGACCAGGCCACACTCCTGTGGACCACTCAAGCCTCCCTCTTCCTTGACTTTGCAGGTGGAGAGATTGGAGTTCCCCTAGGGCTCTTCTCCATGGATCGCTGCCTCCTCCCACTCCCTTCCTATCCCAGCCCATCCTGGGTGTCCCCGAAACAAGCAATGTCTAGTTCGCTTGCCCAAGGTAGTGTCAAAGTCCAACTTCAGATCAACAACAGAATAAAACAAAACAAAACACAAACCCGTCACCCTGACAGCAATGACCATGCCTCTCTAGCCAGAGACCAGGTTATTGAGATGCTAAAACGGCCGGCTTCATATGGTAATCAAGCCCAGGCCTTCCTTTTGATCCTTTTCAGGTGAAAAGGTGCCACAGGAGGTGTCTTTCTGCTTAAGTTGGAGGGGTTATTGATTGGGCAACATGTTGGAGGTAGTGCTGGCCCAGAAAGAGACACGCACCCACCCCCCATTTCACAAATTGAAATCTACTTTATAGATAGATTACCAATTATTAACGAAGTGGTTGATGTGCCATGGCTGGGGTGGGGGTGGGGTGGATTCGGCTGGGTGTGCAGGCAGGCTAAAACACCTTAGTAGTTGATAAATAACATGCTGAATTTGGCTTCTGTCATTTTGGCTGAGGCTTGACCAAGGCGCACACACAAAAACACCCACACGTCGACCAGTTTTGAAATAAACAGTGGCAAGGTACATCTCAGCCTGAGGACCGAAACATTGGGAATTCCCCCAGAACCTTCCCACTTCAGGGAACTGCATGTGGCAAAGATTGACCATCCTTCTCTGCTGGTGCTTTGATTCCTAATAAACTGAGTGTGTTCTGCTGTGCTCTCGGGACCCACTGACTCTTACAGTTTGCCCATTCACCTGCTGGCTTTCACTTAAAGCACATTTGATTGATTGCAGTGTGGCTCTTTGGGTTGTCTTGGAAGCCAACTGGGTACAACTCTTCCCAAGGAGCTTTCTGTCTGCCTGTCTTTTGAAGAATCCTCAGGCACAAGCTAGGCCACTCAAATGGGAATCAATCAATTGGTGGAGAGAGAGCAAGGGACAGAATTGCCACCAAACTGATCGTGACTGGCGGCAGGTTTCCTCCAGAGAGAACACAGATTGGAGGGGACCGGAGAAGCGGATAGGGGTCTGAGCACCATAGTTGGAAGACATAGCGAGATGGGGTGCATATGCAGAAGAGCTTACAATGTCACTCCAAGGACCTCTGAATGACCCAAGCAGTCAGGAGATGATGCATGGCCACCGTGTGTGTGTTTGTGTGTGTGCGATAGCCCTTCCTTGAGGATTGATGGTCGATTTCTATTGAGGGCAGGCAGACCACACTGGCAAGCCAGTAAGGACTATGCCACAGGGTTCTCCCTATCCTCCCTAAAACCCACCAGGCCACCTGTCACCCGCCCCCACTGCAATCCAATCCAATTCTTACTCAAACTTTTTCGTTGGCTTGTTTGTTGGGGGTGGGTGGGGAAGATCATGTGTTTGTTTTCTTTTTTAAACCCTTTTAAACTTGTACTTTAGCCGCATGTCATACCATCAATAAGCGCCATCCTATTTGATTCCATACAATTTTCTTCTTTCCTGTAGCTGTGATATTGATAGTGGTGGTGATGATGATGATCATGGTGATGCTTTTCTCATGGTGGCAATACTAGACTAGACACAACAGAACATTCTGCAATCACAACTTCCTTTTCTGTGTCCCTTTGCCAAACTCTTGAGATGGAGGAGCCGAGATCATAACTCCATACTCCCTAAAAGTAGTTTGGAAAGTGAGAGCCAGACGTATGTCCATTTTTACAGACAGATGAAATCACCATTCTCAGATAAATCTTTCAGGTGGCTTTCCAGGAATCCAGGAGAGATAATCCCTTCAGGACCAGTGGTGATACCAGGAGGTGGAGGGAGGTTGGGGTGGAAAGGTGGAGTCTATTTACAAGGATCTACATAGAACCTCCTCCATGGGGGGATGGGCTACAGAAAAGTGGGTGAAGGGAGACATCGGACAGTGTAAGATATAACAAAATACTAATAATTTATCAATTATCAAGGGTTCATGAGGGAGGTGGGAGGGGGAAATGATGAGCTGATACCAAAGCTTCAGGCAGAAACCAAATGTTTTGAGAATGATGATGGCAACACATGTACAAATGTGCTTGACACAATGGATGGATGGACGGTTGGATGGATGGATGGATTTAATCTGTCTGTAAAAATAGATACACTTTTGCTCTTGAGAACTATTAAAACTGTTTTTACAGAGCAGGGTGTTGTGAGATCAGCTCTTCCTTCTGAAAAGTTTGCCAAAGAGACACAGAAAAGAAAATCATCATCATCACCACCACCATCATCATCAATCCCAGCTGCAGGGAAGAAGGAAAGGTTCTAGAAACTAATAGGATGACAAGAGGATGGCTGTAATGATGGTATGACATGTGGCTAATACGCAAGTTTAAACGGTTTTAAAAAACAATAAAATAAAACACCCGATTTGCCTCCACAAACCTAAACAATACGCCAACCAAAAAGGTAGTGCAAGAATTGGATTGCATTGTGGGAGTGGCAGGGCATAGGCGGGCAGATGGGTGTTAAGTAGGATAGGGAGAACCCAGGAGGCATAGTCCTCAGGGGCTTTCATGGGCAAAAAATGCCAGGCAAAATTTTTATTCCAAATGACAGTAAAAGGGCAGGCAGGGCACTGGAGACTGATCTAGGGATAAATCTGAGGTGGTTTGCTTTGATACAATATAATCCTCACAGGTTACATTCTACCACTGTATGTGTGAGTGTATGTCTCTTTTAGACATGCAATTTTGAATTTCCCGCCCAGGCGGCCCCCATTTGGTGACACTGCAGGCAGAGAACAATGCTGGACATAGGAGCAAAGAATGGACTTCTCTGCAGTGCAACTCCAAAAGTGTCTCAGGATTACTGCTTCTGACAGTTAACATTTACCCCAAACGACCCTCAAGATTACCGCCAGGGAACTTAACCAAATAACTCAATCACGAAAATGATGGCAATGGGTTTCAAAAAGAAAAGGAAAAGGAAAAAAAAAAACATTGATCAGATTCAGCAAGGTGGCAGGACAAGCAAAATCCAAGGAAGGCAGCCCTCACACAAAAGTTCCTTCAGCCCTGGGAAGTGAGCAGAAAAGGTCAGGACACCTGGAAGACCTCCGGCAGATAAGAGAACATCCAAGTCTAAAGGAAAGCCATCTTTCAAAAAAAATTGTTATTGGAAGCTCGTACAACTCTTATCAAAATCCATCCATCCTTCAAATGTGTCAAGGACATTTATACCAGTGTTGCCATCATCATTCTCAAAATATTTGCTTTCTGCTTGAGCCTTGCTATCAGCTCCTCATTTCCCCCCTCCCTCCCCGCTCCCCCCCCACCTCATGTACCCTTGATATTTAAAAATTATTAGTATTTTGTTATAACTTACACTGTCCAATGTCTCTTTTCACCCCTTTTTTCTTCTTCATCTCCCCAAAAAGGAGATTCTAAGTAGATACTTGTAAATTGGTTCCTGTTTTCCACCTCGCCCTTCCTCTACCCTTCTGGTATCCTCACTGTTGCTGAGGGAATTATCTCTCTTGGATTGCAGGAAATCCATCTGAAAGGTTATATTCACCTGAGAAGGGTGATTTCTTCTGTCTGTAAAAATAGACACACATCTGGCTCTCGAGTTCTTTTAAAACACTATTTAGGGAATAGGGAGTTAGGAGATCGGCTCTTCCGTCTCAAACGTTTGTCAAAGAGACACATAAGAGAATATTTTGATTGCAGAATGTTCTGTTGTGTCTAGTCTAGTATTGCCACGATTGGAAAATCATCATCATCGTCGTCATCATCACCACGACCTTCATCATCAATCACAGTTAAAGGGAAGAAAAAATATTCTAGAATTTAAAAGCATGACAATAGGATGGCGGTATTGATGGTATGACATGCGGCTAAAGTGCAAGTTTAAACGGTTTAAAACCGAACGATACAAACAAGCAAAACACCTGATCTTTTCCCACATCCCCAAAAAACAAACCAACCAAAAAATTTGTGTAAGAATTTGAGTGTTTGTGCGGGAGGCAAGAGATGATTGTTTGTGGGGGGGTTTGGTGTTAGGTGGGACAGGGAGAACTCAGGTGGTATAATCCACAGTGGCTTGCCTGGGTCGTATGCCAGACCTCAATGGAAATCTATATCACTCCTCAAGCAAGGGCTATCACACACACACACACACACACACACACACGTGCGCGTGCGCACGTGCAGTGTGCATGGGTCATCTGCTGACTGCTTGGGTCAGTCAGATTCCTGGAGCCACATTGTAAGCCCTTTGGCATATGTGCCCCATCTCTCTATGTGTTCCAATCACGGTGGTCTGACCCCTGCCTGCTACTCTGGTGCCACTCATAACTGTGATTTCTGGAAGGGAAACCCATCGCAGCCAGTCACGATCAGTTTGGTGGCAATTCTGTCTTTTTGTTCTCAACTCCACCGATTAATTGATTCCCATTTGAGCGGCCTAGCTAGTGACTGAGAATCGTCAACAGACAGGCCGACAGACAGGCAGACAGGCAGATACACAGACGGACAGATGCTTGGGAAGAGTTGCACCCGGTTGATTTCAAAGACAGTCCAATGAGCCACAACACAAGAAATCATACGAGCTTCTAGTGAAAGCCAGCGGGTGAATGGGCAACCCAGAGGAGTGAGTGGGTCGTGAGAGCACATCAGAATACACTCAGCTTATTGGGCATCAAACCACCAGCAGGGAAGGATGATCAATCCTTACCACACCCAGGACCTCGAAGTGAGAATGTTTTTGGGGAATTCCCAATGTTTGCAGTCCTCAGGCTGGGGTGTTCCTAGCTACTGTTTATTTCATAATTGGTCAATGTATGTGTGAGAGAGAGAGCGTGGCGGGAGATGTGGATGTATTAGGCCATAAGCTGGTCCATGTGTTTCTTGGTGTGTGACTAGTCCCCTTTGCCTCTGTTTACCTTGTAACAAAAAGCGTTGTGAGATAACTCAATTCTTTATGACCTTGCACTAAAAGCAGTGTGAGATAACTCAGTTATTTATGACCTCTTGAGATTCTTTTGAACCTTGCATGTCCTTGTGCTTATCTTAGAATATAGTGGTGTTATTATTCAAATGTTTAGAAAGTGTGACTCGTTCAGTAACATTTGCATAGATAAGAGGTTAGGGATGTTTTTCAAAGCAAGTTCTCTGATGTTCCTTTTGTAACCATTCCCTTGTTAGAAGAGTGTAAAAACCAAGGTTTGAACATACTTCAGTCCATCAGACTGTTGTCCTCCCAATCCCATGCTTTCTATATGGCTCTTTCTTTTATTCTTTCATCTGCACGCATCATTTCAGACGCGGCTTGATGGGGGATAGCTGGTCTAATCCCCCGCATTTTTGGCGCCCAACAGGGGGCTTTGAAAACTGAGCATCCCGTGACAGAAACCACTGAATAGCAAGGCCGTGAATCTTTACAGTGAAAATTAGGGTAAGTGGTGAAACGTTGGGAGTAACAAATAATGGGATAGACTTCTAGTAAATGTATGTATGTAAATATGCTTCCAAATATGTTAAGAGCTAGAGGAGCAAAAGTAACCAACCAAAGATTAGAAGAGCTTTTTGATTTTGTGGTTAGGGTATGTCACCTCCTGCTGCTGACCTGCAGGGTACTGATCTGCTTCAGCTTAGACCAAATTATGGTCTAATACTGAGAGCCTCGTGCATTCGAGCAAACATTGTGGCAAACAGTGAGGGAAGATGGACCCCGCGGGTTGGAGGGCACTCAGAATGGGACTGATGCCACAGTACAGCTGCAGCTAGGTCCACGGGTCCCTCAAGGTGGGTCACGGCGTCGGCGAGTGAGAGGCAGAAACCACACGACTCAAAGGTTGCATGTGAGTGTTCCAATTTTATTCATGCAAAGCTTCAACTTATATATTCTTTTCCTAAGCTTAAATCTTATGGCTTGAGGTCATACTTGAGGAAATCTCAAGACCATGACCAGTTACATAATCACATTTCTTTACTCTCCATCAGATACACTGCATGATTCCTGGTTAAAATTTAGTACATCTTGAAACGAAAACTGTCTCAAACACAAGTGTGATAAACATAAACCTTCTAACAATAAGTGAGCACACTTTATCACACTAGGGCATATTGTTCGAACTATGAAATCAATAAAGCATTAATGCATTTCATTATCAAACACAAAAATTACTTGACAGACTTTGGCTGTTCCTTCTTCAGGTGTTCCTCTAGGGCTTTCATTTATTGTTTTCTTTCCCACTAAGTTCCCATAAATCAAACTCCCACTGGTCTTTCTGTACCAAGGCATGAGTTGCCTCAAATAGGCAGCTTTGCTTCAGTGGAAGTCAAGTTGCCCTACAATAGGTAGCTTTACTTCATTGGACTTCGACCACCACGGGGGCTTCAGCGCCTTGCAATGAAGATCAGGGAGTCTTGCAAGCAAGGACAGGGCCCGTGGCCAACTGACATCTCGTGAATAACTCCAATCATTTCTCACTTGGGGAGGGTCCGTGGGAACTTTCGTCAGCGTGGGTGTCCTGCTGAGTAGCTTGACTTGTCCTCTCATTCCGCTGTTGCTTCTCAGTTTGTAGTATCAGCACGTCCATCCGAACATAGGTTTTGGCAGTGTTTTGGTAAACCTCCTCAGCCAGCGTGTCCTTGGGTGAAGCCCTGCTGGTGCATGATGCAACTATCCTTTTCGGGCATGCTTGTGTGCGCGCATACACACACACACACACACACACACACACACACACTCACTCACTCAGACAGTCAGGATTTGTGCACTTCTGAAACATGCAACCCCCCTGGTTTTTAAATAATACTTCGAAATATAAACAGTTTTAATTTAAAAATAAAAGGGATACATTTTTACCTTTTAAATTGGAAGGGATTTCTTTGAGAAATGAAACCGGAAACCAGAACTATGCAGAAGGAGGGGGAGGTGAATGCTCTTTGGTGCTCCCCAGACAGTTGCAAACACGTGCCTCTTCCCTATTGGCTGTGCTCATTCCCGTCGCCAATCACATCTTGTATATCGAATGAGGTGCTCGAAGGGAATGGTATTTAAGAGCGGCGGCTGGCCCTCTCCTCCGGAGAGCTCAAGTTCCGCTGGCCTGTCTGAGCCCACAGCCATCTCTTCTCCCCCGATACTGCTCCTCCTTCCGCAGCATGGCTTCGAAAGACCCTCCTGCTCGTTCTAAGCGAACCCAAGACCGAAGAAAGAGGACTGTCTGGAACGCTTCTCAATCTGACATCTTACAAGCCTCATTTGCTCGAGACCCGTATCCAGGCTTCAGGGCCAGAGAAGAACTTGCCAGAGCCATCGGCGTGGCAGAGGACAGAATCTTCCTGTGGTTCAAAAACCGCAGAAGTCGACAGCTCAGGAGGAGCCAACTGAGCTCCGTGCCCCCTCCGGGACAGCCGTGCCCCGTGCCGCCTCGCACCACCTCTCCAGCCAGGGCGCCGACGTCAGACAGACGCAAGAGGACTGTCATCAGCAAAGATCAAAGCGCCCACCTGGTGCAAGCGTTTGAGAAGCAGCCATTCCCCGGCGTGAAAGCCAGGCAAGAACTGGCACGCCAGACAGGCCTTCCGGAAGCTCGGATTGACACGTGGTTCCAGAACCGAAGGGCTCGACACTCACATCACGCCAGGGTGCAGCTGGATCACCGCGGGCCCCAGCAATGCAGCTCCAGCCCGGTCTTCGCATGTCCGGTTCTGCAGCCACCTGAGCAAAGCACACCCATAGATGCCCAGAGACCGCCCTCCCTGGGCTTCGTAGGCGGCGGCGGAGGTGATGGAGACAGCAATCCGTTAGCTTGCGTCATGGGAGGCCAAGCCTCTGTGGGCCCGGTAACCCATCAGGGGCAAATGCCACAGGAGTTCACCCAGGCGGGAAGGCCTCCGGAGACAAGGACACTCTACTTGGACCTTTCCAGCTGCGGAAACCAAGGTCCCGAACAACAGGACATTCTTTCGGACGCCGGGCAGTGGAAAGGCACTTCATTGTGGGAGCATCCAAACCTGTTCTGGCAGAGACCGGCTCCTGCACACACACCAGCCCCAGTGGGATGGGGGCCTGGCCTGGCCGTCAGCGTGAGTGCCCAGCGGCAGCTGACTGGGCACAACCAGCAGGCACACTGCTGCAGGAAAACCCTCCTCTGCTTGCCCAAGCCTCTCCACAAGGCACCAGCTTCTTGGACCAACTCCTCGACGACCTGGAAATTCAGCAGAATGCCCAGGCCTTGGTGAATCAACAGGAAGCAGGCCTGCAATGTGAGCCACCACTGCAATTCCCTATCAGCGAGGAGCTCTATCAGGAGTACCTAAGAGACTTTAAAAACGCCCCGAATGCCCGGGAGACTCACTAAAACCCTCTGAAAAGCACCAATCATACCGTATAAGTTAAAAAAAAAAGAAAACACGAAGCGGATTTAAAACCACCTTAAATGCCCCACAAATCAGTAAGAAACAACAGCAACACAATGATACCCTAAAAAAGGCACCCTTAAGGAGTAGATATCTATGTATATTTATATAATATATAAGTGATTCTATGTAAACGATTAATATATAATATGTACACTATTTATACATCATAGATCATTTTTTACATATAGTACATATAAAAACTGAAACCCCTCCAAAACCATTCATAAACCATGGAATACATTTAAAAAGACCCAAAGGGACCAAAGAAGCCCTTTAGGACCCCTTGGAGATCATTCGTAATTTCCTCCCCGCAAGAGAGTAAAACCCTACATAGAGTTGATCAGGTGTCCAGTGAGCTTCTTCATGTCCCCGGCCCCACCAATTGAGGTCATCGAGCTGCAAGCTGATTAACAGGCTAAATGCCACCCCTTCACTCTCAAGAGCCTCAAGTTGAGAGCACATCATGTATCTCTTCCAGCACACGTGTGGCAGGAAAGCCCACCCCTAACTGGATGGGAGGGCTCTAGAGTCAAGATTGACAAGCTAAGCTTGATCTCTGAGCCTCCTTGACCTTAGGTGTCTTTGAATTCTTCTCCAGGGCATAATCTATGGGCCTTATGGGAAGGGTGTGGAGTCTTCTTCAGTTGAGGCAGGAAACGGGTCTCAATGCTTTTGATAGCTGACAACACTCAGGAATGTAGCCTTCAAGAAGTTGCCCTGGGAATTCATGTAGCAGCATAGCAACCCTGTGCAGTGAAGTGCCTTAAGACTGTCATTGTTATGGTGCGTGGTGGTGGTGGTGGCGGGGACACGGTCAGGAGCGACTTTGACTTCGGAGACCGTGAGTGGGATACACCTCCAACCCAGGAAAGTGAAGGTCCCCTCCAGGGGAGCCCCAGCCTCCCAGACTACTTAACGGATGAACACTGACAGTTGGTTCTCACACACGGTCTTGCGGGTTGTGTTTCACACACTCTGGTGACTATGAAATGCCCAGATCTATGCTTGAGTCTCCGTGTGAATGAATGGATTCCATTTGAGCTTCCATTCTGAGCACTGCGTGGACGGTGGAAGACCAACAAGCACTTTTCAGTGGATTTGCCTCTGTGGCTCTGACGACTGGATAAGGGGGTAGATTGGCAAAGGTCTAAAGCTTTGCCCAGATAGAAGGCAGTCTGTGTGTGTGTGTGACTGATTGCAAACACTTCCTCCCTCACCACCCGGCCAGGGAGGAGCATTCTGGTCTGCAGCTCCTTGCCCAGGGTGAACATACCCCCGAGGTAAATCGGGCTGGAGTGTGGGTGGCTGTATAATACCTGCACCACTTGGTCAGGGATCAGGAGGACCTAGAACCAAGCTCTGCAATATCGGCAATCCTGTTACAGCACCACTATCACCACCACCACCATGGCCAACCGCACCCCAACCCCCACCCAGGATGTTGAGGGAACATTCTGTTATGCTACCACCACTGGTCACCCACTGTTGGTATTGAGCCAAGCCTATAAAACACAGGGACATCGCATGTCTCTGTCATGTTGTTTAGATTTTCATATTCACCACAATCAATAGTCAGACGTGTATAGAGGATATGAAGGTCAAAACACACACTTCTGTCCTTCCCACCCGATTCACACAGGCACCCTGCTTTTGGTGAAAACAGATAGCTCATGGAGAGAAAGACAGACAGATAAGTAAGTAGACTGTTAGAAAGGTAGACACAGCTATAAGATGATAGATAGATAGATAGATAGATAGATAGATAGATAGATAGATAGATTGACGATACATAACATCACCAAGAAGGCCTTCAACAGGCTCTCAGAGGAAAGCTTCACACTGTCTGTGAAGCCTTACTTTGGCAAGTAGGCCAATAGTAACCTAAGAGGGGAGTTTCATCAGGTCACAGCTTGATTCGAGTGCTAGGAGAGAAAAGTCTTTTCAAGTCCCTTCCCTTCTGGCTTCCTCCCTGGTGATGGGAGCGTTGAGCTGCTGCCCTGGACTGTACTGCACTACCTGTGGCTCAAGCCAAACCACTGATCGGTTAGGTTTTGAGGTTTTTTGGAGACCTTTGTCGCCACACTGCAGCTGTGTGCATCCCTTGAGCTTGTGGCTGGTGTATATTGCCTGCTGCCCCGCTCCCCACCTCTGAACCGTCTTGCCCTCCCGCCAAGCGCGTCCTGCAAGGCTCCACCTGGTGACCCAGTGCCTCCTTGGCCAAGAGATCGGGCTGGCCTTGCGCGGGGAGGCATGCACCCCGGTTGGCCTTTCTCACCTCCAAGTGACAGCGCGTGGCAGAAGCACAGAGGTCAGCAGACCGCATACTGTCTTTCCCTCTTGGCCGACTTAGAGGGACGTAGGCGCGCCTGGCTTCCTCTCGCTGGGTTGACCAGAGAGGACCAGGACCGCGGAGAGCAGCGAGGGAAAGGATAAGAGAAGAGTAGAGAAGAGAAGAGAAACAGAGTGGAGTAGCATATGGGGGCGGCCGGGATATGAGAGTTAGTTAGAGCAACAGCCACAGAGAAGGGATCTTGTCATCCACCTGGTCACATCTAGGGGGAACCGGAGGGAGTCCAATTCAGGTGACCCTTAGACCATAAGCGCATGTGCGCTATAGCACTCACATTGGAAAACACCTCCCTCCTACACTCAGCCACTTTGATCCTTTCCTCTCAGAGACTAGCGAAGGCCCTCCTTTGTTAGGTTTCTCTGTTTCTGTCTCTCTCTCATGTACCCATCCATCCACCCATCCACCCATCCACCCATCCATCCATACAATCATCCATCATCTGTTATCACAAAGAAAGAAGGCCTGCGCGCCAAGATGTGGGTGGGAAGGGAGGCTGTATGTTTGAACCTTCATCCCCATATCCCCATATATACGATGGCAGTGAATAATAGAACCAAAACGTGACAAAAACAATGCGATGCTTCTCTACGTTAGATGGGATTTATATGCTTCAGGGGGCACCTGGTGTTGGTGAGTTAGTACATTGTGGTTAGACTGGGGCAGAAGTGGGTTCGGACTAGGTGGTGGAAAGTGGTAATGGTGGTTCTGCTGCTGCTGTGCCTGCATGATTGCATTGACTGAAGCGTGGTCATGACACTCCTAAAACTTGACCAGGTGGGCCTGGTACTGTACACACACACACACACACACACACACACACAGACACATAACCAGCCATCCACCGAAGCACACACATACCGGGTTCCTAAAATGTTTGCCAAATCCTCCCTCACCCCTTCTAAGCACTCAGGTCCCAACCCATTCAACTCATAAAGCAGTGGGACCTCTGGTCTCATCAGAAAAACTGCTGGAGATTCGCAAGGGAGGGTCCAGAGTCTGAGCTGCTTTTCGACTGAATCCCAGTGCTGGCGGTTGGAGGCTCCGCCAGGTGGCAGGCCTTCGGAATTAAGGGTGGGCCAGTGGGACCAGGCCACACTCCTGTGGACCACTCAAGCCTCCCTCTTCCTTGACTTTGCAGGTGGAGAGATTGGAGTTCCCCTAGGGCTCTTCTCCATGGATCGCTGCCTCCTCCCACTCCCTTCCCATCCCAGCCCATCCTGGGTGTCCCCGAAACAAGCAATGTCAAGTTCGCTTGCCCAAGGTAGTGTCAAAGTCCAACTTCAGATCAACAACAGAATAAAACAAAACAAAACACAAACCGGTCACCCTGACAGCAATGACCATGCCTCTCTAGCCAGAGACCAGGTTATTGAGATGCTAAAACGGCCGGCTTCATATGGTAATCAAGCCCAGGCCTTCCTTTTGATCCTTTTCAGGTGAAAAGGTGCCACAGGAGGTGTCTTTCTGCTTAAGTTGGAGTGGTTATTGATTGGGCAACATGTTGGAGGTAGTGCTGGCCCAGAAAGAGACACGCACCCACCCCCCATTTCACAAATTGAAATCTACTTTATAGATAGATTACCAATTATTAACGAAGTGGTTGATGGGCCATGGCTGGGGTGGGGGTTGGGGGGATGCGGCTGGGTGTGCAGGCAGGCTAAAACACCTTAGTAGTTGATAAATAACATGCTGAATTTGGCTTCTGTCATTTTGGCTGAGGCTTGACCAAGGCGCACACACAAAAACACCCACACGTCGACCAGTTTTGAAATAAACAGTGGCAAGGTACATCTTAGCCTGAGGACCGCAAACTTTGGGAATTCCCCCAGAACCTTCCCACTTCAGGGAACTGCATGTGGCAAAGATTGATCATCCTTCTCTGCTGGTGCTTTGATTCCTAATAAACTGAGTGTGTTCTGCTGTGCTCTCGGGACCCACTGACTCTTACAGTTTGCCCATTCACCTGCTGGCTTTCACTTAAAGCACATTTGATTGATTGCAGTGTGGCTCTTTGGGTTGTCTTGGAAGCCAACTGGGTACAACTCTTCCCAAGGAGCTTTCTGTCTGTCTGTCTGCCTGTCTTTTGAAGAATCTTCAGGCAAAAGCTAGGCCACTCAAATGGGAATCAATCAATTGGTGGAGAGAGAGCAAGGGACAGAATTGCCACCAAACTGATCGTGACTGGCGGCAGGTTTCCTCCAGAGAGAACACAGATTGGAGGGGACCGGAGAAGCGGATAGGGGTCTGAGCACCATAGTTGCAAGACATAGCGAGACGGGGTGCATATGCAGAAGAGCTTACAATGTCGCTCCAAGGACCTCTGAATGACCCAAGCAGTCAGGAGATGATGCATGGCCACCGTGTGTGTGTTTGTGTGTGTGCGATAGCCCTTCCTTGAGGATTGATGGTCGATTTCTATTGAGGGCAGGCAGACCACACTGGCAAGCCAGTAAGGACTATGCCACAGGGTTCGCCCTATCCTCCCTAACACCCACCAGGCCACCTGTCACCCGCCCCCACTGCAATCCAATCCAATTCTTACTCAAACTTTTTCGTTGGCTTGTTTGTTGGGGGTGGGTGGGGAAGATCATGTGTTTGTTTTCTTTTTTAAACCCTTTTAAACTTGTACTTTAGCCGCATGTCATACCATCAATAAGCGCCATCCTATTTGATTCCATACAATTTTCTTCTTTCCTGTAGCTGTGATATTGATAGTGGTGGTGATGATGATGATCATGGTGATGCTTTTCTCATGGTGGCAATACTAGACTAGACACAACAGAACATTCTGCAATCACAACTTCCTTTTCTGTGTCCCTTTGCCAAACTCTTGAGATGGAGGAGCCGAGATCATAACTCCATACTCCCTAAAAGTAGTTTGGAAAGTGTTTGAGAGCCAGACGTATGTCCATTTTTACAGACAGATGAAATCACCATTCTCAGATAAATCTCCTTTCAGATGGCTTTCCAGGAATCCAGGAGAGATAATCCCTTCAGGACCAGTGGTGATACCAGGAGGTGGAGGGAGGGTGGGGTGGAAAGGTGGAGTCTATTTACAAGGATCTACATAGAACCTCCTCCATGGGGGGATGGGCTACAGAAAAGTGGGTGAAGGGAGACATCGGACAGTGTAAGATATAACAAAATACTAATAATTTATCAATTATCAAGGGTTCATGAGGGAGGTGGGAGGGGGAAATGATGAGCTGATACCAAAGCTTCAGGCAGAAACCAAATGTTTTGAGAATGATGATGGCAACACATGTACAAATGTGCTTGACACAATGGATGGATGGACGGTTGGATGGATGGATGGATTTAATCTGTCTGTAAAAATAGATACACTTTTGCTCTTGAGAACTATTAAAACTGTTTTTACAGAGCAGGGTGTTGTGAGATCAGCTCTTCCTTCTGAAAAGTTTGCCAAAGAGACACAGAAAAGAAAATCATCATCATCACCAGCACCATCATCATCAATCCCAGCTGCAGGGAAGAAGGAAAGGTTCTAGAAACTAATAGGATGACAAGAGGATGGCTGTAATGATGGTATGACATGTGGCTAATACGCAAGTTTAAACGGTTTTAAAAAAAAATAAAACAAAACACCCAATTTGCCTCCACAAACCTAACCAATACGTCAACCAAAAAGGTAGTGCAAGAATTGGATTGCATTGTGGGAGTGGCAGGGCTTAGTCGGGCAGATGGGTGTTAAGTAGGATAGGGAGAACCCAGGAGGCATAGTCCTCAGGGGCTTTCATGGGCAAAAAATGCCAGGCAAAATTTTTATTCCAAATGACAGTAAAAGGGCAGGCAGGGCACTGGAGACTGATCTAGGGATAAATCTGAGGTGGTTTGCTTTGATACAATATAATCCTCACAGGTTACATTCTACCACTGTATGTGTGAGTGTATGTCCCTTTTAGACATGCAATTTTGAATTTCCCGCCCAGGCGGCCCCCATTTGGTGACACTGCAGGCAGAGAACAATGCTGGACCTAGGAGCAAAGAATGGACTTCTCTGCAGTGCAACTCCAAAAGTGTCTCAGGATTACTGCTTCTGACAGTTAACATTTACCCCAAACGACCCTCAAGATTACCGCCAGGGAACTTAACCAAATAACTCAATCACGAAAATGATGGCAATGGGTTTCAAAAAGAAAAGGAAAAGGAAAAAAAAACTCTGATCAGATTCAGCAAGGTGGCAGGACAAGCAAAATCCAAGGAAGGCAGCCCTCACACAAAAGTTCCTTCAGCCCTGGGAAGTGAGCAGAAAAGGTCAGGACACCTGGAAGACCTCCGGCAGATAAGAGAACATCCAAGTCTAAAGGAAAGCCATCTTTCAAAAAAAATTGTTATTGGAAGCTCGTACAACTCTTATCAAAATCCATCCATCCATCAAATGTGTCAAGCACATTTATACCAGTGTTGCCATCATCATTCTCAAAATATTTGCTTTCTGCTTGAGCCTTTGCTATCAGCTCCTCATTTCCCCCCTCCTTCCCCGCTCCCCCCCCACCTCATGAACCCTTGATATTTAAAAATTATTAGTATTTTGTTATAACTTACACTGTCCAATGTCTCTTTTCACCCCTTTTTTCTTCCTCATCTCCCCAGAAAGGAGATTCTAAGTAGATACTTGTAAATTGGTTCCTGTTTTCCACCTCGCCCTTCCTCTACCCTTCTGGTATCCTCACTGTTGCTGAGGGAATTATCTCTCTTGGATTGCAGGAAATCCATCTGAAAGGTTATATTCACCTGAGAAGGGTGATTTCTTCTGTCTGTAAAAATAGACACACATCTGGCTCTCGAGTTCTTTTAAAACACTATTTAGGGAATAGGGAGTTAGGGGATCGGCTCTTCCGTCTCAAACGTTTGTCAAAGAGACACATAAGAGAACGTTTTGATTGCAGAATGTTCTGTTGTGTCTAGTCTAGTATTGCCACGATTGGAAAATCATCATCATCATCGTCATCATCACCACGACCTTCATCATCAGTCACAGTTAGAGGGAAGAAAAAATATTCTAGAATTTAAAAGCATGACAATAGGATGGCGGTATTGATGGTATGACATGCGGCTAAAGTGCAAGTTTAAACGGTTTAAAACCGAACGATACAAACAAGCAAAACACCTGATCTTTTCCCACATCCCCAAAAAACAAACCAACCAAAAAATTTGTGTAAGAATTTGAGTGTTTGTGCGGGAGGCAAGAGATGATGGCTTGTGGGGGGGTTTGGTGTTAGGTGGGACAGGGAGAACTCAGGTGGTATAATCCACAGTGGCTTGCCTGGGTCCTATGCCAGACCTCAATGGAAATCTATATCACTCCTCAAGCAAGGGCTATCACACACACACACACACACACACACACCCACACACACTCACACACACGTGCGCGTGCGCACGCGCAGTGTGCATGGGTCATCTGCTGACTGCTTGGGTCAGTCAGATTCCTGGAGCCACATTGTAAGCCCTTTGGCATATGTGCCCCATCTCTCTATGTGTTCCAATCACGGTGGTCTGACCCCTGCCTGCTACTCTGGTGTCACTCATAACTGTGATTTCTGGAGGGGAAACCAATCGCAGCCAGTCACGATCAGTTTGGTGGCTATTCTGTCTTTTTGTTCTCAACTCCACCGATTAATTGATTCCCATTTGAGCGGCCTAGCTAGTGACTGAGAATCGTCAACAGACAGGCCGACAGACAGGCAGACAGGCAGATACACAGACGGACAGATGTTTGGGAAGAGTTGTACCCGGTTGAATTCAAAGACAGTCCAATGAGCCACAACACAAGAAATCATACGAGCTTCTAGTGAAAGCCAGCGGGTGAATGGGCAACCCAGAGGAGTGAGTGGGTCGCGAGAGCACATCAGAATACACTCAGCTTATTGGGCATCAAACCACCAGCAGGGAAGGATGATCAATCCTTACCACACCCAGGACCTCGAAGTGAGAATGTTTTTGGGGAATTCCCAATGTTTGCAGTCCTCAGGCTGGGGTGTTCCTAGCTACTGTTTATTTCATAATTGGTCAATGTATGTGTGAGAGAGAGAGCGTGGCGGGAGATGTGGATGTATTAGGCCATAAGCTGGTCCATGTGTTTCTTGGTGTGTGACTAGTCCCCTTTGCCTCTGTTTACCTTGTAACAAAAAGCGTTGTGAGATAACTCAATTCTTTATGACCTTGCAGCTAAAAGCAGTGTGAGATAACTCAGTTATTTATGACCTCTTGAGATTCTTTTGAACCTTGCATGTCCTTGTGCTTATCTTAGAATATAGTGGTGTTATTATTCAAATGTTTAGAAAGTGTGACTCGTTCAGTAACATTTGCATAGATAAGAGGTTAGGGATGTTTTTCAAAGCAAGTTCTCTGATGTTCGTTTTGTAACCATTCCCTTGTTAGAAGAGTGTAAAAACCAAGGTTTGAACATACATCAGTCCATCAGACTGTTGTCCTCCCAATCCCATGCTTTCTATATGGCTCTTTCTTTTATTCTTTCATCTGCACGCATCATTTCAGACGCGGCTTGATGGGGGATAGCTGGTCTAATCCCCCGCATTTTTGGCGCCCAACAGGGGGCTTTGAAAACTGAGCATCCCGTGACAGAAACCACTGAATAGCAAGGCCGTGAATCTTTACAGTGAAAATTAGGGTAAGTGGTGAAACGTTGGCAGTAACAAATAATGGGACAGACTTCTAGTAAATGTATGTATGTAAATATGCTTCCAAATATGTTAAGAGCTAGAGGAGCAAAAGTAACCAACCAAAGATTAGAAGAGCTTTTTGATTTTGTGGTTAGGGTATGTCACCTCCTGCTGCTGACCTGCAGGGTACTGATCTGCTTCAGCTTAGACCAAATTATGGTCTAATACTGAGAGCCTCGTGCATTGGAGCAAACATTGTGGCAAACAGTGAGGGAAGATGGACCCCGCGGGTTGGAGGGCACTCAGAATGGGACTGATGCCACAGTACAGCTGCAGCTAGGTCCACGGGTCCCTCAAGGTGGGTCACGGCGTCGGCGAGTGAGAGGCAGAAACCACACGACTCAAAGGTTGCATGTGAGTGTTCCAATTTTATTCATGCAAAGCTTCAACTTATATATTCTTTTCCTAAGCTTAAATCTTATGGCTTGAGGTCATACTTGAGGAAATTCTCAAGACCATGACCAGTTACATAATCACATTTATTTACTCTCCATCAGATACACTGCATGATTCCTGGTTAAAATTTAGTACATCTTGAAACGAAAACTGTCTCAAACACAAGTGTGATAAACATAAACCTTCTAACAATAAGTGAGCACACTTTATCACACTAGGGCATATTGTTCGAACTATGAAATCAATAAAGCATTAATGCATTTCATTATCAAACACAAAAATTACTTGACAGACTTTGGCTGTTCCTTCTTCAGGTGTTCCTCTAGGGCTTTCATTTATTGTTTTCTTTCCCACTAAGTTCCCATAAATCAAACTCCCAATGGTCTTTCTGTACCAAGGCATGAGTTGCCTCAAATAGGCAGCTTTGCTTCAGTGGAAGTCAAGTTGCCCTACAATAGGTAGCTTTACTTCATTGGACTTCGACCACCACGGGGGCTTCAGCGCCTTGCAATGAAGATCAGGGAGTCTTGCAAGCAAGGACAGGGCCCGTGGCCAACTGACATCTCGTGAGTAACTAAAATCATTTCTCACTTGGGGAGGGTCCGTGGGAACTTTCGTCAGCGTGGGTGTCCTGCTTAGTAGCTTGACTTGTCCTCTCATTCCGCTGTTGCTTCTCAGTTTGTAGTATCAGCACGTCCATCCGAACATAGGTTTTGGCAGTGTTTTGGTAAACCTCCTCAGCCAGCGAGTCCTTGGGTGAAGCCCTGCCGGTGCATGATGCAACTATCCTTTTCGGGCACGCTTGTGTGCGCGCATACACACACACACACACACACACACACACTCACTCACTCAGACAGTCAGGATTTGTGCACTTCTGAAACGCGCAACCCCCCGGGTTTTTAAATAATACTTCGAAATATAAACAGTTTTAATTTAAAAATAAAAGGGATACATTTTTACCTTTTAAATTGGAAGGGATTTCTTTGAGAAATGAAACCGGAAACCAGAACTATGCAGAAGGAGGGGGAGGTGAATGCTCTTTGGTGCTCCCCAGACAGTTGCAAACACGTGCCTCTTCCCTATTGGCTGTGCTCATTCCCGTCGCCAATCACATCTTGTATATCGAATGAGGTGCTCGAAGGGAATGGTATTTAAGAGCGGCGGCTGGCCCTCTCCTCCGGAGAGCTCAAGTTCCGCTGGCCTGTCGGAGCCCACAGCCATCTCTTCTCCCCCAAAACTGCTCCTCCTTCCGCAGCATGGCTTCGAAAGACCCTCCTGCTCGTTCTAAGCGAACCCAAGACCGAAGAAAGAGGACTGTCTGGAACGCTTCTCAATCTGACATCTTACAAGCCTCATTTGCTCGAGACCCGTATCCAGGCTTCAGGGCCAGAGAAGAACTTGCCAGAGCCATCGGCGTGGCAGAGGACAGAATCTTCCTGTGGTTCAAAAACCGCAGAAGTCGACAGCTCAGGAGGAGCCAACTGAGCTCCGTGCCCCCTCCGGGACAGCCGTGCCCCGTGCCGCCTCGCACCACCTCTCCAGCCAGGGCGCCGACGGCAGACAGACGCAAGAGGACTGTCATCAGCAAAGATCAAAGCGCCCACCTGGTGCAAGCGTTTGAGAAGCAGCCATTCCCCGGCGTGAAAGCCAGGCAAGAACTGGCACGCCAGACAGGCCTTCCGGAAGCTCGGATTGACACGTGGTTCCAGAACCGAAGGGCTCGACACCCACATCACGCCAGGGTGCAGCTGGATCACCGCGGGCCCCAGCAATGCAGCTCCAGCCCGGTCTTTGCATGTCCGGTTCTGCAGCCACCTGAGCAAAGGACACCCATAGGTGCCCAGAGACCGCCCTCCCTGGGCTTCGTAGGCGGCGGCGGAGGTGATGGAGACAGCAATCCGTTAGCTTGCGTCATGGGAGGCCAAGCCTCTGTGGGCCCGGTGACCCATCAGGGGCAAATGCCACAGGAGTTCACCCAGGCAGGAAGGCCTCCGGAGACAAGGACACTCTACTTGGACCTTTCCAGCTGCGGAAACCAAGGTCCCGAACAACAGGACATTCTTTTGGACGCCGGGCAGTGGAAAGGCACTTCATTGTGGGAGCATCCAAACCTGTTCTGGCAGAGACCGGCTCCTGCACACACACCAGCCCCAGTGGGATGGGGGCCTGGCCTGGCCGTGAGCGTGAGTGCCCAGCGGCAGCTGACTGGGCACAACCAGCAGGCAACACTGCTGCAGGAAAACCCTCCTCTGCTTGCCCAAGCCTCTCCACAAGGCACCAGCTTCTTGGACCAACTCCTCGACGACCTGGAAATTCAGCAGAATGCCCAGCCCTTGGTGAATCAACAGGAAGCAGGCCTGCAATGTGAGCCACCACTGCAATTCCCTATCAGCGAGGAGCTCTATCAGGAGTACCTAAGAGACTTTTAAAACGCCCCGAATGCCCGGGAGACTCACTAAAACCCTCTGAAAAGCACCAATCATACCTTATACGTTAAAAAAAAGAAAACACGAAGCGGATTTAAAACCACCTTAAATGCCCCACAAATCAGTAAGAAACAACAGCAACACAATGATACCCTAAAAAAGGCACCCTTAAGGAGTAGATATCTATGTATATTTATATAATATATAAGTGATTCTATGTAAACGATTAATATATAATATGTACACTATTTATACATCATAGATCATTTTTTACATATAGTACATATAAAAACTGAAACCCCTCCAAAATCATTCATAAACCATGGAATACATTTAAAAAGACCCAAAGGGACCAAAGAAGCCCTTTAGGACCCCTTGGAGATCATTCGTAATTTCCTCCCCGCAAGAGAGTAAAACCCTACATAGAGTTGATCAGGTGTCCAGTGAGCTTCTTCATGTCCCCGGCCCCACCAATTGAGGTCATCGAGCTGCAAGCTGATTAACAGGCTAAATGCCACCCCTTCACTCTCAAGAGCCTCAAGTTGAGAGCACATCATGTATCTCTTGCAGCACACGTGTGGCAGGAAAGCCCACCCCTAACTGGATGGGAGGGCTCTAGAGTCAAGATTGACAAGCTAAGCTTGGTCTCTGAGCCTGCTTGACCTTAGGTGTCTTTGAATTCTTCTCCAGGGCATAATCTATGGGCCTTATGGGAAGGGTGTGGAGTCTTCTTTGGTTGAGGCAGGAAACGGGTCTCAATGCTTTTGATAGCTGACAACACTCAGGAATGTAGCCTTCAAGAAGTTGCCCTGGGAATTCATGTAGCAGCATAGCAACCCTGTGCAGTGAAGTGCCTTAAGACTGTCATTGTTATGGTGCGTGGTGGTGGTGGTGGCGGGGACACGGTCAGGAGCGACTTTGACTTCGGAGACCGTGAGTGGGATACACCTCCAACCCAGGAAAGTGAAGGTCCCCTCCAGGGGAGCCCCAGCCTCCCAGACTACTTAACGGATGAACACTGACAGTTGGTTCTCACACACGGTCTTGCGGGTTGTGTTTCACACACTCTGGTGACTATGAAATGCCCAGATCTATGCTTGAGTCTCCGTGTGAATGAATGGATTCCATTTGAGCTTCCATTCTGAGCACTGCGTGGACGGTGGAAGACCAACAAGCACTTTTCAGTGGATTTGCCTCTGTGGCTCTGACGACTGGATAAGGGGGTAGATTGGCAAAGGTCTAAAGCTTTGCCCAGATAGAAGGCAGTCTGTGTGTGTGTGTGACTGATTGCAAACACTTCCTCCCTCACCACCCGGCCAGGGAGGAGCATCCTGGTCTGTAGCTCCTTGCCCAGGGTGAACATACCCCCGAGGTAAATCGGGCTGGAGTGTGGGTGGCTGTATAATACCAGCACCACTTGGTCAGGGATCAGGAGGACCTAGAGCCAAGCTCTGCAATATCGGCAATCCTGTTACAGCACCACTATCACCACCACTACCATGGCCAACCGCACCCCAACCCCCACCCAGGATGTTGAGGGAACATTCTGTTATGCTACCACCACTGGTCACCCACTGTTGGTATTGAGCCAAGCCTATAAAACACAGGGACATCGCATGTCTCTGTCGTGTTGTTTAGATTTTCATATTCACCACAATCAATAGTCAGACGTGTATAGAGGATATGAAGGTCAAAACACACACTTCTGTCCTTCCCACCCGATTCACACAGGCACCCTGCTTTTGGTGAAAACAGATAGCTCATGGAGAGAAAGACAGACAGATAAGTAAGTAGACTGTTAGAAAGGTAGACACAGCTATAAGATGATAGATAGATAGATAGATAGATAGATAGATAGATAGATAGATAGATAGATTGACGATACATAACATCACCAAGAAGGCCTTCAACAGGCTCTCAGAGGAAAGCTTCACACTGTCTGTGAAGCCTTCCTTTGGCAAGTAGGCCAATAGTAACCTAAGAGGGGAGTTTCATCAGGTCACAGCTTGATTCGAGTGCTAGGAGAGAAAAGTCTTTTCAAGTCCCTTCCCTTCTGGCTTCCTCCCTGGTGATGGGAGCGTTGAGCTGCTGCCCTGGCCTGTGCTGCACTACCTGTGGCTCAAGCCAAACCACTGATCGGTTAGGTTTTGAGGTTTTTTGGAGACCTTTGTCGCCACACTGCAGCTGTGTGCATCCCTTGAGCTTGTGGCTGGTGTATATTGCCTGCTGCCCCGCTCCCCACCTCTGAACCCTCTTGCCCTCCCGCCAAGCGCGTCCTGCAAGGCTCCACCTGGTGACCCAGTGCCTCCTTGGCCAAGAGATCGGGCTGGCCTTGCGCGGGGAGGCATGCACCCCGGTTGGCCTTTCTCACCTCCAAGTGACAGCGCGTGGCAGAAGCACAGAGGTCAGCAGACCGTATACTGTCTTTCCCTCTTGGCCGACTTAGAGGGACGTAGGCGCGCCTGGCTCCCTCTCGCTGGGTTGACCAGAGAGAACCAGGACCGCGGAGAGCAGCGAGGGAAAGGATAAGAGAAGAGTAGAGAAGAGAAGAGAAACAGAGTGGAGTAGCATATGGGGGCGGCCGGGATATGAGAGTTAGTTAGAGCAACAGCCACAGAGAAGGGATCTTGTCATCCACCTGGTCACAGCTAGGGGGAACCGGAGGGAGTCCAATTCAGGTGACCCTTAGACCATAAGCGCATGTGCGCTATAACACTCACATTGGAAAACCCCTCCCTCCTACACTCAGCCACTTTGATCCTTTCCTCTCAGAGACTAGAGACGGCCCTCCTGTGTTAGGTTTCTCTGTTTCCGTCTCTCTCTCATGTACCCATCCATCCACCCATCCACCCATCCACCCATCCATCCATACAATCATCCATCATCTGTTATCACAAAGAAAGAAGGCCTGCGCGCCAAGATGTGGGTGGGAAGGGAGGCTGTATGTTTGAACCTTCATCCCCATATCCCCATATATACGATGGCAGTGAATAATAGAACCAAAACGTGACAAAAACAATGCGATGCTTCTTTACGTTAGATGGGATTTATATGCTTCAGGGGGCACCTGGTGTTGGTGAGTTAGTACATTGTGGTCAGACTGGGGCAGAAGTGGGTTCGGACTAGGTGGCGGAAAGAGGTAATGGTGGTTCTGCTGCTGCTGTGCCTGCATGATTGCATTGACTGAAGCGTGGTCATGACACTCCTAAAACTTGACCAGGTGGGCCTGGTACTGTACACACACACACACACACACACACACACACACACACACACACATAACCAGCCATCCACCGAAGCACACACATACCGGGTTCCTAAAATGTTTGCCAAATCCTCCCTCACCCCTTCTAAGCACTCAGGTCCCAACCCATTCAACTCATAAAGCAGTGGGACCTCTGGTCTCATCAGAAAAACTGCTGGAGATTCGCAAGGGAGGGTCCAGAGTCTGAGCTGCTTTTCGACTGAATCCCAGTGCTGGCGGTTGGAGGCTCCGCCAGGTGGCAGGCCTTCGGAATTAAGGGTGGGCCAGTGGGACCAGGCCACACTCCTGTGGACCACTCAAGCCTCCCTCTTCCTTGACTTTGCAGGTGGAGAGATTGGAGTTCCCCTAGGGCTCTTCTCCATGGATCGCTGCCTCCTCCCACTCCCTTCCCATCCCAGCCCATCCTGGGTGTCCCCGAAACAAGCAATGTCTAGTTCGCTTGCCCAAGGTAGTGTCAAAGTCCAACTTCAGATCAACAACCGAATAAAACAAAACAAAACACAAACCGGTCACCCTGACAGCAATGACCATGCCTCTCTAGCCAGAGACCAGGTTATTGAGATGCTAAAACGGCCGGCTTCATATGGTAATCAAGCCCAGGCCTTCCTTTTGATCCTTTTCAGGTGAAAAGGTGCCACAGGAGGTGTCTTTCTGCTTAAGTTGGAGGGGTTATTGATTGGGCAACATGTTGGAGGTAGTGCTGGCCCAGAAAGAGACACGCACCCACCACCCATTTCACAAATTGAAATCTATTTTATAGATAGATTACCAATTATTAACGAAGTGGTTGATGGGCCATGGCTGGGGTGGGGGTGGGGGGATGCGGCTGGGTGTGCAGGCAGGCTAAAACACCTTAGTAGTTGATAAATAACATGCTGAATTTGGCTTCTGTCATTTTGGCTGAGGCTTGACCAAGGCGCACACACAAAAACACCCACACGTCGACCAGTTTTGAAATAAACAGTGGCAAGGTACATCTCAGCCTGAGGACCGCAAACATTGGGAATTCCCCCAGAACCTTCCCACTTCAGGGAACTGCATGTGGCAAAGATTGACCATCCTTCTCTGCTGGTGCTTTGATTCCTAATAAACTGAGTGTGTTCTGCTGTGCTCTCGGGACCCACTGACTCTTACAGTTTGCCCATTCACCTGCTGGCTTTCACTTAAAGCACATTTGTTTGATTGCAGTGTGGCTCTTTGGGTTGTCTTGGAAGCCAACTGGGTACAACTCTTCCCAAGGAGCTTTCTGTCTGTCTGTCTGCCTGTCTTTTGAAGAATCCTCAGGCACAAGCTAGGCCACTCAAATGGGAATCAATCAATTGGTGGAGAGAGAGCAAGGGACAGAATTGCCACCAAACTGATCGTGACTGGCGGCAGGTTTCCTCCAGAGAGAACACAGATTGGAGGGGACCGGAGAAGCGGAAAGGGGTCTGAGCACCATAGTTGGAAGACATAGCGATACGGGGTGCATATGCAGAAGAGCTTACAATGTCGCTCCAAGGACCTCTGAATGACCCAAGCAGTCAGGAGATGATGCATGGCCACCGTGTGTGTGTTTGTGTGTGTGTGATAGCCCTTCCTTGAGGATTGATGGTCGATTTCTATTGAGGGCAGGCAGACCACACTGGCAAGCCAGTAAGGACTATGCCACAGGGTTCTCCCTATCCTCCCTAACACTCACCAGGCCACCTGTCACCCGCCCCCACTGCAATCCAATCCAATTCTTACTCAAACTTTTTCTTTGGCTTGTTTGTTGGGGGTGGGTGGGGAAGATCATGTGTTTGTTTTCTTTTTTAAACCCTTTTAAACTTGTACTTTAGCCTCATGTCATACCATCAATAAGCGCCATCCTATTTGATTCCATACAATTTTCTTCTTTCCTGTAGCTGTGATATTGAGAGTGGTGGTGATGATGATGATCATGGTGATGCTTTTCTCATGGTGGCAATACTAGACTAGACACAACAGAACATTCTGCAATCACAACTTCCTTTTCTGTGTCCCTTTGCCAAACTCTTGAGATGGAGGAGCCGAGATCATAACTCCATACTCCCTAAAAGTAGTTTGGAAAGTGTTTGAGAGTCAGACGTATGTCCATTTTTACAGACAGATGAAATCACCATTCTCAGATAAATCTCCTTTCAGATGGCTTTCCAGGAATCCAGGAGAGATAATCCCTTCAGGACCAGTGGTGATACCAGGAGGTGGAGGGAGGGTGGGGTGGAAAGGTGGAGTCTATTTACAAGGATCTACATAGAACCTCCTCCATGGGGGGATGGGCTACAGAAAAGTGGGTGAAGGGAGACATCGGACAGTGTAAGATATAACAAAATACTAATAATTTATCAATTATCAAGGGTTCATGAGGGAGGTGGGAGGGGGAAATGATGAGCTGATACCAAAGCTTCAGGCAGAAATCAAATGTTTTGAGAATGATGATGGCAACACATGTACAAATGTGCTTGACACAATGGATGGATGGACGGTTGGATGGATGGATGGATTTAATCTGTCTGTAAAAATAGATACACTTTTGCTCTTGAGAACTATTAAAACTGTTTTTACAGAGCAGGGTGTTGTGAGATCAGCTCTTCCTTCTGAAAAGTTTGCCAAAGAGACACAGAAAAGAAAATCATCATCATCACCACCACCATCATCATCAATCCCAGCTGCAGGGAAGAAGGAAAGGTTCTAGAAACTAATAGGATGACAAGAGGATGGCTGTAATGATGGTATGACATGTGGCTAATAGGCAAGTTTAAACATTTTTTAAAAAAATAAAACAAAACACCCGATTTGCCTCCACAAACCTAACCAATACGTCAACCAAAAAGGTAGTGCAAGAATTGGATTGCATTGTGGGAGTGGCAGGGCATAGTCGGGCAGATGGGTGTTAAGTAGGATAGGGAGAACCCAGGAGGCATAGTCCTTAGGGGCTTTCATGGGCAAAAAATGCCAGGCAAAATTTTTATTCCAAATGACAGTAAAAGGGCAGGCAGGGCACTGGAGACTGATCTAGGGATAAATCTGTGGTGGTTTGCTTTGATACAATATAATCCTCACAGGTTACATTCTACCACTGTATGTGTGAGTGTATGTCCCTTTTAGACATGCAATTTTGAATTTCCCGCCCAGGCGGCCCCCATTTGGTGACACTGCAGGCAGAGAACAATGCTGGACCTAGGAGCAAAGAATGGACTTCTCTGCAGTGCAACTCCAAAAGTGTCTCAGGATTACTGCTTCTGACAGTTAACATTTACCCCAAACGACCCTCAAGATTACCGCCAGGGAACTTAACCAAATAACTCAATCACGAAAATGATGGCAATGGGTTTCAAAAAGAAAAGGAAAAGGAAAAAAAAACTCTGATCAGATTCAGCAAGGTGGCAGGACAAGCAAAATCCAAGGAAGGCAGCCCTCACACAAAAGTTCCTTCAGCCCTGGGAAGTGAGCAGAAAAGGTCAGGACACCTGGAAGACCTCCGGCAGATAAGAGAACATCCAAGTCTAAAGGAAAGCCATCTTTAAAAAAAAATTGTTATTGGAAGCTCGTACAACTCTTATCAAAATCCATCCATCCATCAAATGGGTCAAGCACATTTATACCAGTGTTGCCATCATCATTCTCAAAATATTTGCTTTCTGCTTGAGCCTTTGCTATCAGCTCCTCATTTCCCCCCTCCCTCCCCGCTCCCCCCTACCTCATGAACCCTTGATATTTAAAAATTATTAGTATTTTGTTATAACTTACACTGTCCAATGTCTCTTTTCACCCTTTTTTTCTTCTTCATCTCCCCAGAAAGGAGATTCTAAGTAGATACTTGTAAATTGGTTCCTGTTTTCCACCTCGCCCTTCCTCTACCCTTCTGGTATCCTCACTGTTGCTGAGGGAATTATCTCTCTTGGATTGCAGGAAATCCATCTGAAAGGTTATATTCACCTGAGAAGGGTGATTTCTTCTGTCTGTAAAAATAGACACACATCTGGCTCTCGAGTTCTTTTAAAACACTATTTAGGGAATAGGGAGTTAGGAGATCGGCTCTTCCGTCTCAAACGTTTGTCAAAGAGACACATAAGAGAACGTTTTGATTGCAGAATGTTCTGTTGTGTCTAGTCTAGTATTGCCACGATTGGAAAATCATCATCATCATCGTCATCATCACCACGACCTTCATCATCAGTCACAGTTAGAGGGAAGAAAAAATATTCTAGAATTTAAAAGCATGACAATAGGATGGCGGTATTGATGGTATGACATGCGGCTAAAGTGCAAGTTTAAACGGTTTAAAACCGAACGATACAAACAAGCAAAACACCTGATCTTTTCCCACATCCCCAGAAAACAAACCAACCAAAAAATTTGTGTAAGAATTTGAGTGTTTGTGCGGGAGGCAAGAGATGATGGCTTGTGGGGGGGTTTGGTGTTAGGTGGGACAGGGAGAACTCAGGTGGTATAATCCACAGTGGCTTGCCTGGGTCGTATGCCGGACCTCAATGGAAATCTATATCACTCCTCAAGCAAGGGCTATCACACACACAAACACACACACACACACACACACACACACTCACACACACGTGCGCGTGCGCACGTGCAGTGTGCATGGGTCATCTGCTGACTGCTTGGGTCAGTCAGATTCCTGGAGCCACATTGTAAGCCCTTTGGCATATGTGCCCCATCTCTCTATGTGTTCCAATCACGGTGGTCTGACCCCTGCCTGCTACTCTGGTGCCACTCATAACTGTGATTTCTGGAAGGGAAACCCATCGCAGCCAGTCACGATCAGTTTGGTGGCAATTCTGTCTTTTTGTTCTCAACTCCACCGATTAATTGATTCCCATTTGAGCGGCCTAGCTAGTGACTGAGAATCGTCAACAGACAGGCCGACAGACAGGCAGACAGGCAGATACACAGACGGACAGATGCTTGGGAAGAGTTGCACCCGGTTGATTTCAAAGACAGTCCAATGAGCCACAACACAAGAAATCATACGAGCTTCTAGTGAAAGCCAGCGGGTGAATGGGCAACCCAGAGGAGTGAGTGGGTCGCGAGAGCACATCAGAATACACTCAGCTTATTGGGCATCAAACCACCAGCAGGGAAGGATGATCAATCCTTACCACACCCAGGACCTCGAAGTGAGAATGTTTTTGGGGAATTCCCAATGTTTGCAGTCCTCAGGCTGGGGTGTTCCTAGCTACTGTTTATTTCATAATTGGTCAATGTATGTGTGAGAGAGAGAGCGTGGAGGGAGATGTGGATGTATTAGGCCATAAGCTGGTCCATGTGTTTCTTGGTGTGTGACTAGTCCCCTTTGCCTCTGTTTACCTTGTAACAAAAAAAGCGTTGTGAGATAACTCAATTCTTTATGACCTTGCAGCTAAAAGCAGTGTGAGATAACTCAGTTATTTATGACCTCTTGAGATTCTTTTGAACCTTGCATGTCCTTGTGCTTATCTTAGAATATAGTGGTGTTATTATTCAAATGTTTAGAAAGTGTGACTCGTTCAGTAACATTTGCATAGATAAGAGGTTAGGGATGTTTTTCAAAGCAAGTTCTCTGATGTTCCTTTTGTAACCATTCCCTTGTTAGAAGAGTGTAAAAACCAAGGTTTGAACATACATCAGTCCATCAGACTGTTGTCCTCCCAATCCCATGCTTTCTATATGGCTCTTTCTTTTATTCTTTCATCTGCACGCATCATTTCAGACGCGGCTTGATGGGGGATAGCTGGTCTAATCCCCCGCATTTTTGGCGCCCAACAGGGGGCTTTGAAAACTGAGCATCCCGTGACAGAAACCACTGAATAGCAAGGCCGTGAATCTTTACAGTGAAAATTAGGGTAAGTGGTGAAACGTTGGCAGTAACAAATAATGGGACAGACTTCTAGTAAATGTATGTATGTAAATATGCTTCCAAATATGTTAAGAGCTAGAGGAGCAAAAGTAACCAACCAAAGATTAGAAGAGCTTTTTGATTTTGTGGTTAGGGTATGTCACCTCCTGCTGCTGACCTGCAGGGTACTGATCTGCTTCAGCTTAGACCAAATTATGGTCTAATACTGAGAGCCTCGTGCATTGGAGCAAACATTGTGGCAAACAGTGAGGGAAGATGGACCCCGCGGGTTGGAGGGCACTCAGAATGGGACTGATGCCACAGTACAGCTGCAGCTAGGTCCACGGGTCCCTCAAGGTGGGTCACGGCGTCGGCGAGTGAGAGGCAGAAACCACACGACTCAAAGGTTGCATGTGAGTGTTCCAATTTTATTCATGCAAAGCTTCAACTTATATATTCTTTTCCTAAGCTTAAATCTTATGGCTTGAGGTCATACTTGAGGAAATTCTCAAGACCATGACCAGTTACATAATCACATTTCTTTACTCTCCATCAGATACACTGCATGATTCCTGGTTAAAATTTAGTACATCTTGAAACGAAAACTGTCTCAAACACAAGTGTGATAAACATAAACCTTCTAACAATAAGTGAGCACACTTTATCACACTAGGGCATATTGTTCGAACTATGAAATCAATAAAGCATTAATGCATTTCATTATCAAACACAAAAATTACTTGACAGACTTTGGCTGTTCCTTCTTCAGGTGTTCCTCTAGGGCTTTCATTTATTGTTTTCTTTCCCACTAAGTTCCCATAAATCAAACTCCCACTGGTCTTTCTGTACCAAGGCATGAGTTGCCTCAAATAGGCAGCTTTGCTTCAGTGGAAGTCAAGTTGCCCTACAATAGGTAGCTTTACTTCATTGGACTTCGACCACCACGGGGGCTTCAGCGCCTTGCAATGAAGATCAGGGAGTCTTGCAAGCAAGGACAGGGCCCGTGGCCAACTGACATCTCGTGAGTAACTAAAATCATTTCTCACTTGGGGAGGGTCCGTGGGAACTTTCGTCAGCGTGGGTGTCCTGCTGAGTAGCTTGACTTGTCCTCTCATTCCGCTGTTGCTTCTCAGTTTGTAGTATCAGCACGTCCATCCGAACATAGGTTTTGGCAGTGTTTTGGTAAACCTCCTCAGCCAGCGTGTCCTTGGGTGAAGCCCTGCCGGTGCATGATGCAACTATCCTTTTCGGGCACGCTTGTGTGCGCGCATACACACACACACACACACACACACACACACACACACACTCACTCACTCAGACAGTCAGGATTTGTGCACTTCTGAAACATGCAACCCCCCGGGTTTTTAAATAATACTTCGAAATATAAACAGTTTTAATTTAAAAATAAAAGGGATACATTTTTACCTTTTAAATTGGAAGGGATTTCTTTGAGAAATGAAACCGGAAACCAGAACTATGCAGAAGGAGGGGGAGGTGAATGCTCTTTGGTGCTCCCCAGACAGTTGCAAACACGTGCCTCTTCCCTATTGGCTGTGCTCATTCCTGTCGCCAATCACATCTTGTATATCGAATGAGGTGCTCGAAGGGAATGGTATTTAAGAGCGGCGGCTGGCCCTCTCCTCCGGAGAGCTCAAGTTCCGCTGGCCTGTCGGAGCCCACAGCCCTCTCTTCTCCCCCGAAACTGCTCCTCCTTCCGCAGCATGGCTTCGAAAGACCCTCCTGCTCGTTCTAAGCGAACCCAAGACCGAAGAAAGAGGACAGTCTGGAACGCTTCTCAATCTGACATCTTACAAGCCTCATTTGCTCGAGACCCGTATCCAGGCTTCAGGGCCAGAGAAGAACTTGCCAGAGCCATCGGCGTGGCAGAGGACAGAATCTTCCTGTGGTTCAAAAACCGCAGAAGTCGACAGCTCAGGAGGAGCCAACTGAGCTCCGTGCCCCCTCCGGGACAGCCGTGCCCCGTGCCGCCTCGCACCACCTCTCCAGCCAGGGCGCCGACGGCAGACAGACGCAAGAGGACTGTCATCAGCAAAGATCAAAGCGCCCACCTGGTGCAAGCGTTTGAGAAGCAGCCATTCCCCGGCGTGAAAGCCAGGCAAGAACTGGCACGCCAGACAGGCCTTCCGGAAGCTCGGATTGACACGTGGTTCCAGAACCGAAGGGCTCGACACCCACATCACGCCAGGGTGCAGCTGGATCACCGCGGGCCCCAGCAATGCAGCTCCAGCCCGGTCTTCGCATGTCCGGTTCTGCAGCCACCTGAGCAAAGGACACCCATAGGTGCCCAGAGACCGCCCTCCCTGGGCTTCGTAGGCGGCGGCAGAGGTGATGGAGACAGCAATCCGTTAGCTTGCGTCATGGGAGGCCAAGCCTCTGTGGGCCCGGTGACCCATCAGGGGCAAATGCCACAGGAGTTCACCCAGGCAGGAAGGCCTCCGGAGACAAGGACACTCTACTTGGACCTTTCCAGCTGCGGAAACCAAGGTCCCGAACAACAGGACATTCTTTTGGACGCCGGGCAGTGGAAAGGCACTTCATTGTGGGAGCATCCAAACCTGTTCTGGCAGAGACCGGCTCCTGCACACACACCAGCCCCAGTGGGATGGGGGCCTGGCCTGGCCGTGAGCGTGAGTGCCCAGCGGCAGCTGACTGGGCACAACCAGCAGGCAACACTGCTGCAGGAAAACCCTCCTCTGCTTGCCCAAGCCTCTCCACAAGGCACCAGCTTCTTGGACCAACTCCTCGACGACCTGGAAATTCAGCAGAATGCCCAGCCCTTGGTGAATCAACAGGAAGCAGGCCTGCAATGTGAGCCACCACTGCAATTCCCTATCAGCGAGGAGCTCTATCAGGAGTACCTAAGAGACTTTTAAAACGCCCCGAATGCCCGGGAGACTCACTAAAACCCTCTGAAAAGCACCAATCATACCTTATACGTTAAAAAAGAGAAAACACGAAGCGGATTTAAAACCACCTTAAATGCCCCACAAATCAGTAAGAAACAACAGCAACACAATGATACCCTAAAAAAGGCACCCTTAAGGAGTAGATATCTATGTATATTTATATAATATATAAGTGATTCTATGTAAACGATTAATATATAATATGTACACTATTTATACATCATAGATCATTTTTTACATATAGTACATATAAAAACTGAAACCCCTCCAAAATCATTCATAAACCATGGAATACATTTAAAAAGACCCAAAGGGACCAAAGAAGCCCTTTAGGACCCCTTGGAGATCATTCGTAATTTCCTCCCCGCAAGAGAGTAAAACCCTACATAGAGTTGATCAGGTGTCCAGTGAGCTTCTTCATGTCCCCGGCCCCACCAATTGAGGTCATCGAGCTGCAAGCTGATTAACAGGCTAAATGCCACCCCTTCACTCTCAAGAGCCTCAAGTTGAGAGCACATCATGTATCTCTTCCAGCACACGTGTGGCAGGAAAGCCCACCCCTAACTGGATGGCAGGGCTCTAGAGTCAAGATTGACAAGCTAAGCTTGGTCTCTGAGCCTGCTTGACCTTAGGTGTCTTTGGATTCTTCTCCAGGGCATAATCTATGGGCCTTATGGGAAGGGTGTGGAGTCTTCTTTGGTTGAGGCAGGAAACGGGTCTCAATGCTTTTGATAGCTGACAACACTCAGGAATGTAGCCTTCAAGAAGTTGCCCTGGGAATTCATGTAGCAGCATAGCAACCCTGTGCAGTGAAGTGCCTTAAGACTGGCATTGTTATGGTGCGTGGTGGTGGTGGTGGCGGGGACACGGTCAGGAGCGACTTTGACTTCGGAGACCGTGAGTGGGATACACCTCCAACCCAGGAAAGTGAAGGTCCCCTCCAGGGGAGCCCCAGCCTCCCAGACTACTTAACGGATGAACACTGACAGTTGGTTCTCACACACGGTCTTGCGGGTTGTGTTTCACACACTCTGGTGACTATGAAATGCCCAGATCTATGCTTGAGTCTCCGTGTGAATGAATGGATTCCATTTGACCTTCCATTCTGAGCACTGCGTGGACGGTGGAAGACCAACAAGCACTTTTCAGTGGATTTGCCTCTGTGGCTCTGACGACTGGATAAGGGGGTAGATTGGCAAAGGTGTAAAGCTTTGCCCAGATAGAAGGCAGTCTGTGTGTGTGTGTGACTGATTGCAAACACTTCCTCCCTCACCACCCGGCCAGGGAGGAGCATTCTGGTCTGCAGCTCCTTGCCCAGGGTGAACATACCCCCGAGGTAAATCGGGCTGGAGTGTGGGTGGCTGTATAATACCAGCACCACTTGGTCAGGGGTCAGGAGGACCTAGAACCAAGCTCTGCAATATCGGCAATCCTGTTACAGCACCACTATCACCACCACCACCATGGCCAACCGCACCCCAACCCCCACCCAGGATGTTGAGGGAACATTCTGTTATGCTACCACCACTGGTCACCCACTGTTGGTATTGAGCCAAGCCTATAAAACACAGGGACATCGCATGTCTCTGTCGTGTTGTTTAGATTTTCATATTCACCACAATCAATAGTCAGACGTGTATAGAGGATATGAAGGTCAAAACACACACTTCTGTCCTTCCCACCCGATTCACACAGGCACCCTGCTTTTGGTGAAAACAGATAGCTCATGGAGAGAAAGACAGACAGATAAGTAAGTAGACTGTTAGAAAGGTAGACACAGCTATAAGATGATAGATAGATAGATAGATAGATAGATAGATAGATAGATAGATTGATAGATTGACCATACATAACATCACCAAGAAGGCCTTCAACAGGCTCTCAGAGGAAAGCTTCACACTGTCTGTGAAGCCTTCCTTTGGCAAGTAGGCCAATAGTAACCTAAGAGGGGAGTTTCATCAGGTCACAGCTTGATTCGAGTGCTAGGAGAGAAAAGTCTTTTCAAGTCCCTTCCCTTCTGGCTTCCTCCCTGGTGATGGGAGCGTTGAGCTGCTGCCCTGGCCTGTGCTGCACTACCTGTGGCTCAAGCCAAACCACTGATCGGTTAGGTTTTGAGGTTTTTTGGAGACCTTTGTCGCCACACTGCAGCTGTGTGCATCCCTTGAGCTTGTGGCTGGTGTATATTGCCTGCTGCCCCGCTCCCCACCTCTGAACCCTCTTGCCCTCCCGCCAAGCGCGTCCTGCAAGGCTCCACCTGGTGACCCAGTGCCTCCTTGGCCAAGAGATCGGGCTGGCCTTGCGCGGGGAGGCATGCACCCCGGTTGGCCTTTCTCACCTCCAAGTGACAGCGCGTGGCAGAAGCACAGAGGTCAGCAGACCGCATACTGTCTTTCCCTCTTGGCCGACTTAGAGGGACGTAGGCGCGCCTGGCTCCCTCTCGCTGGGTTGACCAGAGAGAACCAGGACCGCGGAGAGCAGCGAGGGAAAGGATAAGAGAAGAGTAGAGAAGAGAAGAGAAACAGAGTGGAGTAGCATATGGGGGCGGCCGGGATATGAGAGTTAGTTAGAGCAACAGCCACAGAGAAGGGATCTTGTCATCCACCTGGTCACATCTAGGGGGAACCGGAGGGAGTCCAATTCAGGTGACCCTTAGACCATAAGCGCATGTGCGCTATAGCACTCACATTGGAAAACACCTCCCTCCTACACTCAGCCACTTTGATCCTTTCCTCTCAGAGACTAGAGAAGGCCCTCCTTTGTTAGGTTTCTCTGTTTCTGTCTCTCTCTCATGTACCCATCCATCCACCCATCCACCCATCCACCCATCCATCCATACAATCATCCATCATCTGTTATCACAAAGAAAGAAGGCCTGCGCGCCAAGATGTGGGTGGGAAGGGAGGCTGTATGTTTGAACCTTCATCCCCATATCCCCATATATACGATGGCAGTGAATAATAGAAACAAAACGTGACAAAAACAATGCGATGCTTCTCTACGTTAGATGGGATTTATATGCTTCAGGGGGCACCTGGTGTTGGTGAGTTAGTACATTGTGGTCAGACTGGGGCAGAAGTGGGTTCGGACTAGGTGGCGGAAAGAGGTAATGGTGGTTCTGCTGCTGCTGTGCCTGCATGATTGCATTGACTGAAGCGTGGTCATGACACTCCTAAAACTTGACCAGGTGGGCCTGGTACTGTACACACACACACACACACACACACGCACACAGACACATAACCAGCCATCCACCAAAGCACACACATACCGGGTTCCTAAAATGTTTGCCAAATCCTCCCTCACCCCTTCTAAGCACTCAGGTCCCAACCCATTCAACTCATAAAGCAGTGGGACCTCTGGTCTCATCAGAAAAACTGCTGGAGATTCGCAAGGGAGGGTCCAGAGTCTGAGCTGCTTTTCGACTGAATCCCAGTGCTGGCGGTTGGAGGCTCCGCCAGGTGGCAGGCCTTCGGAATTAAGGGTGGGCCAGTGGGACCAGGCCACACTCCTGTGGACCACTCAAGCCTCCCTCTTCCTTGACTTTGCAGGTGGAGAGATTGGAGTTCCCCTAGGGCTCTTCTCCATGGATCGCTGCCTCCTCCCACTCCCTTCCCATCCCAGCCCATCCTGGGTGTCCCCGAAACAAGCAATGTCTAGTTCGCTTGCCCAAGGTAGTGTCAAAGTCCAACTTCAGATCAACAACCGAATAAAACAAAACAAAACACAAACCGGTCACCCTGACAGCAATGACCATGCCTCTCTAGCCAGAGACCAGGTTATTGAGATGCTAAAACGGCCGGCTTCATATGGTAATCAAGCCCAGGCCTTCCTTTTGATCCTTTTCAGGTGAAAAGGTGCCACAGGAGGTGTCTTTCTGCTTAAGTTGGAGTGGTTATTGATTGGGCAACATGTTGGAGGTAGTGCTGGCCCAGAAAGAGACACGCACCCACCCCCCATTTCACAAATTGAAATCTACTTTATAGATAGATTACCAATTATTAACGAAGTGGTTGATGGGCCATGGCTGGGGTGGGGGTTGGGGGGATGCGGCTGGGTGTGCAGGCAGGCTAAAACACCTTAGTAGTTGATAAATAACATGCTGAATTTGGCTTCTGTCATTTTGGCTGAGGCTTGACCAAGGCGCACACACAAAAACACCCACACGTCGACCAGTTTTGAAATAAACAGTGGCAAGGTACATCTTAGCCTGAGGACCGCAAACTTTGGGAATTCCCCCAGAACCTTCCCACTTCAGGGAACTGCATGTGGCAAAGATTGACCATCCTTCTCTGCTGGTGCTTTGATTCCTAATAAACTGAGTGTGTTCTGCTGTGCTCTCGGGACCCACTGACTCTTACAGTTTGCCCATTCACCTGCTGGCTTTCACTTAAAGCACATTTGATTGATTGCAGTGTGGCTCTTTGGGTTGTCTTGGAAGCCAACTGGGTACAACTCTTCCCAAGGAGCTTTCTGTCTGTCTGTCTGCCTGTCTTTTGAAGAATCTTCAGGCACAAGCTAGGCCACTCAAATGGGAATCAATCAATTGGTGGAGAGAGAGCAAGGGACAGAATTGCCACCAAACTGATCGTGACTGGCGGCAGGTTTCCTCCAGAGAGAACACAGATTGGAGGGGACCGGAGAAGCGGATAGGGGTCTGAGCACCATAGTTGCAAGACATAGCAAGACGGGGTGCATATGCAGAAGAGCTTACAATGTCGCTCCAAGGACCTCTGAATGACCCAAGCAGTCAGGAGATGATGCATGGCCACCGTGTGTGTGTTTGTGTGTGTGCGATAGCCCTTCCTTGAGGATTGATGGTCGATTTCTATTGAGGGCAGGCAGACCACACTGGCAAGCCAGTAAGGACTATGCCACAGGGTTCGCCCTATCCTCCCTAACACCCACCAGGCCACCTGTCACCCGCCCCCACTGCAATCCAATCCAATTCTTACTCAAACTTTTTCGTTGGCTTGTTTGTTGGGGGTGGGTGGGGAAGATCATGTGTTTGTTTTCTTTTTTAAACCCTTTTAAACTTGTACTTTAGCCGCATGTCATACCATCAATAAGCGCCATCCTATTTGATTCCATACAATTTTCTTCTTTCCTGTAGCTGTGATATTGATAGTGGTGGTGATGATGATGATCATGGTGATGCTTTTCTCATGGTGGCAATACTAGACTAGACACAACAGAACATTCTGCAATCACAACTTCCTTTTCTGTGTCCCTTTGCCAAACTCTTGAGATGGAGGAGCCGAGATCGTAACTCCATACTCCCTAAAAGTAGTTTGGAAAGTGTTTGAGAGCCAGACGTATGTCCATTTTTACAGACAGATGAAATCACCATTCTCAGATAAATCTCCTTTCAGATGGCTTTCCAGGAATCCAGGAGAGATAATCCCTTCAGGACCAGTGGTGATACCAGGAGGTGGAGGGAGGGTGGGGTGGAAAGGTGGAGTCTATTTACAAGGATCTACATAGAACCTCCTCCATGGGGGGATGGGCTACAGAAAAGTGGGTGAAGGGAGACATCGGACAGTGTAAGATATAACAAAATACTAATAATTTATCAATTATCAAGGGTTCATGAGGGAGGTGGGAGGGGGAAATGATGAGCTGATACCAAAGCTTCAGGCAGAAACCAAATGTTTTGAGAATGATGATGGCAACACATGTACAAATGTGCTTGACACAATGGATGGATGGACGGTTGGATGGATGGATGGATTTAATCTGTCTGTAAAAATAGATACACTTTTGCTCTTGAGAACTATTAAAACTGTTTTTACAGAGCAGGGTGTTGTGAGATCAGCTCTTCCTTCTGAAAAGTTTGCCAAAGAGACACAGAAAAGAAAATCATCATCATCACCACCACCATCATCATCAATCCCAGCTGCAGGGAAGAAGGAAAGGTTCTAGAAACTAATAGGATGACAAGAGGATGGCTGTAATGATGGTATGACATGTGGCTAATACGCAAGTTTAAACGGTTTTAAAAAAAAATAAAACAAAACACCCGATTTGCCTCCACAAACCTAACCAATACGTCAACCAAAAAGGTAGTGCAAGAATTGGATTGCATTGTGGGAGTGGCAGGGCATAGTCGGGCAGATGGGTGTTAAGTAGGATAGGGAGAACCCAGGAGGCATAGTCCTCAGGGGCTTTCATGGGCAAAAAATGCCAGGCAAAATTTTTATTCCAAATGACAGTAAAAGGGCAGGCAGGGCACTGGAGACTGATCTAGGGATAAATCTGAGGTGGTTTGCTTTGATACAATATAATCCTCACAGGTTACATTCTACCACTGTATGTGTGAGTGTATGTCCCTTTTAGACATGCAATTTTGAATTTCCCGCCCAGGCGGCCCCCATTTGGTGACACTGCAGGCAGAGAACAATGCTGGACCTAGGAGCAAAGAATGGACTTCTCTGCAGTGCAACTCCAAAAGTGTCTCAGGATTACTGCTTCTGACAGTTAACATTTACCCCAAACGACCCTCAAGATTACCGCCAGGGAACTTAACCAAATAACTCAATCACGAAAATGATGGCAATGGGTTTCAAAAAGAAAAGGAAAAGGAAAAAAAAACTCTGATCAGATTCAGCAAGGTGGCAGGACAAGCAAAATCCAAGGAAGGCAGCCCTCACACAAAAGTTCCTTCAGCCCTGGGAAGTGAGCAGAAAAGGTCAGGACACCTGGAAGACCTCCGGCAGATAAGAGAACATCCAAGTCTAAAGGAAAGCCATCTTTAAAAAAAAATTGTTATTGGAAGCTCGTACAACTCTTATCAAAATCCATCCATCCATCAAATGGGTCAAGCACATTTATACCAGTGTTGCCATCATCATTCTCAAAATATTTGCTTTCTGCTTGAGCCTTTGCTATCAGCTCCTCATTTCCCCCCTCCCTCCCCGCTCCCCCCTACCTCATGAACCCTTGATATTTAAAAATTATTAGTATTTTGTTATAACTTACACTGTCCAATGTCTCTTTTCACCCTTTTTTTCTTCTTCATCTCCCCAGAAAGGAGATTCTAAGTAGATACTTGTAAATTGGTTCCTGTTTTCCACCTCGCCCTTCCTCTACCCTTCTGGTATCCTCACTGTTGCTGAGGGAATTATCTCTCTTGGATTGCAGGAAATCCATCTGAAAGGTTATATTCACCTGAGAAGGGTGATTTCTTCTGTCTGTAAAAATAGACACACATCTGGCTCTCGAGTTCTTTTAAAACACTATTTAGGGAATAGGGAGTTAGGAGATCGGCTCTTCCGTCTCAAACGTTTGTCAAAGAGACACATAAGAGAACGTTTTGATTGCAGAATGTTCTGTTGTGTCTAGTCTAGTATTGCCACGATTGGAAAATCATCATCATCATCGTCATCATCACCACGACCTTCATCATCAGTCACAGTTAGAGGGAAGAAAAAATATTCTAGAATTTAAAAGCATGACAATAGGATGGCGGTATTGATGGTATGACATGCGGCTAAAGTGCAAGTTTAAACGGTTTAAAACCGAACGATACAAACAAGCAAAACACCTGATCTTTTCCCACATCCCCAGAAAACAAACCAACCAAAAAATTTGTGTAAGAATTTGAGTGTTTGTGCGGGAGGCAAGAGATGATGGCTTGTGGGGGGGTTTGGTGTTAGGTGGGACAGGGAGAACTCAGGTGGTATAATCCACAGTGGCTTGCCTGGGTCGTATGCCGGACCTCAATGGAAATCTATATCACTCCTCAAGCAAGGGCTATCACACACACAAACACACACACACACACACACACACACTGACACACACGTGCGCGTGCGCACGCGCAGTGTGCATGGGTCATCTGCTGACTGCTTGGGTCAGTCAGATTCCTGGAGCCACATTGTAAGCCCTTTGGCATATGTGCCCCATCTCTCTATGTGTTCCAATCACGGTGGTCTGACCCCTGCCTGCTACTCTGGTGCCACTCATAACTGTGATTTCTGGAAGGGAAACCCATCGCAGCCAGTCACGATCAGTTTGGTGGCAATTCTGTCTTTTTGTTCTCAACTCCACCGATTAATTGATTCCCATTTGAGCGGCCTAGCTAGTGACTGAGAATCGTCAACAGACAGGCCGACAGACAGGCAGACAGGCAGATACACAGACGGACAGATGCTTGGGAAGAGTTGCACCCGGTTGATTTCAAAGACAGTCCAATGAGCCACAACACAAGAAATCATACGAGCTTCTAGTGAAAGCCAGCGGGTGAATGGGCAACCCAGAGGAGTGAGTGGGTCGCGAGAGCACATCAGAATACACTCAGCTTATTGGGCATCAAACCACCAGCAGGGAAGGATGATCAATCCTTACCACACCCAGGACCTCGAAGTGAGAATGTTTTTGGGGAATTCCCAATGTTTGCAGTCCTCAGGCTGGGGTGTTCCTAGCTACTGTTTATTTCATAATTGGTCAATGTATGTGTGAGAGAGAGAGCGTGGCGGGAGATGTGGATGTATTAGGCCATAAGCTGGTCCATGTGTTTCTTGGTGTGTGACTAGTCCCCTTTGCCTCTGTTTACCTTGTAACAAAAAGCGTTGTGAGATAACTCAATTCTTTATGACCTTGCAGCTAAAAGCAGTGTGAGATAACTCAGTTATTTATGACCTCTTGAGATTCTTTTGAACCTTGCATGTCCTTGTGCTTATCTTAGAATATAGTGGTGTTATTATTCAAATGTTTAGAAAGTGTGACTCGTTCAGTAACATTTGCATAGATAAGAGGTTAGGGATGTTTTTCAAAGCAAGTTCTCTGATGTTCCTTTTGTAACCATTCCCTTGTTAGAAGAGTGTAAAAACCAAGGTTTGAACATACATCAGTCCATCAGACTGTTGTCCTCCCAATCCCATGCTTTCTATATGGCTCTTTCTTTTATTCTTTCATCTGCACGCATCATTTCAGACGCGGCTTGATGGGGGATAGCTGGTCTAATCCCCCGCATTTTTGGCGCCCAACAGGGGGCTTTGAAAACTGAGCATCCCGTGACAGAAACCACTGAATAGCAAGGCCGTGAATCTTTACAGTGAAAATTAGGGTAAGTGGTGACACGTTGGCAGTAACAAATAATGGGACAGACTTCTAGTAAATGTATGTATGTAAATATGCTTCCAAATATGTTAAGAGCTAGAGGAGCAAAAGTAACCAACCAAAGATTAGAAGAGCTTTTTGATTTTGTGGTTAGGGTATGTCACCTCCTGCTGCTGACCTGCAGGGTACTGATCTGCTTCAGCTTAGACCAAATTATGGTCTAATACTGAGAGCCTCGTGCATTGGAGCAAACATTGTGGCAAACAGTGAGGGAAGATGGACCCCGCGGGTTGGAGGGCACTCAGAATGGGACTGATGCCACAGTACAGCTGCAGCTAGGTCCACGGGTCCCTCAAGGTGGGTCACGGCGTCGGCGAGTGAGAGGCAGAAACCACACGACTCAAAGGTTGCATGTGAGTGTTCCAATTTTATTCATGCAAAGCTTCAACTTATATATTCTTTTCCTAAGCTTAAATCTTATGGCTTGAGGTCATACTTGAGGAAATTCTCAAGACCATGACCAGTTACATAATCACATTTCTTTACTCTCCATCAGATACACTGCATGATTCCTGGTTAAAATTTAGTACATCTTGAAACGAAAACTGTCTCAAACACAAGTGTGATAAACATAAACCTTCTAACAATAAGTGAGCACACTTTATCACACTAGGGCATATTGTTCGAACTATGAAATCAATAAAGCATTAATGCATTTCATTATCAAACACAAAAATTACTTGACAGACTTTGGCTGTTCCTTCTTCAGGTGTTCCTCTAGGGCTTTCATTTATTGTTTTCTTTCCCACTAAGTTCCCATAAATCAAACTCCCACTGGTCTTTCTGTACCAAGGCATGAGTTGCCTCAAATAGGCAGCTTTGCTTCAGTGGAAGTCAAGTTGCCCTACAATAGGTAGCTTTACTTCATTGGACTTCGACCACCACGGGGGCTTCAGCGCCTTGCAATGAAGATCAGGGAGTCTTGCAAGCAAGGACAGGGCCCGTGGCCAACTGACATCTCGTGAGTAACTAAAATCATTTCTCACTTGGGGAGGGTCCGTGGGAACTTTCGTCAGCGTGGGTGTCCTGCTGAGTAGCTTGACTTGTCCTCTCATTCCGCTGTTGCTTCTCAGTTTGTAGTATCAGCACGTCCATCCGAACATAGGTTTTGGCAGTGTTTTGGTAAACCTCCTCAGCCAGCGTGTCCTTGGGTGAAGCCCTGCCGGTGCATGATGCAACTATCCTTTTCGGGCACGCTTGTGTGCGCGCATACACACACACACACACACACACACACTCACTCACTCAGACAGTCAGGATTTGTGCACTTCTGAAACGCGCAACCCCCCGGGTTTTTAAATAATACTTCGAAATATAAACAGTTTTAATTTAAAAATAAAAGGGATACATTTTTACCTTTTAAATTGGAAGGGATTTCTTTGAGAAATGAAACCGGAAACCAGAACTATGCAGAAGGAGGGGGAGGTGAATGCTCTTTGGTGCTCCCCAGACAGTTGCAAACACGTGCCTCTTCCCTATTGGCTGTGCTCATTCCTGTCGCCAATCACATCTTGTATATCGAATGAGGTGCTCGAAGAGAATGGTATTTAAGAGCGGCGGCTGGCCCTCTCCTCCGGAGAGCTCAAGTTCCGCTGGCCTGTCGGAGCCCACAGCCCTCTCTTCTCCCCCGAAACTGCTCCTCCTTCCGCAGCATGGCTTCGAAAGACCCTCCTGCTCGTTCTAAGCGAACCCAAGACCGAAGAAAGAGGACTGTCTGGAACGCTTCTCAATCTGACATCTTACAAGCCTCATTTGCTCGAGACCCGTATCCAGGCTTCACGGCCAGAGAAGAACTTGCCAGAGCCATCGGCGTGGCAGAGGACAGAATCTTCCTGTGGTTCAAAAACCGCAGAAGTCGACAGCTCAGGAGGAGCCAACTGAGCTCCGTGCCCCCTCCGGGACAGCCGTGCCCCGTGCCGCCTCGCACCACCTCTCCAGCCAGGGCGCCGACGGCAGACAGACGCAAGAGGACTGTCATCAGCAAAGATCAAAGCGCCCACCTGGTGCAAGCGTTTGAGAAGCAGCCATTCCCCGGCGTGAAAGCCAGGCAAGAACTGGCACGCCAGACAGGCCTTCCGGAAGCTCGGATTGACACGTGGTTCCAGAACCGAAGGGCTCGACACCCACATCACGCCAGGGTGCAGCTGGATCACCGCGGGCCCCAGCAATGCAGCTCCAGCCCGGTCTTCGCATGTCCGGTTCTGCAGCCACCTGAGCAAAGCACACCCATAGATGCCCAGAGACCGCCCTCCCTGGGCTTCGTAGGCGGCGGCGGAGGTGATGGAGACAGCAATCCGTTAGCTTGCGTCATGGGAGGCCAAGCCTCTGTGGGCCCGGTGACCCATCAGGGGCAAATGCCACAGGAGTTCACCCAGGCGGGAAGGCCTCCGGAGACAAGGACACTCTACTTGGACCTTTCCAGCTGGGGAAACCAAGGTCCCGAACAACAGGACATTCTTTTGGACGCCGGGCAGTGGAAAGGCACTTCATTGTGGGAGCATCCAAACCTGTTCTGGCAGAGACCGGCTCCTGCACACACACCAGCCCCAGTGGGATCGGGGCCTGGCCTGGCCGTGAGCGTGAGTGCCCAGCGGCAGCTGACTGGGCACAACCAGCAGGCAACACTGCTGCAGGAAAACCCTCCTCTGCTTGCCCAAGCCTCTCCACAAGGCACCAGCTTCTTGGACCAACTCCTCGACGACCTGGAAATTCAGCAGAATGCCCAGCCCTTGGTGAATCAACAGGAAGCAGGCCTGCAATGTGAGCCACCACTGCAATTCCCTATCAGCGAGGAGCTCTATCAGGAGTACCTAAGAGACTTTTAAAACGCCCCGAATGCCCGGGAGACTCACTAAAACCCTCTGAAAAGCACCAATCATACCTTATACGTTAAAAAAAAGAAAACACGAAGCGGATTTAAAACCACCTTAAATGCCCCACAAATCAGTAAGAAACAACAGCAACACAATGATACCCTAAAAAAGGAACCCTTAAGGAGTAGATATCTATGTATATTTATATAATATATAAGTGATTCTATGTAAATGATTAATATATAATATGTACACTATTTATACATCATAGATCATTTTTTACATATAGTACATATAAAAACTGAAACCCCTCCAAAACCATTCATAAACCATGGAATACATTTAAAAAGACCCAAAGGGACCAAAGAAGCCCTTTAGGACCCCTTGGAGATCATTCGTAATTTCCTCCCCGCAAGAGAGTAAAACCCTACATAGAGTTGATCAGGTGTCCAGTGAGCTTCTTCATGTCCCCGGCCCCACCAATTGAGGTCATCGAGCTGCAAGCTGATTAACAGGCTAAATGCCACCCCTTCACTCTCAAGAGCCTCAAGTTGAGAGCACATCATGTATCTCTTGCAGCACACGTGTGGCAGGAAAGCCCACCCCTAACTGGATGGGAGGGCTCTAGAGTCAAGATTGACAAGCTAAGCTTGGTCTCTGAGCCTGCTTGACCTTAGGTGTCTTTGAATTCTTCTCCAGGGCATAATCTATGGGCCTTATGGGAAGGGTGTGGAGTCTTCTTTGGTTGAGGCAGGAAACGGGTCTCAATGCTTTTGATAGCTGACAACACTCAGGAATGTAGCCTTCAAGAAGTTGCCCTGGGAATTCATGTAGCAGCATAGCAACCCTGTGCAGTGAAGTGCCTTAAGACTGGCATTGTTATGGTGCGTGGTGGTGGTGGTGGCGGGGACACGGTCAGGAGCGACTTTGACTTCGGAGACCGTGAGTGGGATACACCTCCAACCCAGGAAAGTGAAGGTCCCCTCCAGGGGAGCCCCAGCCTCCCAGACTACTTAACGGATGAACACTGACAGTTGGTTCTCACACACGGTCTTGCGGGTTGTGTTTCACACACTCTGGTGACTATGAAATGCCCAGATCTATGCTTGAGTCTCCGTGTGAATGAATGGATTCCATTTGAGCTTCCATTCTGAGCACTGCGTGGACGGTGGAAGACCAACAAGCACTTTTCAGTGGATTTGCCTCTGTGGCTCTGACGACTGGATAAGGGGGTAGATTGGCAAAGGTGTAAAGCTTTGCCCAGATAGAAGGCAGTCTGTGTGTGTGTGTGACTGATTGCAAACACTTCCTCCCTCACCACCCGGCCAGGGAGGAGCATTCTGGTCTGCAGCTCCTTGCCCAGGGTGAACATACCCCCGAGGTAAATCGGGCTGGAGTGTGGGTGGCTGTATAATACCAGCACCACTTGGTCAGGGGTCAGGAGGACCTAGAACCAAGCTCTGCAATATCGGCAATCCTGTTACAGCACCACTATCACCACCACCACCATGGCCAACCGCACCCCAACCCCCACCCAGGATGTTGAGGGAACATTCTGTTATGCTACCACCACTGGTCACCCACTGTTGGTATTGAGCCAAGCCTATAAAACACAGGGACATCGCATGTCTCTGTCGTGTTGTTTAGATTTTCATATTCACCACAATCAATAGTCAGACTTGTATAGAGGATATGAAGGTCAAAACACACACTTCTGTCCTTCCCACCCGATTCACACAGGCACCCTGCTTTTGGTGAAAACAGATAGCTCATGGAGAGAAAGACAGACAGATAAGTAAGTAGACTGTTAGAAAGGTAGACACAGCTATAAGATGATAGATAGATAGATAGATAGATAGATAGATAGATAGATAGATAGATAGATAGATAGATAGATTGACGATACATAACATCACCAAGAAGGCCTTCAACAGGCTCTCAGAGGAAAGCTTCACACTGTCTGTGAAGCCTTCCTTTGGCAAGTAGGCCAATAGTAACCTAAGAGGGGAGTTTCATCAGGTCACAGCTTGATTCGAGTGCTAGGAGAGAAAAGTCTTTTCAAGTCCCTTCCCTTCTGGCTTCCTCCCTGGTGATGGGAGCGTTGAGCTGCTGCCCTGGCCTGTGCTGCACTACCTGTGGCTCAAGCCAAACCACTGATCGGTTAGGTTTTGAGGTTTTTTGGAGACCTTTGTCGCCACACTGCAGCTGTGTGCATCCCTTGAGCTTGTGGCTGGTGTATATTGCCTGCTGCCCCGCTCCCCACCTCTGAACCCTCTTGCCCTCCCGCCAAGCGCGTCCTGCAAGGCTCCACCTGGTGACCCAGTGCCTCCTTGGCCAAGAGATCGGGTTGGCCTTGCGCGGGGAGGCATGCACCCCGGTTGGCCTTTCTCACCTCCAAGTGACAGCGCGTGGCAGAAGCACAGAGGTCAGCAGACCGCATACTGTCTTTCCCTCTTGGCCGACTTAGAGGGACGTAGGCGCGCCTGGCTCCCTCTCGCTGGGTTGACCAGAGAGAACCAGGACCGCGGAGAGCAGCGAGGGAAAGGATAAGAGAAGAATAGAGAAGAGAAGAGAAACAGAGTGGAGTAGCATATGGGGGCGGCCGGGATATGAGAGTTAGTTAGAGCAACAGCCACAGAGAAGGGATCTTGTCATCCACCTGGTCACAGCTAGGGGGAACCGGAGGGAGTCCAATTCAGGTGACCCTTAGACCATAAGCGCATGTGCGCTATAGCACTCACATTGGAAAACCCCTCCCTCCTACACTCAGCCACTTTGATCCTTTCCTCTCAGAGACTAGAGAAGGCCCTCCTGTGTTAGGTTTCTCTGTTTCTGTCTCTCTCTCATGTACCCATCCATCCACCCATCCACCCATCCACCCATCCATCCATACAATCATCCATCATCTGTTATCACAAAGAAAGAAGGCCTGCGCGCCAAGATGTGGGTGGGAATGGAGGCTGTATGTTTGAACCTTCATCCCCATATCCCCATATATACGATGGCAGTGAATAATGGAACCAAAACGTGACAAAAACAATGCGATGCTTCTCTACGTTAGATGGGATTTATATGCTTCAGGGGGCACCTGGTGTTGGTGAGTTAGTACATTGTGGTCAGACTGGGGCAGAAGTGGGTTCGGACTAGGTGGCGGAAAGAGGTAATGGTGGTTCTGCTGCTGCTGTGCCTGCATGATTGCATTGACTGAAGCGTGGTCATGACACTCCTAAAACTTGACCAGGTTGGCCTGGTACTGTACACACACACACACACACACACACACACACACAGACACATAACCAGCCATCCACCGAAGCACACACATACCGGGTTCCTAAAATGTTTGCCAAATCCTCCCTCACCCCTTCTAAGCACTCAGGTCCCAACCCACTCAACTCATAAAGCAGTGGGACCTCTGGTCTCATCAGAAAAACTGCTGGAGATTCGCAAGGGAGGGTCCAGAGCCTGAGCTGCTTTTCGACTGAATCCCAGTGCTGGCGGTTGGAGGCTCCGCCAGGTGGCAGGCCTTCGGAATTAAGGGTGGGCCAGTGGGACCAGGCCACACTCCTGTGGACCACTCAAGCCTCCCTCTTCCTTGACTTTGCAGGTGGAGAGATTGGAGTTCCCCTAGGGCTCTTCTCCATGGATCACTGCCTCCTCCCACTCCCTTCCTATCCCAGCCCATCCTGGGTGTCCCCGAAACAAGCAATGTCTAGTTCGCTTGCCCAAGGTAGTGTCAAAGTCCAACTTCAGATCAACAACCGAATAAAACAAAACAAAACACAAACCGGTCACCCTGACAGCAATGACCATGCCTCTCTAGCCAGAGACCAGGTTATTGAGATGCTAAAACGGCCGGCTTCATATGGTAATCAAGCCCAGGCCTTCCTTTTGATCCTTTTCAGGTGAAAAGGTGCCACAGGAGGTGTCTTTCTGCTTAAGTTGGAGGGGTTATTGATTGGGCAACATGTTGGAGGTAGTGCTGGCCCAGAAAGAGACACGCACCCACCCCCCATTTCACAAATTGAAATCTATTTTATAGATAGATTACCAATTATTAACGAAGTGGTTGATGGGCCATGGCTGGGGTGGGGGTGGGGGGATGCGGCTGGGTGTGCAGGCAGGCTAAAACACCTTAGTAGTTGATAAATAACATGCTGAATTTGGCTTCTGTCATTTTGGCTGAGGCTTGACCAAGGCGCACACACAAAAACACCCACACGTCGACCAGTTTTGAAATAAACAGTGGCAAGGTACATCTCAGCCTGAGGACCGCAAACATTGGGAATTCCCCCAGAACCTTCCCACTTCAGGGAACTGCATGTGGCAAAGATTGACCATCCTTCTCTGCTGGTGCTTTGATTCCTAATAAACTGAGTGTGTTCTGCTGTGCTCTCGGGACCCACTGACTCTTACAGTTTGCCCATTCACCTGCTGGCTTTCACTTAAAGCACATTTGTTTGATTGCAGTGTGGCTCTTTGGGTTGTCTTGGAAGCCAACTGGGTACAACTCTTCCCAAGGAGCTTTCTGTCTGTCTGTCTGCCTGTCTTTTGAAGAATCCTCAGGCACAAGCTAGGCCACTCAAATGGGAATCAATCAATTGGTGGAGAGAGAGCAAGGGACAGAATTGCCACCAAACTGATCGTGACTGGCGGCAGGTTTCCTCCAGAGAGAACACAGATTGGAGGGGACCGGAGAAGCGGAAAGGGGTCTGAGCACCATAGTTGGAAGACATAGCGAGACGGGGTGCATATGCAGAAGAGCTTACAATGTCGCTCCAAGGACCTCTGAATGACCCAAGCAGTCAGGAGATGATGCATGGCCACCGTGTGTGTGTTTGTGTGTGTGCGATAGCCCTTCCTTGAGGATTGATGGTCGATTTCTATTGAGGGCAGGCAGACCACACTGGCAAGCCAGTAAGGACTATGCCACAGGGTTCTCCCTATCCTCCCTAACACTCACCAGGCCACCTGTCACCCGCCCCCACTGCAATCCAATCCAATTCTTACTCAAACTTTTTCTTTGGCTTGTTTGTTGGGGGTGGGTGGGGAAGATCATGTGTTTGTTTTCTTTTTTAAACCCTTTTAAACTTGTACTTTAGCCGCATGTCATACCATCAATAAGCGCCATCCTATTTGATTCCATACAATTTTCTTCTTTCCTGTATCTGTGATATTGAGAGTGGTGGTGATGATGATGATCATGGTGATGCTTTTCTCATGGTGGCAATACTAGACTAGACACAACAGAACATTCTGCAATCACAACTTCCTTTTCTGTGTCCCTTTGCCAAACTCTTGAGATGGAGGAGCCGAGATCATAACTCCATACTCCCTAAAAGTAGTTTGGAAAGTGTTTGAGAGCCAGACGTATGTCCATTTTTACAGACAGATGAAATCACCATTCTCAGATAAATCTCCTTTCAGATGGCTTTCCAGGAATCCAGGAGAGATAATCCCTTCAGGACCAGTGGTGATACCAGGAGGTGGAGGGAGGGTGGGGTGGAAAGGTGGAGTCTATTTACAAGGATCTACATAGAACCTCCTCCATGGGGGGATGGGCTACAGAAAAGTGGGTGAAGGGAGACATCGGACAGTGTAAGATATAACAAAATACTAATAATTTATCAATTATCAAGGGTTCATGAGGGAGGTGGGAGGGGGAAATGATGAGCTGATACCAAAGCTTCAGGCAGAAATCAAATGTTTTGAGAATGATGATGGCAACACATGTACAAATGTGCTTGACACAATGGATGGATGGACGGTTGGATGGATGGATGGATTTAATCTGTCTGTAAAAATAGATACACTTTTGCTCTTGAGAACTATTAAAACTGTTTTTACAGAGCAGGGTGTTGTGAGATCAGCTCTTCCTTCTGAAAAGTTTGCCAAAGAGACACAGAAAAGAAAATCATCATCATCACCACCACCATCATCATCAATCCCAGCTGCAGGGAAGAAGGAAAGGTTCTAGAAACTAATAGGATGACAAGAGGATGGCTGTAATGATGGTATGACATGTGGCTAATAGGCAAGTTTAAACATTTTTTAAAAAAATAAAACAAAACACCCGATTTGCCTCCACAAACCTAACCAATACGTCAACCAAAAAGGTAGTGCAAGAATTGGATTGCATTGTGGGAGTGGCAGGGCATAGTCGGGCAGATGGGTGTTAAGTAGGATAGGGAGAACCCAGGAGGCATAGTCCTTAGGGGCTTTCATGGGCAAAAAATGCCAGGCAAAATTTTTATTCCAAATGACAGTAAAAGGGCAGGCAGGGCACTGGAGACTGATCTAGGGATAAATCTGAGGTGGTTTGCTTTGATACAATATAATCCTCACAGGTTACATTCTACCACTGTATGTGTGAGTGTATGTCCCTTTTAGACATGCAATTTTGAATTTCCCGCCCAGGCGGCCCCCATTTGGTGACACTGCAGGCAGAGAACAATGCTGGACCTAGGAGCAAAGAATGGACTTCTCTGCAGTGCAACTCCAAAAGTGTCTCAGGATTACTGCTTCTGACAGTTAACATTTACCCCAAACGACCCTCAAGATTACCGCCAGGGAACTTAACCAAATAACTCAATCACGAAAATGATGGCAATGGGTTTCAAAAAGAAAAGGAAAAGGAAAAAAAAACTCTGATCAGATTCAGCAAGGTGGCAGGACAAGCAAAATCCAAGGAAGGCAGCCCTTACAGAAAAGTTCCTTCACCCCTGGGAAGTGAGCAGAAAAGGTCAGGACACCTGGAAGACCTCCGGCAGATAAGAGAACATCCAAGTCTAAAGGAAAGCCATCTTTAAAAAAAAATTGTTATTGGAAGCTCGTACAACTCTTATCAAAATCCATCCATCCATCAAATGGGTCAAGCACATTTATACCAGTGTTGCCATCATCATTCTCAAAATATTTGCTTTCTGCTTGAGCCTTTGCTATCAGCTCCTCATTTCCCCCCTCCCTCCCCGCTCCCCCCTACCTCATGAACCCTTGATATTTAAAAATTATTAGTATTTTGTTATAACTTACACTGTCCAATGTCTCTTTTCACCCCTTTTTTCTTCCTCATCTCCCCAGAAAGGAGATTCTAAGTAGATACTTGTAAATTGGTTCCTGTTTTCCACCTCGCCCTTCCTCTACCCTTCTGGTATCCTCACTGTTGCTGAGGGAATTATCTCTCTTGGATTGCAGGAAATCCATCTGAAAGGTTATATTCACCTGAGAAGGGTGATTTCTTCTGTCTGTAAAAATAGACACACATCTGGCTCTCGAGTTCTTTTAAAACACTATTTAGGGAATAGGGAGTTAGGGGATCGGCTCTTCCGTCTCAAACGTTTGTCAAAGAGACACATAAGAGAACGTTTTGATTGCAGAATGTTCTGTTGTGTCTAGTCTAGTATTGCCACGATTGGAAAATCATCATCATCATCGTCATCATCACCACGACCTTCATCATCAGTCACAGTTAGAGGGAAGAAAAAATATTCTAGAATTTAAAAGCATGACAATAGGATGGCGGTATTGATGGTATGACATGCGGCTAAAGTGCAAGTTTAAACGGTTTAAAACCGAACGATACAAACAAGCAAAACACCTGATCTTTTCCCACATCCCCAAAAAACAAACCAACCAAAAAATTTGTGTAAGAATTTGAGTGTTTGTGCGGGAGGCAAGAGATGATGGCTTGTGGGGGGGTTTGGTGTTAGGTGGGACAGGGAGAACTCAGGTGGTACAATCCACAGTGGCTTGCCTGGGTCCTATGCCAGACCTCAATGGAAATCTATATCACTCCTCAAGCAAGGGCTATCACACACACACACACACACACACACACACACTCACACACACGTGCGCGTGCGCACGCGCAGTGTGCATGGGTCATCTGCTGACTGCTTGGGTCAGTCAGATTCCTGGAGCCACATTGTAAGCCCTTTGGCATATGTGCCCCATCTCTCTATGTGTTCCAATCACGGTGGTCTGACCCCTGCCTGCTACTCTGGTGTCACTCATAACTGTGATTTCTGGAGGGGAAACCAATCGCAGCCACTCACGATCAGTTTGGTGGCTATTCTGTCTTTTTGTTCTCAACTCCACCGATTAATTGATTCCCATTTGAGCGGCGTAGTTAGTGACTGAGAATCGTCAACAGACAGGCCGACAGACAGGCAGACAGGCAGATACACAGACGGACAGATGCTTGGGAAGAGTTGCACCCGGTTGAATTCAAAGACAGTCCAATGAGCCACAACACAAGAAATCATACGAGCTTCTAGTGAAAGCCAGCGGGTGAATGGGCAACCCAGAGGAGTGAGTGGGTCGCGAGAGCACATCAGAATACACTCAGCTTATTGGGCATCAAACCACCAGCAGGGAAGGATGATCAATCCTTACCACACCCAGGACCTCGAAGTGAGAATGTTTTTGGGGAATTCCCAATGTTTGCAGTCCTCAGGCTGGGGTGTTCCTAGCTACTGTTTATTTCATAATTGGTCAATGTATGTATGAGAGAGAGAGCGTGGCGGGAGATGTGGATGTATTAGGCCATAAGCTGGTCCATGTGTTTCTTGGTGTGTGACTAGTCCCCTTTGCCTCTGTTTACCTTGTAACAAAAAGCGTTGTGAGATAACTCAATTCTTTATGACCTTGCAGCTAAAAGCAGTGTGAGATAACTCAGTTATTTATGACCTCTTGAGATTCTTTTGAACCTTGCATGTCCTTGTGCTTATCTTAGAATATAGTGGTGTTATTATTCAAATGTTTAGAAAGTGTGACTCCTTCAGTAACATTTGCATAGATAAGAGGTTAGGGATGTTTTTCAAAGCAAGTTCTCTGATGTTCGTTTTGTAACCATTCCCTTGTTAGAAGAGTGTAAAAACCAAGGTTTGAACATACATCAGTCCATCAGACTGTTGTCCTCCCAATCCCATGCTTTCTATATGGCTCTTTCTTTTATTCTTTCATCTGCACGCATCATTTCAGACGCGGCTTGATGGGGGATAGCTGGTCTAATCCCCCGCATTTTTGGCGCCCAACAGGGGGCTTTGAAAACTGAGCATCCCGTGACAGAAACCACTGAATAGCAAGGCCGTGAATCTTTACAGTGAAAATTAGGGTAAGTGGTGAAACGTTGGCAGTAACAAATAATGGGACAGACTTCTAGTAAATGTATGTATGTAAATATGCTTCCAAATATGTTAAGAGCTAGAGGAGCAAAAGTAACCAACCAAAGATTAGAAGAGCTTTTTGATTTTGTGGTTAGGGTATGTCACCTCCTGCTGCTGACCTGCAGGGTACTGATCTGCTTCAGCTTAGACCAAATTATGGTCTAATTCTGAGAGCCTCGTGCATTGGAGCAAACATTGTGGCAAACAGTGAGGGAAGATGGACCCCGCGGGTTGGAGGGCACTCAGAATGGGACTGATGCCACAGTACAGCTGCAGCTAGGTCCACGGGTCCCTCAAGGTGGGTCACGGCGTCGGCGAGTGAGAGGCAGAAACCACACGACTCAAAGGTTGCATGTGATTGTTCCAATTTTATTCATGCAAAGCTTCAACTTATATATTCTTTTCCTAAGCTTAAATCTTATGGCTTGAGGTCATACTTGAGGAAATTCTCAAGACCATGACCAGTTACATAATCACATTTCTTTACTCTCCATCAGATACACTGCATGATTCCTGGTTAAAATTTAGTACATCTTGAAACGAAAACTGTCTCAAACACAAGTGTAATAAACATAAACCTTCTAACAATAAGTGAGCACACTTTATCACACTAGGGCATATTGTTCGAACTATGAAATCAATAAAGCATTAATGCATTTCATTATCAAACACAAAAATTACTTGACAGACTTTGGCTGTTCCTTCTTCAGGTGTTCCTCTAGGGCTTTCATTTATTGTTTTCTTTCCCACTAAGTTCCCATAAATCAAACTCCCACTGGTCTTTCTGTACCAAGGCATGAGTTGCCTCAAATAGGCAGCTTTGCTTCAGTGGAAGTCAAGTTGCCCTACAATAGGTAGCTTTACTTCATTGGACTTCGACCACCACGGGGGCTTCAGCGCCTTGCAATGAAGATCAGGGAGTCTTGCAAGCAAGGACAGGGCCCGTGGCCAACTGACATCTCGTGAGTAACTAAAATCATTTCTCACTTGGGGAGGGTCCGTGGGAACTTTCGTCAGCGTGGGTGTCCTGCTGAGTAGCTTGACTTGTCCTCTCATTCCGCTGTTGCTTCTCAGTTTGTAGTATCAGCACGTCCATCCGAACATAGGTTTTGGCAGTGTTTTGGTAAACCTCCTCAGCCAGCGTGTCCTTGGGTGAAGCCCTGCTGGTGCATGATGCAACTATCCTTTTCGGGCACGCTTGTGTGCGCGCATACACACACACACACACACACACACACACACTCACTCACTCAGACAGTCAGGATTTGTGCACTTCTGAAACATGCAACCCCCCGGGTTTTTAAATAATACTTCGAAATATAAACAGTTTTAATTTAAAAATAAAAGGGATACAATTTTACCTTTTAAATTGGAAGGGATTTCTTTGAGAAATGAAACCGGAAACCAGAACTATGCAGAAGGAGGGGGAGGTGAATGCTCTTTGGTGCTCCCCAGACAGTTGCAAACACGTGCCTCTTCCCTATTGGCTGTGCTCATTCCCGTCGCCAATCACATCTTGTATATCGAATGAGGTGCTCGAAGGGAATGGTATTTAAGAGCGGCGGCTGGCCCTCTCCTCCGGAGAGCTCAAGTTCCGCTGGCCTGTCGGAGCCCACAGCCATCTCTTCTCCCCCGAAACTGCTCCTCCTTCCGCAGCATGGCTTCGAAAGACCCTCCTGCTGGTTCTAAGCGAACCCAAGACCGAAGAAAGAGGACAGTCTGGAACGCTTCTCAATCTGACATCTTACAAGCCTCATTTGCTCGAGACCCGTATCCAGGCTTCAGGGCCAGAGAAGAACTTGCCAGAGCCATCGGCGTGGCAGAGGACAGAATCTTCCTGTGGTTCAAAAACCGCAGAAGTCGACAGCTCAGGAGGAGCCAACTGAGCTCCGTGCCCCCTCCGGGACAGCCGTGCCCCGTGCCGCCTCGCACCACCTCTCCAGCCAGGGCGCCGACGGCAGACAGACGCAAGAGGACTGTCATCAGCAAAGATCAAAGCGCCCACCTGGTGCAAGCGTTTGAGAAGCAGCCATTCCCCGGCGTGAAAGCCAGGCAAGAACTGGCACGCCAGACAGGCCTTCCGGAAGCTCAGATTGACACGTGGTTCCAGAACCGAAGGGCTCGACACCCACATCACGCCAGGGTGCAGCTGGATCACCGCGGGCCCCAGCAATGCAGCTCCAGCCCGGTCTTCGCATGTCCGGTTCTGCAGCCACCTGAGCAAAGGACACCCATAGGTGCCCAGAGACCGCCCTCCCTGGGCTTCGTAGGCGGCGGCGGAGGTGATGGAGACAGCAATCCGTTAGCTTGCGTCATGGGAGGCCAAGCCTCTGTGGGCCCGGTGACCCATCAGGGGCAAATGCCACAGGAGTTCACCCAGGCAGGAAGGCCTCCGGAGACAAGGACACTCTACTTGGACCTTTCCAGCTGCGGAAACCAAGGTCCCGAACAACAGGACATTCTTTTGGACGCCGGGCAGTGGAAAGGCACTTCATTGTGGGAGCATCCAAACCTGTTCTGGCAGAGACCGGCTCCTGCACACACACCAGCCCCAGTGGGATCGGGGCCTGGCCTGGCCGTGAGCGTGAGTGCCCAGCGGCAGCTGACTGGGCACAACCAGCAGGCAACACTGCTGCAGGAAAACCCTCCTCTGCTTGCCCAAGCCTCTCCACAAGGCACCAGCTTCTTGGACCAACTCCTCGACGACCTGGAAATTCAGCAGAATGCCCAGCCCTTGGTGAATCAACAGGAAGCAGGCCTGCAATGTGAGCCACCACTGCAATTCCCTATCAGCGAGGAGCTCTATCAGGAGTACCTAAGAGACTTTTAAAACGCCCCGAATGCCCGGGAGACTCACTAAAACCCTCTGAAAAGCACCAATCATACCTTATACGTTAAAAAAAAGAAAACACGAAGCGGATTTAAAACCACCTTAAATGCCCCACAAATCAGTAAGAAACAACAGCAACACAATGATACCCTAAAAAAGGCACCCTTAAGGAGTAGATATCTATGTATATTTATATAATATATAAGTGATTCTATGTAAACGATTAATATATAATATGTACACTATTTATACATCATAGATCATTTTTTACATATAGTACATATAAAAACTGAAACCCCTCCAAAATCATTCATAAACCATGGAATACATTTAAAAAGACCCAAAGGGACCAAAGAAGCCCTTTAGGACCCCTTGGAGATCATTCGTAATTTCCTCCCCGTAAGAGAGTAAAACCCTACATAGAGTTGATCAGGTGTCCAGTGAGCTTCTTCATGTCCCCGGCCCCACCAATTGAGGTCATCGAGCTGCAAGCTGATTAACAGGCTAAATGCCACCCCTTCACTCTCAAGAGCCTCAAGTTGAGAGCACATCATGTATCTCTTCCAGCACACGTGTGGCAGGAAAGCCCACCCCTAACTGGATGGGAGGGCTCTAGAGTCAAGATTGACAAGCTAAGCTTGGTCTCTGAGCCTGCTTGACCTTAGGTGTCTTTGGATTCTTCTCCAGGGCATAATCTATGGGCCTTATGGGAAGGGTGTGGAGTCTTCTTTGATTGAGGCAGGAAACGGGTCTCAATGCTTTTGATAGCTGACAACACTCAGGAATGTAGCCTTCAAGAAGTTGCCCTGGGAATTCATGTAGCAGCATAGCAACCCTGTGCAGTGAAGTGCCTTAAGACTGGCATTGTTATGGTGCGTGGTGGTGGTGGTGGCGGGGACACGGTCAGGAGCGACTTTGACTTCGGAGACCGTGAGTGGGATACACCTCCAACCCAGGAAAGTGAAGGTCCCCTCCAGGGGAGCCCCAGCCTCCCAGACTACTTAACGGATGAACACTGACAGTTGGTTCTCACACACGGTCTTGCGGGTTGTGTTTCACACACTCTGGTGACTATGAAATGCCCAGATCTATGCTTGAGTCTCCGTGTGAATGAATGGATTCCATTTGAGCTTCCATTCTGAGCACTGCGTGGACGGTGGAAGACCAACAAGCACTTTTCAGTGGATTTGCCTCTGTGGCTCTGACGACTGGATAAGGGGGTAGATTGGCAAAGGTGTAAAGCTTTGCCCAGATAGAAGGCAGTCTGTGTGTGTGTGTGACTGATTGCAAACACTTCCTCCCTCACCACCCGGCCAGGGAGGAGCATTCTGGTCTGCAGCTCCTTGCCCAGGGTGAACATACCCCCGAGGTAAATCGGGCTGGAGTGTGGGTGGCTGTATAATACCAGCACCACTTGGTCAGGGGTCAGGAGGACCTAGAACCAAGCTCTGCAATATCGGCAATCCTGTTACAGCACCACTATCACCACCACCACCATGGCCAACCGCACCCCAACCCCCACCCAGGATGTTGAGGGAACATTCTGTTATGCTACCACCACTGGTCACCCACTGTTGGTATTGAGCCAAGCCTATAAAACACAGGGACATCGCATGTCTCTGTCGTGTTGTTTAGATTTTCATATTCACCACAATCAATAGTCAGACGTGTATAGAGGATATGAAGGTCAAAACACACACTTCTGTCCTTCCCACCCGATTCACACAGGCACCCTGCTTTTGGTGAAAACAGATAGCTCATGGAGAGAAAGACAGACAGATAAGTAAGTAGACTGTTAGAAAGGTAGACACAGCTATAAGATGATAGATAGATAGATAGATAGATAGATAGATAGATAGATAGATTGATAGATTGACGATACATAACATCACCAAGAAGGCCTTCAACAGGCTCTCAGAGGAAAGCTTCACACTGTCTGTGAAGCCTTACTTTGGCAAGTAGGCCAATAGTAACCTAAGAGGGGAGTTTCATCAGGTCACAGCTTGATTCGAGTGCTAGGAGAGAAAAGTCTTTTCAAGTCCCTTCCCTTCTGGCTTCCTCCCTGGTGATGGGAGCGTTGAGCTGCTGCCCTGGCCTGTGCTGCACTACCTGTGGCTCAAGCCAAACCACTGATCGGTTAGGTTTTGAGGTTTTTTGGAGACCTTTGTCGCCACACTGCAGCTGTGTGCATCCCTTGAGCTTGTGGCTGGTGTATATTGCCTGCTGCCCCGCTCCCCACCTCTGAACCCTCTTGCCCTCCCGCCAAGCGCGTCCTGCAAGGCTCCACCTGGTGACCCAGTGCCTCCTTGGCCAAGAGATCGGGCTGGCCTTGCGCGGGGAGGCATGCACCCCGGTTGGCCTTTCTCACCTCCAAGTGACAGCGCGTGGCAGAAGCACAGAGGTCAGCAGACCGCATACTGTCTTTCCCTCTTGGCCGACTTAGAGGGACGTAGGCGCGCCTGGCTCCCTCTCGCTGGGTTGACCAGAGAGAACCAGGACCGCGGAGAGCAGCGAGGGAAAGGATAAGAGAAGAGTAGAGAAGAGAAGAGAAACAGAGTGGAGTAGCATATGGGGGCGGCCGGGATATGAGAGTTAGTTAGAGCAACAGCCACAGAGAAGGGATCTTGTCATCCACCTGGTCACATCTAGGGGGAACCGGAGGGAGTCCAATTCAGGTGACCCTTAGACCATAAGCGCATGTGCGCTATAGCACTCACATTGGAAAACACCTCCCTCCTACACTCAGCCACTTTGATCCTTTCCTCTCAGAGACTAGAGAAGGCCCTCCTTTGTTAGGTTTCTCTGTTTCTGTCTCTCTCTCATGTACCCATCCATCCACCCATCCACCCATCCACCCATCCATCCATACAATCATCCATCATCTGTTATCACAAAGAAAGAAGGCCTGCGCGCCAAGATGTGGGTGGGAAGGGAGGCTGTATGTTTGAACCTTCATCCCCATATCCCCATATATACGATGGCAGTGAATAATAGAACCAAAACGTGACAAAAACAATGCGATGCTTCTCTACGTTAGATGGGATTTATATGCTTCAGGGGGCACCTGGTGTTGGTGAGTTAGTACATTGTGGTCAGACTGGGGCAGAAGTGGGTTCGGACTAGGTGGCGGAAAGAGGTAATGGTGGTTCTGCTGCTGCTGTGCCTGCATGATTGCATTGACTGAAGCGTGGTCATGACACTCCTAAAACTTGACCAGGTGGGCCTGGTACTGTACACACACACACACACACACACACGCACACAGACACATAACCAGCCATCCACCAAAGCACACACATACCGGGTTCCTAAAATGTTTGCCAAATCCTCCCTCACCCCTTCTAAGCACTCAGGTCCCAACCCATTCAACTCATAAAGCAGTGGGACCTCTGGTCTCATCAGAAAAACTGCTGGAGATTCGCAAGGGAGGGTCCAGAGTCTGAGCTGCTTTTCGACTCAATCCCAGTGCTGGCGGTTGGAGGCTCCGCCAGGTGGCAGGCCTTCGGAATTAAGGGTGGGCCAGTGGGACCAGGCCACACTCCTGTGGACCACTCAAGCCTCCCTCTTCCTTGACTTTGCAGGTGGAGAGATTGGAGTTCCCCTAGGGCTCTTCTCCATGGATCGCTGCCTCCTCCCACTCCCTTCCCATCCCAGCCCATCCTGGGTGTCCCCGAAACAAGCAATGTCTAGTTCGCTTGCCCAAGGTAGTGTCAAAGTCCAACTTCAGATCAACAACCGAATAAAACAAAACAAAACACAAACCGGTCACCCTGACAGCAATGACCATGCCTCTCTAGCCAGAGACCAGGTTATTGAGATGCTAAAACGGCCGGCTTCATATGGTAATCAAGCCCAGGCCTTCCTTTTGATCCTTTTCAGGTGAAAAGGTGCCACAGGAGGTGTCTTTCTGATTAAGTTGGAGTGGTTATTGATTGGGCAACATGTTGGAGGTAGTGCTGGCCCAGAAAGAGACACGCACCCACCCCCCATTTCACAAATTGAAATCTACTTTATAGATAGATTACCAATTATTAACGAAGTGGTTGATGGGCCATGGCTGGGGTGGGGGTTGGGGGGATGCGGCTGGGTGTGCAGGCAGGCTAAAACACCTTAGTAGTTGATAAATAACATGCTGAATTTGGCTTCTGTCATTTTGGCTGAGGCTTGACCAAGGCGCACACACAAAAACACCCACACGTCGACCAGTTTTGAAATAAACAGTGGCAAGGTACATCTTAGCCTGAGGACCGCAAACTTTGGGAATTCCCCCAGAACCTTCCCACTTCAGGGAACTGCATGTGGCAAAGATTGACCATCCTTCTCTGCTGGTGCTTTGATTCCTAATAAACTGAGTGTGTTCTGCTGTGCTCTCGGGACCCACTGACTCTTACAGTTTGCCCATTCACCTGCTGGCTTTCACTTAAAGCACATTTGATTGATTGCAGTGTGGCTCTTTGGGTTGTCTTGGAAGCCAACTGGGTACAACTCTTCCCAAGGAGCTTTCTGTCTGTCTGTCTGCCTGTCTTTTGAAGAATCTTCAGGCAAAAGCTAGGCCACTCAAATGGGAATCAATCAATTGGTGGAGAGAGAGCAAGGGACAGAATTGCCACCAAACTGATCGTGACTGGCGGCAGGTTTCCTCCAGAGAGAACACAGATTGGAGGGGACCGGAGAAGCGGATAGGGGTCTGAGCACCATAGTTGCAAGACATAGCGAGACGGGGTGCATATGCAGAAGAGCTTACAATGTCGCTCCAAGGACCTCTGAATGACCCAAGCAGTCAGGAGATGATGCATGGCCACCGTGTGTGTGTTTGTGTGTGTGCGATAGCCCTTCCTTGAGGATTGATGGTCGATTTCTATTGAGGGCAGGCAGACCACACTGGCAAGCCAGTAAGGACTATGCCACAGGGTTCGCCCTATCCTCCCTAACACCCACCAGGCCACCTGTCACCCGCCCCCACTGCAATCCAATCCAATTCTTACTCAAACTTTTTCGTTGGCTTGTTTGTTGGGGGTGGGTGGGGAAGATCATGTGTTTGTTTTCTTTTTTAAACCCTTTTAAACTTGTACTTTAGCCGCATGTCATACCATCAATAAGCGCCATCCTATTTGATTCCATACAATTTTCTTCTTTCCTGTAGCTGTGATATTGATAGTGGTGGTGATGATGATGATCATGGTGATGCTTTTCTCATGGTGGCAATACTAGACTAGACACAACAGAACATTCTGCAATCACAACTTCCTTTTCTGTGTCCCTTTGCCAAACTCTTGAGATGGAGGAGCCGAGATCGTAACTCCATACTCCCTAAAAGTAGTTTGGAAAGTGTTTGAGAGCCAGACGTATGTCCATTTTTACAGACAGATGAAATCACCATTCTCAGATAAATCTCCTTTCAGATGGCTTTCCAGGAATCCAGGAGAGATAATCCCTTCAGGACCAGTGGTGATACCAGGAGGTGGAGGGAGGGTGGGGTGGAAAGGTGGAGTCTATTTACAAGGATCTACATAGAACCTCCTCCATGGGGGGATGGGCTACAGAAAAGTGGGTGAAGGGAGACATCGGACAGTGTAAGATATAACAAAATACTAATAATTTATCAATTATCAAGGGTTCATGAGGGAGGTGGGAGGGGGAAATGATGAGCTGATACCAAAGCTTCAGGCAGAAACCAAATGTTTTGAGAATGATGATGGCAACACATGTACAAATGTGCTTGACACAATGGATGGATGGACGGTTGGATGGATGGATGGATTTAATCTGTCTGTAAAAATAGATACACTTTTGCTCTTGAGAACTATTAAAACTGTTTTTACAGAGCAGGGTGTTGTGAGATCAGCTCTTCCTTCTGAAAAGTTTGCCAAAGAGACACAGAAAAGAAAATCATCATCATCACCACCACCATCATCATCAATCCCAGCTGCAGGGAAGAAGGAAAGGTTCTAGAAACTAATAGGATGACAAGAGGATGGCTGTAATGATGGTATGACATGTGGCTAATACGCAAGTTTAAACGGTTTTAAAAAAAAATAAAACAAAACACCCGATTTGCCTCCACAAACCTAACCAATACGTCAACCAAAAAGGTAGTGCAAGAATTGGATTGCATTGTGGGAGTGGCAGGGCATAGTCGGGCAGATGGGTGTTAAGTAGGATAGGGAGAACCCAGGAGGCATAGTCCTCAGGGGCTTTCATGGGCAAAAAATGCCAGGCAAAATTTTTATTCCAAATGACAGTAAAAGGGCAGGCAGGGCACTGGAGACTGATCTAGGGATAAATCTGAGGTGGTTTGCTTTGATACAATATAATCCTCACAGGTTACATTCTACCACTGTATGTGTGAGTGTATGTCCCTTTTAGACATGCAATTTTGAATTTCCCGCCCAGGCGGCCCCCATTTGGTGACACTGCAGGCAGAGAACAATGCTGGACCTAGGAGCAAAGAATGGACTTCTCTGCAGTGCAACTCCAAAAGTGTCTCAGGATTACTGCTTCTGACAGTTAACATTTACCCCAAACGACCCTCAAGATTACCGCCAGGGAACTTAACCAAATAACTCAATCACGAAAATGATGGCAATGGGTTTCAAAAAGAAAAGGAAAAGGAAAAAAAAACTCTGATCAGATTCAGCAAGGTGGCAGGACAAGCAAAATCCAAGGAAGGCAGCCCTCACACAAAAGTTCCTTCAGCCCTGGGAAGTGAGCAGAAAAGGTCAGGACACCTGGAAGACCTCCGGCAGATAAGAGAACATCCAAGTCTAAAGGAAAGCCATCTTTAAAAAAAAATTGTTATTGGAAGCTCGTACAACTCTTATCAAAATCCATCCATCCATCAAATGGGTCAAGCACATTTATACCAGTGTTGCCATCATCATTCTCAAAATATTTGCTTTCTGCTTGAGCCTTTGCTATCAGCTCCTCATTTCCCCCCTCCCTCCCCGCTCCCCCCTACCTCATGAACCCTTGATATTTAAAAATTATTAGTATTTTGTTATAACTTACACTGTCCAATGTCTCTTTTCACCCTTTTTTTCTTCTTCATCTCCCCAGAAAGGAGATTCTAAGTAGATACTTGTAAATTGGTTCCTGTTTTCCACCTCGCCCTTCCTCTACCCTTCTGGTATCCTCACTGTTGCTGAGGGAATTATCTCTCTTGGATTGCAGGAAATCCATCTGAAAGGTTATATTCACCTGAGAAGGGTGATTTCTTCTGTCTGTAAAAATAGACACACATCTGGCTCTCGAGTTCTTTTAAAACACTATTTAGGGAATAGGGAGTTAGGAGATCGGCTCTTCCGTCTCAAACGTTTGTCAAAGAGACACATAAGAGAACGTTTTGATTGCAGAATGTTCTGTTGTGTCTAGTCTAGTATTGCCACGATTGGAAAATCATCATCATCATCGTCATCATCACCACGACCTTCATCATCAGTCACAGTTAGAGGGAAGAAAAAATATTCTAGAATTTAAAAGCATGACAATAGGATGGCGGTATTGATGGTATGACATGCGGCTAAAGTGCAAGTTTAAACGGTTTAAAACCGAACGATACAAACAAGCAAAACACCTGATCTTTTCCCACATCCCCAGAAAACAAACCAACCAAAAAATTTGTGTAAGAATTTGAGTGTTTGTGCGGGAGGCAAGAGATGATGGCTTGTGGGGGGGTTTGGTGTTAGGTGGGACAGGGAGAACTCAGGTGGTATAATCCACAGTGGCTTGCCTGGGTCGTATGCCGGACCTCAATGGAAATCTATATCACTCCTCAAGCAAGGGCTATCACACACACAAACACACACACACACACACACACACACTGACACACACGTGCGCGTGCGCACGCGCAGTGTGCATGGGTCATCTGCTGACTGCTTGGGTCAGTCAGATTCCTGGAGCCACATTGTAAGCCCTTTGGCATATGTGCCCCATCTCTCTATGTGTTCCAATCACGGTGGTCTGACCCCTGCCTGCTACTCTGGTGCCACTCATAACTGTGATTTCTGGAAGGGAAACCCATCGCAGCCAGTCACGATCAGTTTGGTGGCAATTCTGTCTTTTTGTTCTCAACTCCACCGATTAATTGATTCCCATTTGAGCGGCCTAGCTAGTGACTGAGAATCGTCAACAGACAGGCCGACAGACAGGCAGACAGGCAGATACACAGACGGACAGATGCTTGGGAAGAGTTGCACCCGGTTGATTTCAAAGACAGTCCAATGAGCCACAACACAAGAAATCATACGAGCTTCTAGTGAAAGCCAGCGGGTGAATGGGCAACCCAGAGGAGTGAGTGGGTCGCGAGAGCACATCAGAATACACTCAGCTTATTGGGCATCAAACCACCAGCAGGGAAGGATGATCAATCCTTACCACACCCAGGACCTCGAAGTGAGAATGTTTTTGGGGAATTCCCAATGTTTGCAGTCCTCAGGCTGGGGTGTTCCTAGCTACTGTTTATTTCATAATTGGTCAATGTATGTGTGAGAGAGAGAGCGTGGCGGGAGATGTGGATGTATTAGGCCATAAGCTGGTCCATGTGTTTCTTGGTGTGTGACTAGTCCCCTTTGCCTCTGTTTACCTTGTAACAAAAAGCGTTGTGAGATAACTCAATTCTTTATGACCTTGCAGCTAAAAGCAGTGTGAGATAACTCAGTTATTTATGACCTCTTGAGATTCTTTTGAACCTTGCATGTCCTTGTGCTTATCTTAGAATATAGTGGTGTTATTATTCAAATGTTTAGAAAGTGTGACTCGTTCAGTAACATTTGCATAGATAAGAGGTTAGGGATGTTTTTCAAAGCAAGTTCTCTGATGTTCCTTTTGTAACCATTCCCTTGTTAGAAGAGTGTAAAAACCAAGGTTTGAACATACATCAGTCCATCAGACTGTTGTCCTCCCAATCCCATGCTTTCTATATGGCTCTTTCTTTTATTCTTTCATCTGCACGCATCATTTCAGACGCGGCTTGATGGGGGATAGCTGGTCTAATCCCCCGCATTTTTGGCGCCCAACAGGGGGCTTTGAAAACTGAGCATCCCGTGACAGAAACCACTGAATAGCAAGGCCGTGAATCTTTACAGTGAAAATTAGGGTAAGTGGTGACACGTTGGCAGTAACAAATAATGGGACAGACTTCTAGTAAATGTATGTATGTAAATATGCTTCCAAATATGTTAAGAGCTAGAGGAGCAAAAGTAACCAACCAAAGATTAGAAGAGCTTTTTGATTTTGTGGTTAGGGTATGTCACCTCCTGCTGCTGACCTGCAGGGTACTGATCTGCTTCAGCTTAGACCAAATTATGGTCTAATACTGAGAGCCTCGTGCATTGGAGCAAACATTGTGGCAAACAGTGAGGGAAGATGGACCCCGCGGGTTGGAGGGCACTCAGAATGGGACTGATGCCACAGTACAGCTGCAGCTAGGTCCACGGGTCCCTCAAGGTGGGTCACGGCGTCGGCGAGTGAGAGGCAGAAACCACACGACTCAAAGGTTGCATGTGAGTGTTCCAATTTTATTCATGCAAAGCTTCAACTTATATATTCTTTTCCTAAGCTTAAATCTTATGGCTTGAGGTCATACTTGAGGAAATTCTCAAGACCATGACCAGTTACATAATCACATTTCTTTACTCTCCATCAGATACACTGCATGATTCCTGGTTAAAATTTAGTACATCTTGAAACGAAAACTGTCTCAAACACAAGTGTGATAAACATAAACCTTCTAACAATAAGTGAGCACACTTTATCACACTAGGGCATATTGTTCGAACTATGAAATCAATAAAGCATTAATGCATTTCATTATCAAACACAAAAATTACTTGACAGACTTTGGCTGTTCCTTCTTCAGGTGTTCCTCTAGGGCTTTCATTTATTGTTTTCTTTCCCACTAAGTTCCCATAAATCAAACTCCCACTGGTCTTTCTGTACCAAGGCATGAGTTGCCTCAAATAGGCAGCTTTGCTTCAGTGGAAGTCAAGTTGCCCTACAATAGGTAGCTTTACTTCATTGGACTTCGACCACCACGGGGGCTTCAGCGCCTTGCAATGAAGATCAGGGAGTCTTGCAAGCAAGGACAGGGCCCGTGGCCAACTGACATCTCGTGAGTAACTAAAATCATTTCTCACTTGGGGAGGGTCCGTGGGAACTTTCGTCAGCGTGGGTGTCCTGCTGAGTAGCTTGACTTGTCCTCTCATTCCGCTGTTGCTTCTCAGTTTGTAGTATCAGCACGTCCATCCGAACATAGGTTTTGGCAGTGTTTTGGTAAACCTCCTCAGCCAGCGTGTCCTTGGGTGAAGCCCTGCCGGTGCATGATGCAACTATCCTTTTCGGGCACGCTTGTGTGCGCGCATACACACACACACACACACACACACACTCACTCACTCAGACAGTCAGGATTTGTGCACTTCTGAAACGCGCAACCCCCCGGGTTTTTAAATAATACTTCGAAATATAAACAGTTTTAATTTAAAAATAAAAGGGATACATTTTTACCTTTTAAATTGGAAGGGATTTCTTTGAGAAATGAAACCGGAAACCAGAACTATGCAGAAGGAGGGGGAGGTGAATGCTCTTTGGTGCTCCCCAGACAGTTGCAAACACGTGCCTCTTCCCTATTGGCTGTGCTCATTCCTGTCGCCAATCACATCTTGTATATCGAATGAGGTGCTCGAAGAGAATGGTATTTAAGAGCGGCGGCTGGCCCTCTCCTCCGGAGAGCTCAAGTTCCGCTGGCCTGTCGGAGCCCACAGCCCTCTCTTCTCCCCCGAAACTGCTCCTCCTTCCGCAGCATGGCTTCGAAAGACCCTCCTGCTCGTTCTAAGCGAACCCAAGACCGAAGAAAGAGGACTGTCTGGAACGCTTCTCAATCTGACATCTTACAAGCCTCATTTGCTCGAGACCCGTATCCAGGCTTCACGGCCAGAGAAGAACTTGCCAGAGCCATCGGCGTGGCAGAGGACAGAATCTTCCTGTGGTTCAAAAACCGCAGAAGTCGACAGCTCAGGAGGAGCCAACTGAGCTCCGTGCCCCCTCCGGGACAGCCGTGCCCCGTGCCGCCTCGCACCACCTCTCCAGCCAGGGCGCCGACGGCAGACAGACGCAAGAGGACTGTCATCAGCAAAGATCAAAGCGCCCACCTGGTGCAAGCGTTTGAGAAGCAGCCATTCCCCGGCGTGAAAGCCAGGCAAGAACTGGCACGCCAGACAGGCCTTCCGGAAGCTCGGATTGACACGTGGTTCCAGAACCGAAGGGCTCGACACCCACATCACGCCAGGGTGCAGCTGGATCACCGCGGGCCCCAGCAATGCAGCTCCAGCCCGGTCTTCGCATGTCCGGTTCTGCAGCCACCTGAGCAAAGCACACCCATAGATGCCCAGAGACCGCCCTCCCTGGGCTTCGTAGGCGGCGGCGGAGGTGATGGAGACAGCAATCCGTTAGCTTGCGTCATGGGAGGCCAAGCCTCTGTGGGCCCGGTGACCCATCAGGGGCAAATGCCACAGGAGTTCACCCAGGCGGGAAGGCCTCCGGAGACAAGGACACTCTACTTGGACCTTTCCAGCTGGGGAAACCAAGGTCCCGAACAACAGGACATTCTTTTGGACGCCGGGCAGTGGAAAGGCACTTCATTGTGGGAGCATCCAAACCTGTTCTGGCAGAGACCGGCTCCTGCACACACACCAGCCCCAGTGGGATCGGGGCCTGGCCTGGCCGTGAGCGTGAGTGCCCAGCGGCAGCTGACTGGGCACAACCAGCAGGCAACACTGCTGCAGGAAAACCCTCCTCTGCTTGCCCAAGCCTCTCCACAAGGCACCAGCTTCTTGGACCAACTCCTCGACGACCTGGAAATTCAGCAGAATGCCCAGCCCTTGGTGAATCAACAGGAAGCAGGCCTGCAATGTGAGCCACCACTGCAATTCCCTATCAGCGAGGAGCTCTATCAGGAGTACCTAAGAGACTTTTAAAACGCCCCGAATGCCCGGGAGACTCACTAAAACCCTCTGAAAAGCACCAATCATACCTTATACGTTAAAAAAAAGAAAACACGAAGCGGATTTAAAACCACCTTAAATGCCCCACAAATCAGTAAGAAACAACAGCAACACAATGATACCCTAAAAAAGGAACCCTTAAGGAGTAGATATCTATGTATATTTATATAATATATAAGTGATTCTATGTAAATGATTAATATATAATATGTACACTATTTATACATCATAGATCATTTTTTACATATAGTACATATAAAAACTGAAACCCCTCCAAAACCATTCATAAACCATGGAATACATTTAAAAAGACCCAAAGGGACCAAAGAAGCCCTTTAGGACCCCTTGGAGATCATTCGTAATTTCCTCCCCGCAAGAGAGTAAAACCCTACATAGAGTTGATCAGGTGTCCAGTGAGCTTCTTCATGTCCCCGGCCCCACCAATTGAGGTCATCGAGCTGCAAGCTGATTAACAGGCTAAATGCCACCCCTTCACTCTCAAGAGCCTCAAGTTGAGAGCACATCATGTATCTCTTGCAGCACACGTGTGGCAGGAAAGCCCACCCCTAACTGGATGGGAGGGCTCTAGAGTCAAGATTGACAAGCTAAGCTTGGTCTCTGAGCCTGCTTGACCTTAGGTGTCTTTGAATTCTTCTCCAGGGCATAATCTATGGGCCTTATGGGAAGGGTGTGGAGTCTTCTTTGGTTGAGGCAGGAAACGGGTCTCAATGCTTTTGATAGCTGACAACACTCAGGAATGTAGCCTTCAAGAAGTTGCCCTGGGAATTCATGTAGCAGCATAGCAACCCTGTGCAGTGAAGTGCCTTAAGACTGGCATTGTTATGGTGCGTGGTGGTGGTGGTGGCGGGGACACGGTCAGGAGCGACTTTGACTTCGGAGACCGTGAGTGGGATACACCTCCAACCCAGGAAAGTGAAGGTCCCCTCCAGGGGAGCCCCAGCCTCCCAGACTACTTAACGGATGAACACTGACAGTTGGTTCTCACACACGGTCTTGCGGGTTGTGTTTCACACACTCTGGTGACTATGAAATGCCCAGATCTATGCTTGAGTCTCCGTGTGAATGAATGGATTCCATTTGAGCTTCCATTCTGAGCACTGCGTGGACGGTGGAAGACCAACAAGCACTTTTCAGTGGATTTGCCTCTGTGGCTCTGACGACTGGATAAGGGGGTAGATTGGCAAAGGTGTAAAGCTTTGCCCAGATAGAAGGCAGTCTGTGTGTGTGTGTGACTGATTGCAAACACTTCCTCCCTCACCACCCGGCCAGGGAGGAGCATTCTGGTCTGCAGCTCCTTGCCCAGGGTGAACATACCCCCGAGGTAAATCGGGCTGGAGTGTGGGTGGCTGTATAATACCAGCACCACTTGGTCAGGGGTCAGGAGGACCTAGAACCAAGCTCTGCAATATCGGCAATCCTGTTACAGCACCACTATCACCACCACCACCATGGCCAACCGCACCCCAACCCCCACCCAGGATGTTGAGGGAACATTCTGTTATGCTACCACCACTGGTCACCCACTGTTGGTATTGAGCCAAGCCTATAAAACACAGGGACATCGCATGTCTCTGTCGTGTTGTTTAGATTTTCATATTCACCACAATCAATAGTCAGACTTGTATAGAGGATATGAAGGTCAAAACACACACTTCTGTCCTTCCCACCCGATTCACACAGGCACCCTGCTTTTGGTGAAAACAGATAGCTCATGGAGAGAAAGACAGACAGATAAGTAAGTAGACTGTTAGAAAGGTAGACACAGCTATAAGATGATAGATAGATAGATAGATAGATAGATAGATAGATAGATAGATAGATAGATTGACGATACATAACATCACCAAGAAGGCCTTCAACAGGCTCTCAGAGGAAAGCTTCACACTGTCTGTGAAGCCTTCCTTTGGCAAGTAGGCCAATAGTAACCTAAGAGGGGAGTTTCATCAGGTCACAGCTTGATTCGAGTGCTAGGAGAGAAAAGTCTTTTCAAGTCCCTTCCCTTCTGGCTTCCTCCCTGGTGATGGGAGCGTTGAGCTGCTGCCCTGGCCTGTGCTGCACTACCTGTGGCTCAAGCCAAACCACTGATCGGTTAGGTTTTGAGGTTTTTTGGAGACCTTTGTCGCCACACTGCAGCTGTGTGCATCCCTTGAGCTTGTGGCTGGTGTATATTGCCTGCTGCCCCGCTCCCCACCTCTGAACCCTCTTGCCCTCCCGCCAAGCGCGTCCTGCAAGGCTCCACCTGGTGACCCAGTGCCTCCTTGGCCAAGAGATCGGGTTGGCCTTGCGCGGGGAGGCATGCACCCCGGTTGGCCTTTCTCACCTCCAAGTGACAGCGCGTGGCAGAAGCACAGAGGTCAGCAGACCGCATACTGTCTTTCCCTCTTGGCCGACTTAGAGGGACGTAGGCGCGCCTGGCTCCCTCTCGCTGGGTTGACCAGAGAGAACCAGGACCGCGGAGAGCAGCGAGGGAAAGGATAAGAGAAGAATAGAGAAGAGAAGAGAAACAGAGTGGAGTAGCATATGGGGGCGGCCGGGATATGAGAGTTAGTTAGAGCAACAGCCACAGAGAAGGGATCTTGTCATCCACCTGGTCACAGCTAGGGGGAACCGGAGGGAGTCCAATTCAGGTGACCCTTAGACCATAAGCGCATGTGCGCTATAGCACTCACATTGGAAAACCCCTCCCTCCTACACTCAGCCACTTTGATCCTTTCCTCTCAGAGACTAGAGAAGGCCCTCCTGTGTTAGGTTTCTCTGTTTCTGTCTCTCTCTCATGTACCCATCCATCCACCCATCCACCCATCCACCCATCCATCCATACAATCATCCATCATCTGTTATCACAAAGAAAGAAGGCCTGCGCGCCAAGATGTGGGTGGGAATGGAGGCTGTATGTTTGAACCTTCATCCCCATATCCCCATATATACGATGGCAGTGAATAATGGAACCAAAACGTGACAAAAACAATGCGATGCTTCTCTACGTTAGATGGGATTTATATGCTTCAGGGGGCACCTGGTGTTGGTGAGTTAGTACATTGTGGTCAGACTGGGGCAGAAGTGGGTTCGGACTAGGTGGCGGAAAGAGGTAATGGTGGTTCTGCTGCTGCTGTGCCTGCATGATTGCATTGACTGAAGCGTGGTCATGACACTCCTAAAACTTGACCAGGTTGGCCTGGTACTGTACACACACACACACACACACACACACACACACAGACACATAACCAGCCATCCACCGAAGCACACACATACCGGGTTCCTAAAATGTTTGCCAAATCCTCCCTCACCCCTTCTAAGCACTCAGGTCCCAACCCACTCAACTCATAAAGCAGTGGGACCTCTGGTCTCATCAGAAAAACTGCTGGAGATTCGCAAGGGAGGGTCCAGAGCCTGAGCTGCTTTTCGACTGAATCCCAGTGCTGGCGGTTGGAGGCTCCGCCAGGTGGCAGGCCTTCGGAATTAAGGGTGGGCCAGTGGGACCAGGCCACACTCCTGTGGACCACTCAAGCCTCCCTCTTCCTTGACTTTGCAGGTGGAGAGATTGGAGTTCCCCTAGGGCTCTTCTCCATGGATCACTGCCTCCTCCCACTCCCTTCCTATCCCAGCCCATCCTGGGTGTCCCCGAAACAAGCAATGTCTAGTTCGCTTGCCCAAGGTAGTGTCAAAGTCCAACTTCAGATCAACAACCGAATAAAACAAAACAAAACACAAACCGGTCACCCTGACAGCAATGACCATGCCTCTCTAGCCAGAGACCAGGTTATTGAGATGCTAAAACGGCCGGCTTCATATGGTAATCAAGCCCAGGCCTTCCTTTTGATCCTTTTCAGGTGAAAAGGTGCCACAGGAGGTGTCTTTCTGCTTAAGTTGGAGGGGTTATTGATTGGGCAACATGTTGGAGGTAGTGCTGGCCCAGAAAGAGACACGCACCCACCCCCCATTTCACAAATTGAAATCTATTTTATAGATAGATTACCAATTATTAACGAAGTGGTTGATGGGCCATGGCTGGGGTGGGGGTGGGGGGATGCGGCTGGGTGTGCAGGCAGGCTAAAACACCTTAGTAGTTGATAAATAACATGCTGAATTTGGCTTCTGTCATTTTGGCTGAGGCTTGACCAAGGCGCACACACAAAAACACCCACACGTCGACCAGTTTTGAAATAAACAGTGGCAAGGTACATCTCAGCCTGAGGACCGCAAACATTGGGAATTCCCCCAGAACCTTCCCACTTCAGGGAACTGCATGTGGCAAAGATTGACCATCCTTCTCTGCTGGTGCTTTGATTCCTAATAAACTGAGTGTGTTCTGCTGTGCTCTCGGGACCCACTGACTCTTACAGTTTGCCCATTCACCTGCTGGCTTTCACTTAAAGCACATTTGTTTGATTGCAGTGTGGCTCTTTGGGTTGTCTTGGAAGCCAACTGGGTACAACTCTTCCCAAGGAGCTTTCTGTCTGTCTGTCTGCCTGTCTTTTGAAGAATCCTCAGGCACAAGCTAGGCCACTCAAATGGGAATCAATCAATTGGTGGAGAGAGAGCAAGGGACAGAATTGCCACCAAACTGATCGTGACTGGCGGCAGGTTTCCTCCAGAGAGAACACAGATTGGAGGGGACCGGAGAAGCGGAAAGGGGTCTGAGCACCATAGTTGGAAGACATAGCGAGACGGGGTGCATATGCAGAAGAGCTTACAATGTCGCTCCAAGGACCTCTGAATGACCCAAGCAGTCAGGAGATGATGCATGGCCACCGTGTGTGTGTTTGTGTGTGTGCGATAGCCCTTCCTTGAGGATTGATGGTCGATTTCTATTGAGGGCAGGCAGACCACACTGGCAAGCCAGTAAGGACTATGCCACAGGGTTCTCCCTATCCTCCCTAACACTCACCAGGCCACCTGTCACCCGCCCCCACTGCAATCCAATCCAATTCTTACTCAAACTTTTTCTTTGGCTTGTTTGTTGGGGGTGGGTGGGGAAGATCATGTGTTTGTTTTCTTTTTTAAACCCTTTTAAACTTGTACTTTAGCCGCATGTCATACCATCAATAAGCGCCATCCTATTTGATTCCATACAATTTTCTTCTTTCCTGTATCTGTGATATTGAGAGTGGTGGTGATGATGATGATCATGGTGATGCTTTTCTCATGGTGGCAATACTAGACTAGACACAACAGAACATTCTGCAATCACAACTTCCTTTTCTGTGTCCCTTTGCCAAACTCTTGAGATGGAGGAGCCGAGATCATAACTCCATACTCCCTAAAAGTAGTTTGGAAAGTGTTTGAGAGCCAGACGTATGTCCATTTTTACAGACAGATGAAATCACCATTCTCAGATAAATCTCCTTTCAGATGGCTTTCCAGGAATCCAGGAGAGATAATCCCTTCAGGACCAGTGGTGATACCAGGAGGTGGAGGGAGGGTGGGGTGGAAAGGTGGAGTCTATTTACAAGGATCTACATAGAACCTCCTCCATGGGGGGATGGGCTACAGAAAAGTGGGTGAAGGGAGACATCGGACAGTGTAAGATATAACAAAATACTAATAATTTATCAATTATCAAGGGTTCATGAGGGAGGTGGGAGGGGGAAATGATGAGCTGATACCAAAGCTTCAGGCAGAAATCAAATGTTTTGAGAATGATGATGGCAACACATGTACAAATGTGCTTGACACAATGGATGGATGGACGGTTGGATGGATGGATGGATTTAATCTGTCTGTAAAAATAGATACACTTTTGCTCTTGAGAACTATTAAAACTGTTTTTACAGAGCAGGGTGTTGTGAGATCAGCTCTTCCTTCTGAAAAGTTTGCCAAAGAGACACAGAAAAGAAAATCATCATCATCACCACCACCATCATCATCAATCCCAGCTGCAGGGAAGAAGGAAAGGTTCTAGAAACTAATAGGATGACAAGAGGATGGCTGTAATGATGGTATGACATGTGGCTAATAGGCAAGTTTAAACATTTTTTAAAAAAATAAAACAAAACACCCGATTTGCCTCCACAAACCTAACCAATACGTCAACCAAAAAGGTAGTGCAAGAATTGGATTGCATTGTGGGAGTGGCAGGGCATAGTCGGGCAGATGGGTGTTAAGTAGGATAGGGAGAACCCAGGAGGCATAGTCCTTAGGGGCTTTCATGGGCAAAAAATGCCAGGCAAAATTTTTATTCCAAATGACAGTAAAAGGGCAGGCAGGGCACTGGAGACTGATCTAGGGATAAATCTGAGGTGGTTTGCTTTGATACAATATAATCCTCACAGGTTACATTCTACCACTGTATGTGTGAGTGTATGTCCCTTTTAGACATGCAATTTTGAATTTCCCGCCCAGGCGGCCCCCATTTGGTGACACTGCAGGCAGAGAACAATGCTGGACCTAGGAGCAAAGAATGGACTTCTCTGCAGTGCAACTCCAAAAGTGTCTCAGGATTACTGCTTCTGACAGTTAACATTTACCCCAAACGACCCTCAAGATTACCGCCAGGGAACTTAACCAAATAACTCAATCACGAAAATGATGGCAATGGGTTTCAAAAAGAAAAGGAAAAGGAAAAAAAAACTCTGATCAGATTCAGCAAGGTGGCAGGACAAGCAAAATCCAAGGAAGGCAGCCCTTACAGAAAAGTTCCTTCACCCCTGGGAAGTGAGCAGAAAAGGTCAGGACACCTGGAAGACCTCCGGCAGATAAGAGAACATCCAAGTCTAAAGGAAAGCCATCTTTAAAAAAAAATTGTTATTGGAAGCTCGTACAACTCTTATCAAAATCCATCCATCCATCAAATGGGTCAAGCACATTTATACCAGTGTTGCCATCATCATTCTCAAAATATTTGCTTTCTGCTTGAGCCTTTGCTATCAGCTCCTCATTTCCCCCCTCCCTCCCCGCTCCCCCCTACCTCATGAACCCTTGATATTTAAAAATTATTAGTATTTTGTTATAACTTACACTGTCCAATGTCTCTTTTCACCCCTTTTTTCTTCCTCATCTCCCCAGAAAGGAGATTCTAAGTAGATACTTGTAAATTGGTTCCTGTTTTCCACCTCGCCCTTCCTCTACCCTTCTGGTATCCTCACTGTTGCTGAGGGAATTATCTCTCTTGGATTGCAGGAAATCCATCTGAAAGGTTATATTCACCTGAGAAGGGTGATTTCTTCTGTCTGTAAAAATAGACACACATCTGGCTCTCGAGTTCTTTTAAAACACTATTTAGGGTATAGGGAGTTAGGGGATCGGCTCTTCCGTCTCAAACGTTTGTCAAAGAGACACATAAGAGAACGTTTTGATTGCAGAATGTTCTGTTGTGTCTAGTCTAGTATTGCCACGATTGGAAAATCATCATCATCATCGTCATCATCACCACGACCTTCATCATCAGTCACAGTTAGAGGGAAGAAAAAATATTCTAGAATTTAAAAGCATGACAATAGGATGGCGGTATTGATGGTATGACATGCGGCTAAAGTGCAAGTTTAAACGGTTTAAAACCGAACGATACAAACAAGCAAAACACCTGATCTTTTCCCACATCCCCAAAAAACAAACCAACCAAAAAATTTGTGTAAGAATTTGAGTGTTTGTGCGGGAGGCAAGAGATGATGGCTTGTGGGGGGGTTTGGTGTTAGGTGGGACAGGGAGAACTCAGGTGGTACAATCCACAGTGGCTTGCCTGGGTCCTATGCCAGACCTCAATGGAAATCTATATCACTCCTCAAGCAAGGGCTATCACACACACACACACACACACACACACACACACACTCACACACACGTGCGCGTGCGCACGCGCAGTGTGCATGGGTCATCTGCTGACTGCTTGGGTCAGTCAGATTCCTGGAGCCACATTGTAAGCCCTTTGGCATATGTGCCCCATCTCTCTATGTGTTCCAATCACGGTGGTCTGACCCCTGCCTGCTACTCTGGTGTCACTCATAACTGTGATTTCTGGAGGGGAAACCAATCGCAGCCACTCACGATCAGTTTGGTGGCTATTCTGTCTTTTTGTTCTCAACTCCACCGATTAATTGATTCCCATTTGAGCGGCCTAGCTAGTGACTGAGAATCGTCAACAGACAGGCCGACAGACAGGCAGACAGGCAGATACACAGACGGACAGATGCTTGGGAAGAGTTGCACCCGGTTGAATTCAAAGACAGTCCAATGAGCCACAACACAAGAAATCATACGAGCTTCTAGTGAAAGCCAGCGGGTGAATGGGCAACCCAGAGGAGTGAGTGGGTCGCGAGAGCACATCAGAATACACTCAGCTTATTGGGCATCAAACCACCAGCAGGGAAGGATGATCAATCCTTACCACACCCAGGACCTCGAAGTGAGAATGTTTTTGGGGAATTCCCAATGTTTGCAGTCCTCAGGCTGGGGTGTTCCTAGCTACTGTTTATTTCATAATTGGTCAATGTATGTATGAGAGAGAGAGCGTGGCGGGAGATGTGGATGTATTAGGCCATAAGCTGGTCCATGTGTTTCTTGGTGTGTGACTAGTCCCCTTTGCCTCTGTTTACCTTGTAACAAAAAGCGTTGTGAGATAACTCAATTCTTTATGACCTTGCAGCTAAAAGCAGTGTGAGATAACTCAGTTATTTATGACCTCTTGAGATTCTTTTGAACCTTGCATGTCCTTGTGCTTATCTTAGAATATAGTGGTGTTATTATTCAAATGTTTAGAAAGTGTGACTCGTTCAGTAACATTTGCATAGATAAGAGGTTAGGGATGTTTTTCAAAGCAAGTTCTCTGATGTTCGTTTTGTAACCATTCCCTTGTTAGAAGAGTGTAAAAACCAAGGTTTGAACATACATCAGTCCATCAGACTGTTGTCCTCCCAATCCCATGCTTTCTATATGGCTCTTTCTTTTATTCTTTCATCTGCACGCATCATTTCAGACGCGGCTTGATGGGGGATAGCTGGTCTAATCCCCCGCATTTTTGGCGCCCAACAGGGGGCTTTGAAAACTGAGCATCCCGTGACAGAAACCACTGAATAGCAAGGCCGTGAATCTTTACAGTGAAAATTAGGGTAAGTGGTGAAACGTTGGCAGTAACAAATAATGGGACAGACTTCTAGTAAATGTATGTATGTAAATATGCTTCCAAATATGTTAAGAGCTAGAGGAGCAAAAGTAACCAACCAAAGATTAGAAGAGCTTTTTGATTTTGTGGTTAGGGTATGTCACCTCCTGCTGCTGACCTGCAGGGTACTGATCTGCTTCAGCTTAGACCAAATTATGGTCTAATTCTGAGAGCCTCGTGCATTGGAGCAAACATTGTGGCAAACAGTGAGGGAAGATGGACCCCGCGGGTTGGAGGGCACTCAGAATGGGACTGATGCCACAGTACAGCTGCAGCTAGGTCCACGGGTCCCTCAAGGTGGGTCACGGCGTCGGCGAGTGAGAGGCAGAAACCACACGACTCAAAGGTTGCATGTGAGTGTTCCAATTTTATTCATGCAAAGCTTCAACTTATATATTCTTTTCCTAAGCTTAAATCTTATGGCTTGAGGTCATACTTGAGGAAATTCTCAAGACCATGACCAGTTACATAATCACATTTCTTTACTCTCCATCAGATACACTGCATGATTCCTGGTTAAAATTTAGTACATCTTGAAACGAAAACTGTCTCAAACACAAGTGTGATAAACATAAACCTTCTAACAATAAGTGAGCACACTTTATCACACTAGGGCATATTGTTCGAACTATGAAATCAATAAAGCATTAATGCATTTCATTATCAAACACAAAAATTACTTGACAGACTTTGGCTGTTCCTTCTTCAGGTGTTCCTCTAGGGCTTTCATTTATTGTTTTCTTTCCCACTAAGTTCCCATAAATCAAACTCCCACTGGTCTTTCTGTACCAAGGCATGAGTTGCCTCAAATAGGCAGCTTTGCTTCAGTGGAAGTCAAGTTGCCCTACAATAGGTAGCTTTACTTCATTGGACTTCGACCACCACGGGGGCTTCAGCGCCTTGCAATGAAGATCAGGGAGTCTTGCAAGCAAGGACAGGGCCCGTGGCCAACTGACATCTCGTGAGTAACTAAAATCATTTCTCACTTGGGGAGGGTCCGTGGGAACTTTCGTCAGCGTGGGTGTCCTGCTGAGTAGCTTGACTTGTCCTCTCATTCCGCTGTTGCTTCTCAGTTTGTAGTATCAGCACGTCCATCCGAACATAGGTTTTGGCAGTGTTTTGGTAAACCTCCTCAGCCAGCGTGTCCTTGGGTGAAGCCCTGCTGGTGCATGATGCAACTATCCTTTTCGGGCACGCTTGTGTGCGCGCATACACACACACACACACACACACACACACTCACTCACTCAGACAGTCAGGATTTGTGCACTTCTGAAACATGCAACCCCCCGGGTTTTTAAATAATACTTCGAAATATAAACAGTTTTAATTTAAAAATAAAAGGGATACAATTTTACCTTTTAAATTGGAAGGGATTTCTTTGAGAAATGAAACCGGAAACCAGAACTATGCAGAAGGAGGGGGAGGTGAATGCTCTTTGGTGCTCCCCAGACAGTTGCAAACACGTGCCTCTTCCCTATTGGCTGTGCTCATTCCCGTCGCCAATCACATCTTGTATATCGAATGAGGTGCTCGAAGGGAATGGTATTTAAGAGCGGCGGCTGGCCCTCTCCTCCGGAGAGCTCAAGTTCCGCTGGCCTGTCGGAGCCCACAGCCATCTCTTCTCCCCCGAAACTGCTCCTCCTTCCGCAGCATGGCTTCGAAAGACCCTCCTGCTGGTTCTAAGCGAACCCAAGACCGAAGAAAGAGGACAGTCTGGAACGCTTCTCAATCTGACATCTTACAAGCCTCATTTGCTCGAGACCCGTATCCAGGCTTCAGGGCCAGAGAAGAACTTGCCAGAGCCATCGGCGTGGCAGAGGACAGAATCTTCCTGTGGTTCAAAAACCGCAGAAGTCGACAGCTCAGGAGGAGCCAACTGAGCTCCGTGCCCCCTCCGGGACAGCCGTGCCCCGTGCCGCCTCGCACCACCTCTCCAGCCAGGGCGCCGACGGCAGACAGACGCAAGAGGACTGTCATCAGCAAAGATCAAAGCGCCCACCTGGTGCAAGCGTTTGAGAAGCAGCCATTCCCCGGCGTGAAAGCCAGGCAAGAACTGGCACGCCAGACAGGCCTTCCGGAAGCTCAGATTGACACGTGGTTCCAGAACCGAAGGGCTCGACACCCACATCACGCCAGGGTGCAGCTGGATCACCGCGGGCCCCAGCAATGCAGCTCCAGCCCGGTCTTCGCATGTCCGGTTCTGCAGCCACCTGAGCAAAGGACACCCATAGGTGCCCAGAGACCGCCCTCCCTGGGCTTCGTAGGCGGCGGCGGAGGTGATGGAGACAGCAATCCGTTAGCTTGCGTCATGGGAGGCCAAGCCTCTGTGGGCCCGGTGACCCATCAGGGGCAAATGCCACAGGAGTTCACCCAGGCAGGAAGGCCTCCGGAGACAAGGACACTCTACTTGGACCTTTCCAGCTGCGGAAACCAAGGTCCCGAACAACAGGACATTCTTTTGGACGCCGGGCAGTGGAAAGGCACTTCATTGTGGGAGCATCCAAACCTGTTCTGGCAGAGACCGGCTCCTGCACACACACCAGCCCCAGTGGGATCGGGGCCTGGCCTGGCCGTGAGCGTGAGTGCCCAGCGGCAGCTGACTGGGCACAACCAGCAGGCAACACTGCTGCAGGAAAACCCTCCTCTGCTTGCCCAAGCCTCTCCACAAGGCACCAGCTTCTTGGACCAACTCCTCGACGACCTGGAAATTCAGCAGAATGCCCAGCCCTTGGTGAATCAACAGGAAGCAGGCCTGCAATGTGAGCCACCACTGCAATTCCCTATCAGCGAGGAGCTCTATCAGGAGTACCTAAGAGACTTTTAAAACGCCCCGAATGCCCGGGAGACTCACTAAAACCCTCTGAAAAGCACCAATCATACCTTATACGTTAAAAAAAAGAAAACACGAAGCGGATTTAAAACCACCTTAAATGCCCCACAAATCAGTAAGAAACAACAGCAACACAATGATACCCTAAAAAAGGCACCCTTAAGGAGTAGATATCTATGTATATTTATATAATATATAAGTGATTCTATGTAAACGATTAATATATAATATGTACACTATTTATACATCATAGATCATTTTTTACATATAGTACATATAAAAACTGAAACCCCTCCAAAATCATTCATAAACCATGGAATACATTTAAAAAGACCCAAAGGGACCAAAGAAGCCCTTTAGGACCCCTTGGAGATCATTCGTAATTTCCTCCCCGTAAGAGAGTAAAACCCTACATAGAGTTGATCAGGTGTCCAGTGAGCTTCTTCATGTCCCCGGCCCCACCAATTGAGGTCATCGAGCTGCAAGCTGATTAACAGGCTAAATGCCACCCCTTCACTCTCAAGAGCCTCAAGTTGAGAGCACATCATGTATCTCTTCCAGCACACGTGTGGCAGGAAAGCCCACCCCTAACTGGATGGGAGGGCTCTAGAGTCAAGATTGACAAGCTAAGCTTGGTCTCTGAGCCTGCTTGACCTTAGGTGTCTTTGGATTCTTCTCCAGGGCATAATCTATGGGCCTTATGGGAAGGGTGTGGAGTCTTCTTTGGTTGAGGCAGGAAACGGGTCTCAATGCTTTTGATAGCTGACAACACTCAGGAATGTAGCCTTCAAGAAGTTGCCCTGGGAATTCATGTAGCAGCATAGCAACCCTGTGCAGTGAAGTGCCTTAAGACTGGCATTGTTATGGTGCGTGGTGGTGGTGGTGGCGGGGACACGGTCAGGAGCGACTTTGACTTCGGAGACCGTGAGTGGGATACACCTCCAACCCAGGAAAGTGAAGGTCCCCTCCAGGGGAGCCCCAGCCTCCCAGACTACTTAACGGATGAACACTGACAGTTGGTTCTCACACACGGTCTTGCGGGTTGTGTTTCACACACTCTGGTGACTATGAAATGCCCAGATCTATGCTTGAGTCTCCGTGTGAATGAATGGATTCCATTTGAGCTTCCATTCTGAGCACTGCGTGGACGGTGGAAGACCAACAAGCACTTTTCAGTGGATTTGCCTCTGTGGCTCTGACGACTGGATAAGGGGGTAGATTGGCAAAGGTGTAAAGCTTTGCCCAGATAGAAGGCAGTCTGTGTGTGTGTGTGACTGATTGCAAACACTTCCTCCCTCACCACCCGGCCAGGGAGGAGCATTCTGGTCTGCAGCTCCTTGCCCAGGGTGAACATACCCCCGAGGTAAATCAGGCTGGAGTGTGGGTGGCTGTATAATACCAGCACCACTTGGTCAGGGGTCAGGAGGACCTAGAACCAAGCTCTGCAATATCGGCAATCCTGTTACAGCACCACTATCACCACCACCACCATGGCCAACCGCACCCCAACCCCCACCCAGGATGTTGAGGGAACATTCTGTTATGCTACCACCACTGGTCACCCACTGTTGGTATTGAGCCAAGCCTATAAAACACAGGGACATCGCATGTCTCTGTCGTGTTGTTTAGATTTTCATATTCACCACAATCAATAGTCAGACGTGTATAGAGGATATGAAGGTCAAAACACACACTTCTGTCCTTCCCACCCGATTCACACAGGCACCCTGCTTTTGGTGAAAACAGATAGCTCATGGAGAGAAAGACAGACAGATAAGTAAGTAGACTGTTAGAAAGGTAGACACAGCTATAAGATGATAGATAGATAGATAGATAGATAGATAGATAGATAGATAGATAGATTGATAGATTGACGATACATAACATCACCAAGAAGGCCTTCAACAGGCTCTCAGAGGAAAGCTTCACACTGTCTGTGAAGCCTTCCTTTGGCAAGTAGGCCAATAGTAACCTAAGAGGGGAGTTTCATCAGGTCACAGCTTGATTCGAGTGCTAGGAGAGAAAAGTCTTTTCAAGTCCCTTCCCTTCTGGCTTCCTCCCTGGTGATGGGAGCGTTGAGCTGCTGCCCTGGCCTGTGCTGCACTACCTGTGGCTCAAGCCAAACCACTGATCGGTTAGGTTTTGAGGTTTTTTGGAGACCTTTGTCGCCACACTGCAGCTGTGTGCATCCCTTGAGCTTGTGGCTGGTGTATATTGCCTGCTGCCCCGCTCCCCACCTCTGAACCCTCTTGCCCTCCCGCCAAGCGCGTCCTGCAAGGCTCCACCTGGTGACCCAGTGCCTCCTTGGCCAAGAGATCGGGCTGGCCTTGCGCGGGGAGGCATGCACCCCGGTTGGCCTTTCTCACCTCCAAGTGACAGCGCGTGGCAGAAGCACAGAGGTCAGCAGACCGCATACTGTCTTTCCCTCTTGGCCGACTTAGAGGGACGTAGGCGCGCCTGGCTCCCTCTCGCTGGGTTGACCAGAGAGAACCAGGACCGCGGAGAGCAGCGAGGGAAAGGATAAGAGAAGAGTAGAGAAGAGAAGAGAAACAGAGTGGAGTAGCATATGGGGGCGGCCGGGATATGAGAGTTAGTTAGAGCAACAGCCACAGAGAAGGGATCTTGTCATCCACCTGGTCACATCTAGGGGGAACCGGAGGGAGTCCAATTCAGGTGACCCTTAGAACATAAGCGCATGTGCGCTATAGCACTCACATTGGAAAACACCTCCCTCCTACACTCAGCCACTTTGATCCTTTCCTCTCAGAGACTAGAGAAGGCCCTCCTTTGTTAGGTTTCTCTGTTTCTGTCTCTCTCTCATGTACCCATCCATCCACCCATCCACCCATCCACCCATCCATCCATACAATCATCCATCATCTGTTATCACAAAGAAAGAAGGCCTGCGCGCCAAGATGTGGGTGGGAAGGGAGGCTGTATGTTTGAACCTTCATCCCCATATCCCCATATATATACGATGGCAGTGAATAATAGAAACAAAACGTGACAAAAACAATGCGATGCTTCTCTACGTTAGATGGGATTTATATGCTTCAGGGGGCACCTGGTGTTGGTGAGTTAGTACATTGTGGTCAGACTGGGGCAGAAGTGGGTTCGGACTAGGTGGCGGAAAGAGGTAATGGTGGTTCTGCTGCTGCTGTGCCTGCATGATTGCATTGACTGAAGCGTGGTCATGACACTCCTAAAACTTGACCAGGTGGGCCTGGTACTGTACACACACACACACACACACACGCACACAGACACATAACCAGCCATCCACCGAAGCACACACATACCGGGTTCCTAAAATGTTTGCCAAATCCTCCCTCACCCCTTCTAAGCACTCAGGTCCCAACCCATTCAACTCATAAAGCAGTGGGACCTCTGGTCTCATCAGAAAAACTGCTGGAGATTCGCAAGGGAGGGTCCAGAGTCTGAGCTGCTTTTCGACTGAATCCCAGTGCTGGCGGTTGGAGGCTCCGCCAGGTGGCAGGCCTTCGGAATTAAGGGTGGGCCAGTGGGACCAGGCCACACTCCTGTGGACCACTCAAGCCTCCCTCTTCCTTGACTTTGCAGGTGGAGAGATTGGAGTTCCCCTAGGGCTCTTCTCCATGGATCGCTGCCTCCTCCCACTCCCTTCCCATCCCAGCCCATCCTGGGTGTCCCCGAAACAAGCAATGTCTAGTTCGCTTGCCCAAGGTAGTGTCAAAGTCCAACTTCAGATCAACAACCGAATAAAACAAAACAAAACACAAACCGGTCACCCTGACAGCAATGACCATGCCTCTCTAGCCAGAGACCAGGTTATTGAGATGCTAAAATGGCCGGCTTCATATGGTAATCAAGCCCAGGCCTTCCTTTTGATCCTTTTCAGGTGAAAAGGTGCCACAGGAGGTGTCTTTCTGCTTAAGTTGGAGTGGTTATTGATTGGGCAACATGTTGGAGGTAGTGCTGGCCCAGAAAGAGACACGCACCCACCCCCCATTTCACAAATTGAAATCTACTTTATAGATAGATTACCAATTATTAACGAAGTGGTTGATGGGCCATGGCTGGGGTGGGGGTTGGGAGGATGCGGCTGGGTGTGCAGGCAGGCTAAAACACCTTAGTAGTTGATAAATAACATGCTGAATTTGGCTTCTGTCATTTTGGCTGAGGCTTGACCAAGGCGCACACACAAAAACACCCACACGTCGACCAGTTTTGAAATAAACAGTGGCAAGGTACATCTTAGCCTGAGGACCGCAAACTTTGGGAATTCCCCCAGAACCTTCCCACTTCAGGGAACTGCATGTGGCAAAGATTGACCATCCTTCTCTGCTGGTGCTTTGATTCCTAATATACTGAGTGTCTTCTGCTGTGCTCTCGGGACCCACTGACTCTTACAGTTTGCCCATTCACCTGCTGGCTTTCACTTAAAGCACATTTGATTGATTGCAGTGTGGCTCTTTGGGTTGTCTTGGAAGCCAACTGGGTACAACTCTTCCCAAGGAGCTTTCTGTCTGTCTGTCTGCCTGTCTTTTGAAGAATCTTCAGGCAAAAGCTAGGCCACTCAAATGGGAATCAATCAATTGGTGGAGAGAGAGCAAGGGACAGAATTGCCACCAAACTGATCGTGACTGGCGGCAGGTTTCCTCCAGAGAGAACACAGATTGGAGGGGACCGGAGAAGCGGATAGGGGTCTGAGCACCATAGTTGCAAGACATAGCGAGACGGGGTGCATATGCAGAAGAGCTTACAATGTCGCTCCAAGGACCTCTGAATGACCCAAGCAGTCAGGAGATGATGCATGGCCACCGTGTGTGTGTTTGTGTGTGTGCGATAGCCCTTCCTTGAGGATTGATGGTCGATTTCTATTGAGGGCAGGCAGACCACACTGGCAAGCCAGTAAGGACTATGCCACAGGGTTCGCCCTATCCTCCCTAACACCCACCAGGCCACCTGTCACCCGCCCCCACTGCAATCCAATCCAATTCTTACTCAAACTTTTTCGTTGGCTTGTTTGTTGGGGGTGGGTGGGGAAGATCATGTGTTTGTTTTCTTTTTTAAACCCTTTTAAACTTGTACTTTAGCCGCATGTCATACCATCAATAAGCGCCATCCTATTTGATTCCATACAATTTTCTTCTTTCCTGTAGCTGTGATATTGAGAGTGGTGGTGATGATGATGATCATGGTGATGCTTTTCTCATGGTGGCAATACTAGACTAGACACAACAGAACATTCTGCAATCACAACTTCCTTTTCTGTGTCCCTTTGCCAAACTCTTGAGATGGAGGAGCCGAGATCGTAACTCCATACTCCCTAAAAGTAGTTTGGAAAGTGTTTGAGAGCCAGACGTATGTCCATTTTTACAGACAGATGAAATCACCATTCTCAGATAAATCTCCTTTCAGATGGCTTTCCAGGAATCCAGGAGAGATAATCCCTTCAGGACCAGTGGTGATACCAGGAGGTGGAGGGAGGGTGGGGTGGAAAGGTGGAGTCTATTTACAAGGATCTACATAGAACCTCCTCCATGGGGGGATGGGCTACAGAAAAGTGGGTGAAGGGAGACATCGGACAGTGTAAGATATAACAAAATACTAATAATTTATCAATTATCAAGGGTTCATGAGGGAGGTGGGAGGGGGAAATGATGAGCTGATACCAAAGCTTCAGGCAGAAACCAAATGTTTTGAGAATGATGATGGCAACACATGTACAAATGTGCTTGACACAATGGATGGATGGACGGTTGGATGGATGGATGGATTTAATCTGTCTGTAAAAATAGATACACTTTTGCTCTTGAGAACTATTAAAACTGTTTTTACAGAGCAGGGTGTTGTGAGATCAGCTCTTCCTTCTGAAAAGTTTGCCAAAGAGACACAGAAAAGAAAATCATCATCATCACCACCACCATCATCATCAATCCCAGCTGCAGGGAAGAAGGAAAGGTTCTAGAAACTAATAGGATGACAAGAGGATGGCTGTAATGATGGTATGACATGTGGCTAATACGCAAGTTTAAACGGTTTTAAAAAAAAATAAAACAAAACACCCGATTTGCCTCCACAAACCTAACCAATACGTCAACCAAAAAGGTAGTGCAAGAATTGGATTGCATTGTGGGAGTGGCAGGGCATAGTCGGGCAGATGGGTGTTAAGTAGGATAGGGAGAACCCAGGAGGCATAGTCCTCAGGGGCTTTCATGGGCAAAAAATGCCAGGCAAAATTTTTATTCCAAATGACAGTAAAAGGGCAGGCAGGGCACTGGAGACTGATCTAGGGATAAATCTGAGGTGGTTTGCTTTGATACAATATAATCCTCACAGGTTACATTCTACCACTGTATGTGTGAGTGTATGTCCCTTTTAGACATGCAATTTTGAATTTCCCGCCCAGGCGGCCCCCATTTGGTGACACTGCAGGCAGAGAACAATGCTGGACCTAGGAGCAAAGAATGGACTTCTCTGCAGTGCAACTCCAAAAGTGTCTCAGGATTACTGCTTCTGACAGTTAACATTTACCCCAAACGACCCTCAAGATTACCGCCAGGGAACTTAACCAAATAACTCAATCACGAAAATGATGGCAATGGGTTTCAAAAAGAAAAGGAAAAGGAAAAAAAAACTCTGATCAGATTCAGCAAGGTGGCAGGACAAGCAAAATCCAAGGAAGGCAGCCCTCACACAAAAGTTCCTTCAGCCCTGGGAAGTGAGCAGAAAAGGTCAGGACACCTGGAAGACCTCCGGCAGATAAGAGAACATCCAAGTCTAAAGGAAAGCCATCTTTAAAAAAAAATTGTTATTGGAAGCTCGTACAACTCTTATCAAAATCCATCCATCCATCAAATGGGTCAAGCACATTTATACCAGTGTTGCCATCATCATTCTCAAAATATTTGCTTTCTGCTTGAGCCTTTGCTATCAGCTCCTCATTTCCCCCCTCCCTCCCCGCTCCCCCCTACCTCATGAACCCTTGATATTTAAAAATTATTAGTATTTTGTTATAACTTACACTGTCCAATGTCTCTTTTCACCCCTTTTTTCTTCCTCATCTCCCCAGAAAGGAGATTCTAAGTAGATACTTGTAAATTGGTTCCTGTTTTCCACCTCGCCCTTCCTCTACCCTTCTGGTATCCTCACTGTTGCTGAGGGAATTATCTCTCTTGGATTGCAGGAAATCCATCTGAAAGGTTATATTCACCTGAGAAGGGTGATTTCTTCTGTCTGTAAAAATAGACACACATCTGGCTCTCGAGTTCTTTTAAAACACTATTTAGGGAATAGGGAGTTAGGGGATCGGCTCTTCCGTCTCAAACGTTTGTCAAAGAGACACATAAGAGAACGTTTTGATTGCAGAATGTTCTGTTGTGTCTAGTCTAGTATTGCCACGATTGGAAAATCATCATCATCATCGTCATCATCACCACGACCTTCATCATCAGTCACAGTTAGAGGGAAGAAAAAATATTCTAGAATTTAAAAGCATGACAATAGGATGGCGGTATTGATGGTATGACATGCGGCTAAAGTGCAAGTTTAAACGGTTTAAAACCGAACGATACAAACAAGCAAAACACCTGATCTTTTCCCACATCCCCAAAAAACAAACCAACCAAAAAATTTGTGTAAGAATTTGAGTGTTTGTGCGGGAGGCAAGAGATGATGGCTTGTGGGGTGGTTTGGTGTTAGGTGGGACAGGGAGAACTCAGGTGGTACAATCCACAGTGGCTTGCCTGGGTCCTATGCCAGACCTCAATGGAAATCTATATCACTCCTCAAGCAAGGGCTATCACACACACACACACACACACACACACACACACACACACACTCACACACACGTGCGCGTGCGCACGCGCAGTGTGCATGGGTCATCTGCTGACTGCTTGGGTCAGTCAGATTCCTGGAGCCACATTGTAAGCCCTTTGGCATATGTGCCCCATCTCTCTATGTGTTCCAATCACGGTGGTCTGACCCCTGCCTGCTACTCTGGTGTCACTCATAACTGTGATTTCTGGAGGGGAAACCAATCGCAGCCACTCACGATCAGTTTGGTGGCTATTCTGTCTTTTTGTTCTCAACTCCACCGATTAATTGATTCCCATTTGAGCGGCCTAGCTAGTGACTGAGAATCGTCAACAGACAGGCCGACAGACAGGCAGACAGGCAGATACACAGACGGACAGATGCTTGGGAAGAGTTGCACCCGGTTGAATTCAAAGACAGTCCAATGAGCCACAACACAAGAAATCATACGAGCTTCTAGTGAAAGCCAGCGGGTGAATGGGCAACCCAGAGGAGTGAGTGGGTCGCGAGAGCACATCAGAATACACTCAGCTTATTGGGCATCAAACCACCAGCAGGGAAGGATGATCAATCCTTACCACACCCAGGACCTCGAAGTGAGAATGTTTTTGGGGAATTCCCAATGTTTGCAGTCCTCAGGCTGGGGTGTTCCTAGCTACTGTTTATTTCATAATTGGTCAATGTATGTATGAGAGAGAGAGCGTGGCGGGAGATGTGGATGTATTAGGCCATAAGCTGGTCCATGTGTTTCTTGGTGTGTGACTAGTCCCCTTTGCCTCTGTTTACCTTGTAACAAAAAGCGTTGTGAGATAACTCAATTCTTTATGACCTTGCAGCTAAAAGCAGTGTGAGATAACTCAGTTATTTATGACCTCTTGAGATTCTTTTGAACCTTGCATGTCCTTGTGCTTATCTTAGAATATAGTGGTGTTATTATTCAAATGTTTAGAAAGTGTGACTCCTTCAGTAACATTTGCATAGATAAGAGGTTAGGGATGTTTTTCAAAGCAAGTTCTCTGATGTTCGTTTTGTAACCATTCCCTTGTTAGAAGAGTGTAAAAACCAAGGTTTGAACATACATCAGTCCATCAGACTGTTGTCCTCCCAATCCCATGCTTTCTATATGGCTCTTTCTTTTATTCTTTCATCTGCACGCATCATTTCAGACGCGGCTTGATGGGGGATAGCTGGTCTAATCCCCCGCATTTTTGGCGCCCAACAGGGGGCTTTGAAAACTGAGCATCCCGTGACAGAAACCACTGAATAGCAAGGCCGTGAATCTTTACAGTGAAAATTAGGGTAAGTGGTGAAACGTTGGCAGTAACAAATAATGGGACAGACTTCTAGTAAATGTATGTATGTAAATATGCTTCCAAATATGTTAAGAGCTAGAGGAGCAAAAGTAACCAACCAAAGATTAGAAGAGCTTTTTGATTTTGTGGTTAGGGTATGTCACCTCCTGCTGCTGACCTGCAGGGTACTGATCTGCTTCAGCTTAGACCAAATTATGGTCTAATACTGAGAGCCTCGTGCATTGGAGCAAACATTGTGGCAAACAGTGAGGGAAGATGGACCCCGCGGGTTGGAGGGCACTCAGAATGGGACTGATGCCACAGTACAGCTGCAGCTAGGTCCACGGGTCCCTCAAGGTGGGTCACGGCGTCGGCGAGTGAGAGGCAGAAACCACACGACTCAAAGGTTGCATGTGAGTGTTCCAATTTTATTCATGCAAAGCTTCAACTTATATATTCTTTTCCTAAGCTTAAATCTTATGGCTTGAGGTCATACTTGAGGAAATTCTCAAGACCATGACCAGTTACATAATCACATTTCTTTACTCTCCATCAGATACACTGCATGATTCCTGGTTAAAATTTAGTACATCTTGAAACGAAAACTGTCTCAAACACAAGTGTGATAAACATAAACCTTCTAACAATAAGTGAGCACACTTTATCACACTAGGGCATATTGTTCGAACTATGAAATCAATAAAGCATTAATGCATTTCATTATCAAACACAAAAATTACTTGACAGACTTTGGCTGTTCCTTCTTCAGGTGTTCCTCTAGGGCTTTCATTTATTGTTTTCTTTCCCACTAAGTTCCCATAAATCAAACTCCCACTGGTCTTTCTGTACCAAGGCATGAGTTGCCTCAAATAGGCAGCTTTGCTTCAGTGGAAGTCAAGTTGCCCTACAATAGGTAGCTTTACTTCATTGGACTTCGACCACCACGGGGGCTTCAGCGCCTTGCAATGAAGATCAGGGAGTCTTGCAAGCAAGGACAGGGCCCGTGGCCAACTGACATCTCGTGAGTAACTCCAATCATTTCTCACTTGGGGAGGGTCCGTGGGAACTTTCGTCAGCGTGGGTGTCCTGCTGAGTAGCTTGACTTGTCCTCTCATTCCGCTGTTGCTTCTCAGTTTGTAGTATCAGCACGTCCATCCGAACATAGGTTTTGGCAGTGTTTTGGTAAACCTCCTCAGCCAGCGTGTCCTTGGGTGAAGCCCTGCCGGTGCATGATGCAACTATCCTTTTCGGGCACGCTTGTGTGCGCGCATACACACACACACACACACACACACTCACTCACTCAGACAGTCAGGATTTGTGCACTTCTGAAACATGCAACCCCCCGGGTTTTTAAATAATACTTCGAAATATAAACAGTTTTAATTTAAAAATAAAAGGGATACAATTTTACCTTTTAAATTGGAAGGGATTTCTTTGAGAAATGAAACCGGAAACCAGAACTATGCAGAAGGAGGGGGAGGTGAATGCTCTTTGGTGCTCCCCAGACAGTTGCAAACACGTGCCTCTTCCCTATTGGCTGTGCTCATTCCCGTCGCCAATCACATCTTGTATATCGAATGAGGTGCTCGAAGGGAATGGTATTTAAGAGCGGCGGCTGGCCCTCTCCTCCGGAGAGCTCAAGTTCCGCTGGCCTGTCGGAGCCCACAGCCCTCTCTTCTCCCCGGAAACTGCTCCTCCTTCCGCAGCATGGCTTCGAAAGACCCTCCTGCTCGTTCTAAGCGAACCCAAGACCGAAGAAAGAGGACAGTCTGGAACGCTTCTCAATCTGACATCTTACAAGCCTCATTTGCTCGAGACCCGTATCCAGGCTTCAGGGCCAGAGAAGAACTTGCCAGAGCCATCGGCGTGGCAGAGGACAGAATCTTCCTGTGGTTCAAAAACCGCAGAAGTCGACAGCTCAGGAGGAGCCAACTGAGCTCCGTGCCCCCTCCGGGACAGCCGTGCCCCGTGCCGCCTCGCACCACCTCTCCAGCCAGGGCGCCGACGGCAGACAGACGCAAGAGGACTGTCATCAGCAAAGATCAAAGCGCCCACCTGGTGCAAGCGTTTGAGAAGCAGCCATTCCCCGGCGTGAAAGCCAGGCAAGAACTGGCACGCCAGACAGGCCTTCCGGAAGCTCAGATTGACACGTGGTTCCAGAACCGAAGGGCTCGACACCCACATCACGCCAGGGTGCAGCTGGATCACCGCGGGCCCCAGCAATGCAGCTCCAGCCCGGTCTTCGCATGTCCGGTTCTGCAGCCACCTGAGCAAAGGACACCCATAGGTGCCCAGAGACCGCCCTCCCTGGGCTTCGTAGGCGGCGGCGGAGGTGATGGAGACAGCAATCCGTTAGCTTGCGTCATGGGAGGCCAAGCCTCTGTGGGCCCGGTGACCCATCAGGGGCAAATGCCACAGGAGTTCACCCAGGCAGGAAGGCCTCCGGAGACAAGGACACTCTACTTGGACCTTTCCAGCTGCAGAAACCAAGGTCCCGAACAACAGGACATTCTTTTGGACGCCGGGCAGTGGAAAGGCACTTCATTGTGGGAGCATCCAAACCTGTTCTGGCAGAGACCGGCTCCTGCACACACACCAGCCCCAGTGGGATGGGGGCCTGGCCTGGCCGTGAGCGTGAGTGCCCAGCGGCAGCTGACTGGGCACAACCAGCAGGCAACACTGCTGCAGGAAAACCCTCCTCTGCTTGCCCAAGCCTCTCCACAAGGCACCAGCTTCTTGGACCAACTCCTCGACGACCTGGAAATTCAGCAGAATGCCCAGCCCTTGGTGAATCAACAGGAAGCAGGCCTGCAATGTGAGCCACCACTGCAATTCCCTATCAGCGAGGAGCTCTATCAGGAGTACCTAAGAGACTTTTAAAACGCCCCGAATGCCCGGGAGACTCACTAAAACCCTCTGAAAAGCACCAATCATACCTTATACGTTAAAAAAAAGAAAACACGAAGCGGATTTAAAACCACCTTAAATGCCCCACAAATCAGTAAGAAACAACAGCAACACAATGATACCCTAAAAAAGGCACCCTTAAGGAGTAGATATCTATGTATATTTATATAATATATAAGTGATTCTATGTAAACGATTAATATATAATATGTACACTATTTATACATCATAGATCATTTTTTACATATAGTACATATAAAAACTGAAACCCCTCCAAAATCATTCATAAACCATGGAATACATTTAAAAAGACCCAAAGGGACCAAAGAAGCCCTTTAGGACCCCTTGGAGATCATTCGTAATTTCCTCCCCGTAAGAGAGTAAAACCCTACATAGAGTTGATCAGGTGTCCAGTGAGCTTCTTCATGTCCCCGGCCCCACCAATTGAGGTCATCGAGCTGCAAGCTGATTAACAGGCTAAATGCCACCCCTTCACTCTCAAGAGCCTCAAGTTGAGAGCACATCATGTATCTCTTCCAGCACACGTGTGGCAGGAAAGCCCACCCCTAACTGGATGGGAGGGCTCTAGAGTCAAGATTGACAAGCTAAGCTTGGTCTCTGAGCCTGCTTGACCTTAGGTGTCTTTGGATTCTTCTCCGGGGCATAATCTATGGGCCTTATGGGAAGGGTGTGGAGTCTTCTTTGGTTGAGGCAGGAAACGGGTCTCAATGCTTTTGATAGCTGACAACACTCAGGAATGTAGCCTTCAAGAAGTTGCCCTGGGAATTCATGTAGCAGCATAGCAACCCTGTGCAGTGAAGTGCCTTAAGACTGGCATTGTTATGGTGCGTGGTGGTGGTGGTGGCGGGGACACGGTCAGGAGCGACTTTGACTTCGGAGACCGTGAGTGGGATACACCTCCAACCCAGGAAAGTGAAGGTCCCCTCCAGGGGAGCCCCAGCCTCCCAGACTACTTAACGGATGAACACTGACAGTTGGTTCTCACACACGGTCTTGCGGGTTGTGTTTCACACACTCTGGTGACTATGAAATGCCCAGATCTATGCTTGAGTCTCCGTGTGAATGAATGGATTCCATTTGAGCTTCCATTCTGAGCACTGCGTGGACGGTGGAAGACCAACAAGCACTTTTCAGTGGATTTGCCTCTGTGGCTCTGACGACTGGATAAGGGGGTAGATTGGCAAAGGTGTAAAGCTTTGCCCAGATAGAAGGCAGTCTGTGTGTGTGTGTGACTGATTGCAAACACTTCCTCCCTCACCACCCGGCCAGGGAGGAGCATTCTGGTCTGCAGCTCCTTGCCCAGGGTGAACATACCCCCGAGGTAAATCGGGCTGGAGTGTGGGTGGCTGTATAATACCAGCACCACTTGGTCAGGGGTCAGGAGGACCTAGAACCAAGCTCTGCAATATCGGCAATCCTGTTACAGCACCACTATCACCACCACCACCATGGCCAACCGCACCCCAACCCCCACCCAGGATGTTGAGGGAACATTCTGTTATGCTACCACCACTGGTCACCCACTGTTGGTATTGAGCCAAGCCTATAAAACACAGGGACATCGCATGTCTCTGTCGTGTTGTTTAGATTTTCATATTCACCACAATCAATAGTCAGACGTGTATAGAGGATATGAAGGTCAAAACACACACTTCTGTCCTTCCCACCCGATTCACACAGGCACCCTGCTTTTGGTGAAAACAGATAGCTCATGGAGAGAAAGACAGACAGATAAGTAAGTAGACTGTTAGAAAGGTAGACACAGCTATAAGATGATAGATAGATAGATAGATAGATAGATAGATAGATAGATAGATAGATTGACGATACATAACATCACCAAGAAGGCCTTCAACAGGCTCTCAGAGGAAAGCTTCACACTGTCTGTGAAGCCTTCCTTTGGCAAGTAGGCCAATAGTAACCTAAGAGGGGAGTTTCATCAGGTCACAGCTTGATTCGAGTGCTAGGAGAGAAAAGTCTTTTCAAGTCCCTTCCCTTCTGGCTTCCTCCCTGGTGATGGGAGCGTTGAGCTGCTGCCCTGGCCTGTGCTGCACTACCTGTGGCTCAAGCCAAACCACTGATCGGTTAGGTTTTGAGGTTTTTTGGAGACCTTTGTCGCCACACTGCAGCTGTGTGCATCCCTTGAGCTTGTGGCTGGTGTATATTGCCTGCTGCCCCGCTCCCCACCTCTGAACCCTCTTGCCCTCCCGCCAAGCGCGTCCTGCAAGGCTCCACCTGGTGACCCAGTGCCTCCTTGGCCAAGAGATCGGGCTGGCCTTGCGCGGGGAGGCATGCACCCCGGTTGGCCTTTCTCACCTCCAAGTGACAGCGCGTGGCAGAAGCACAGAGGTCAGCAGACCGCATACTGTCTTTCCCTCTTGGCCGACTTAGAGGGACGTAGGCGCGCCTGGCTCCCTCTCGCTGGGTTGACCAGAGAGAACCAGGAACGCGGAGAGCAGCGAGGGAAAGGATAAGAGAAGAGTAGAGAAGAGAAGAGAAACAGAGTGGAGTAGCATATGGGGGCGGCCGGGATATGAGAGTTAGTTAGAGCAACAGCCACAGAGAAGGGATCTTGTCATCCACCTGGTCACATCTAGGGGGAACCGGAGGGAGTCCAATTCAGGTGACCCTTAGACCATAAGCGCATGTGCGCTATAGCACTCACATTGGAAAACACCTCCCTCCTACACTCAGCCACTTTGATCCTTTCCTCTCAGAGACTAGAGAAGGCCCTCCTTTGTTAGGTTTCTCTGTTTCTGTCTCTCTCTCATGTACCCATCCATCCACCCATCCACCCATCCACCCATCCATCCATACAATCATCCATCATCTGTTATCACAAAGAAAGAAGGCCTGCGCGCCAAGATGTGGGTGGGAAGGGAGGCTGTATGTTTGAACCTTCATCCCCATATCCCCATATATACGATGGCAGTGAATAATAGAAACAAAACGTGACAAAAACAATGCGATGCTTCTCTACGTTAGATGGGATTTATATGCTTCAGGGGGCACCTGGTGTTGGTGAGTTAGTACATTGTGGTCAGACTGGGGCAGAAGTGGGTTCGGACTAGGTGGCGGAAAGAGGTAATGGTGGTTCTGCTGCTGCTGTGCCTGCATGATTGCATTGACTGAAGCGTGGTCATGACACTCCTAAAACTTGACCAGGTGGGCCTGGTACTGTACACACACACACACACACACACACACACAGACACATAACCAGCCATCCACCGAAGCACACACATACCGGGTTCCTAAAATGTTTGCCAAATCCTCCCTCACCCCTTCTAAGCACTCAGGTCCCAACCCATTCAACTCATAAAGCAGTGGGACCTCTGGTCTCATCAGAAAAACTGCTGGAGATTCGCAAGGGAGGGTCCAGAGTCTGAGCTGCTTTTCGACTGAATCCCAGTGCTGGCGGTTGGAGGCTCCGCCAGGTGGCAGGCCTTCGGAATTAAGGGTGGGCCAGTGGGACCAGGCCACACTCCTGTGGACCACTCAAGCCTCCCCCTTCCTTGACTTTGCAGGTGGAGAGATTGGAGTTCCCCTAGGGCTCTTCTCCATGGATCGCTGCCTCCTCCCACTCCCTTCCCATCCCAGCCCATCCTGGGTGTCCCTGAAACAAGCAATGTCTAGTTCGCTTGCCCAAGGTAGTGTCAAAGTCCAACTTCAGATCAACAACCGAATAAAACAAAACAAAACACAAACCGGTCACCCTGACAGCAATGACCATGCCTCTCTAGCCAGAGACCAGGTTATTGAGATGCTAAAACGGCCGGCTTCATATGGTAATCAAGCCCAGGCCTTCCTTTTGATCCTTTTCAGGTGAAAAGGTGCCACAGGAGGTGTCTTTCTGCTTAAGTTGGAGTGGTTATTGATTGGGCAACATGTTGGAGGTAGTGCTGGCCCAGAAAGAGACACGCACCCACCCCCCATTTCACAAATTGAAATCTACTTTATAGATAGATTACCAATTATTAACGAAGTGGTTGATGGGCCATGGCTGGGGTGGGGGTTGGGGGGATGCGGCTGGGTGTGCAGGCAGGCTAAAACACCTTAGTAGTTGATAAATAACATGCTGAATTTGGCTTCTGTCATTTTGGCTGAGGCTTGACCAAGGCGCACACACAAAAACACCCACACGTCGACCAGTTTTGAAATAAACAGTGGCAAGGTACATCTTAGCCTGAGGACCGCAAACTTTGGGAATTCCCCCAGAACCTTCCCACTTCAGGGAACTGCATGTGGCAAAGATTGACCATCCTTCTCTGCTGGTGCTTTGATTCCTAATAAACTGAGTGTGTTCTGCTGTGCTCTCGGGACCCACTGACTCTTACAGTTTGCCCATTCACCTGCTGGCTTTCACTTAAAGCACATTTGATTGATTGCAGTGTGGCTCTTTGGGTTGTCTTGGAAGCCAACTGGGTACAACTCTTCCCAAGGAGCTTTCTGTCTGTCTGTCTGCCTGTCTTTTGAAGAATCTTCAGGCAAAAGCTAGGCCACTCAAATGGGAATCAATCAATTGGTGGAGAGAGAGCAAGGGACAGAATTGCCACCAAACTGATCGTGACTGGCGGCAGGTTTCCTCCAGAGAGAACACAGATTGGAGGGGACCGGAGAAGCGGATAGGGGTCTGAGCACCATAGTTGCAAGACATAGCGAGACGGGGTGCATATGCAGAAGAGCTTACAATGTCGCTCCAAGGACCTCTGAATGACCCAAGCAGTCAGGAGATGATGCATGGCCACCGTGTGTGTGTTTGTGTGTGTGCGATAGCCCTTCCTTGAGGATTGATGGTCGATTTCTATTGAGGGCAGGCAGACCACACTGGCAAGCCAGTAAGGACTATGCCACAGGGTTCGCCCTATCCTCCCTAACACCCACCAGGCCACCTGTCACCCGCCCCCACTGCAATCCAATCCAATTCTTACTCAAACTTTTTCGTTGGCTTGTTTGTTGGGGGTGGGTGGGGAAGATCATGTGTTTGTTTTCTTTTTTAAACCCTTTTAAACTTGTACTTTAGCCGCATGTCATACCATCAATAAGCGCCATCCTATTTGATTCCATACAATTTTCTTCTTTCCTGTAGCTGTGATATTGAGAGTGGTGGTGATGATGATGATCATGGTGATGCTTTTCTCATGGTGGCAATACTAGACTAGACACAACAGAACATTCTGCAATCACAACTTCCTTTTCTGTGTCCCTTTGCCAAACTCTTGAGATGGAGGAGCCGAGATCATAACTCCATACTCCCTAAAAGTAGTTTGGAAAGTGTTTGAGAGCCAGACGTATGTCCATTTTTACAGACAGATGAAATCACCATTCTCAGATAAATCTCCTTTCAGATGGCTTTCCAGGAATCCAGGAGAGATAATCCCTTCAGGACCAGTGGTGATACCAGGAGGTGGAGGGAGGGTGGGGTGGAAAGGTGGAGTCTATTTACAAGGATCTACATAGAACCTCCTCCATGGGGGGATGGGCTACAGAAAAGTGGGTGAAGGGAGACATCGGACAGTGTAAGATATAACAAAATACTAATAATTTATCAATTATCAAGGGTTCATGAGGGAGGTGGGAGGGGGAAATGATGAGCTGATACCAAAGCTTCAGGCAGAAACCAAATGTTTTGAGAATGATGATGGCAACACATGTACAAATGTGCTTGACACAATGGATGGATGGACGGTTGGATGGATGGATGGATTTAATCTGTCTGTAAAAATAGATACACTTTTGCTCTTGAGAACTATTAAAACTGTTTTTACAGAGCAGGGTGTTGTGAGATCAGCTCTTCCTTCTGAAAAGTTTGCCAAAGAGACACAGAAAAGAAAATCATCATCATCACCACCACCATCATCATCAATCCCAGCTGCAGGGAAGAAGGAAAGGTTCTAGAAACTAATAGGATGACAAGAGGATGGCTGTAATGATGGTATGACATGTGGCTAATACGCAAGTTTAAACGGTTTTAAAAAAAAATAAAACAAAACACCCGATTTGCCTCCACAAACCTAACCAATACGTCAACCAAAAAGGTAGTGCAAGAATTGGATTGCATTGTGGGAGTGGCAGGGCATAGTCGGGCAGATGGGTGTTAAGTAGGATAGGGAGAACCCAGGAGGCATAGTCCTCAGGGGCTTTCATGGGCAAAAAATGCCAGGCAAAATTTTTATTCCAAATGACAGTAAAAGGGCAGGCAGGGCACTGGAGACTGATCTAGGGATAAATCTGAGGTGGTTTGCTTTGATACAATATAATCCTCACAGGTTACATTCTACCACTGTATGTGTGAGTGTATGTCCCTTTTAGACATGCAATTTTGAATTTCCCGCCCAGGCGGCCCCCATTTGGTGACACTGCAGGCAGAGAACAATGCTGGACCTAGGAGCAAAGAATGGACTTCTCTGCAGTGCAACTCCAAAAGTGTCTCAGGATTACTGCTTCTGACAGTTAACATTTACCCCAAACGACCCTCAAGATTACCGCCAGGGAACTTAACCAAATAACTCAATCACGAAAATGATGGCAATGGGTTTCAAAAAGAAAAGGAAAAGGAAAAAAAAACTCTGATCAGATTCAGCAAGGTGGCAGGACAAGCAAAATCCAAGGAAGGCAGCCCTCACACAAAAGTTCCTTCAGCCCTGGGAAGTGAGCAGAAAAGGTCAGGACACCTGGAAGACCTCCGGCAGATAAGAGAACATCCAAGTCTAAAGGAAAGCCATCTTTAAAAAAAAATTGTTATTGGAAGCTCGTACAACTCTTATCAAAATCCATCCATCCATCAAATGGGTCAAGCACATTTATACCAGTGTTGCCATCATCATTTTCAAAATATTTGCTTTCTGCTTGAGCCTTTGCTATCAGCTCCTCATTTCCCCCCTCCCTCCCCGCTCCCCCCTACCTCATGAACCCTTGATATTTAAAAATTATTAGTATTTTGTTATAACTTACACTGTCCAATGTCTCTTTTCACCCTTTTTTTCTTCTTCATCTCCCCAGAAAGGAGATTCTAAGTAGATACTTGTAAATTGGTTCCTGTTTTCCACCTCGCCCTTCCTCTACCCTTCTGGTATCCTCACTGTTGCTGAGGGAATTATCTCTCTTGGATTGCAGGAAATCCATCTGAAAGGTTATATTCACCTGAGAAGGGTGATTTCTTCTGTCTGTAAAAATAGACACACATCTGGCTCTCGAGTTCTTTTAAAACACTATTTAGGGAATAGGGAGTTAGGAGATCGGCTCTTCCGTCTCAAACGTTTGTCAAAGAGACACATAAGAGAACGTTTTGATTGCAGAATGTTCTGTTGTGTCTAGTCTAGTATTGCCACGATTGGAAAATCATCATCATCATCGTCATCATCACCACGACCTTCATCATCAGTCACAGTTAGAGGGAAGAAAAAATATTCTAGAATTTAAAAGCATGACAATAGGATGGCGGTATTGATGGTATGACATGCGGCTAAAGTGCAAGTTTAAACGGTTTAAAACCGAACGATACAAACAAGCAAAACTCCTGATCTTTTCCCACATCCCCAGAAAACAAACCAACCAAAAAATTTGTGTAAGAATTTGAGTGTTTGTGCGGGAGGCAAGAGATGATGGCTTGTGGGGGGGTTTGGTGTTAGGTGGGACAGGGAGAACTCAGGTGGTATAATCCACAGTGGCTTGCCTGGGTCGTATGCCGGACCTCAATGGAAATCTATATCACTCCTCAAGCAAGGGCTATCACACACACAAACACACACACACACACACACACACACTCACACACACGTGCGCGTGCGCACGCGCAGTGTGCATGGGTCATCTGCTGACTGCTTGGGTCAGTCAGATTCCTGGAGCCACATTGTAAGCCCTTTGGCATATGTGCCCCATCTCTCTATGTGTTCCAATCACGGTGGTCTGACCCCTGCCTGCTACTCTGGTGCCACTCATAACTGTGATTTCTGGAAGGGAAACCCATCGCAGCCAGTCACGATCAGTTTGGTGGCAATTCTGTCTTTTTGTTCTCAACTCCACCGATTAATTGATTCCCATTTGAGCGGCCTAGCTAGTGACTGAGAATCGTCAACAGACAGGCCGACAGACAGGCAGACAGGCAGATACACAGACGGACAGATGCTTGGGAAGAGTTGCACCCGGTTGATTTCAAAGACAGTCCAATGAGCCACAACACAAGAAATCATACGAGCTTCTAGTGAAAGCCAGCGGGTGAATGGGCAACCCAGAGGAGTGAGTGGGTCGCGAGAGCACATCAGAATACACTCAGCTTATTGGGCATCAAACCACCAGCAGGGAAGGATGATCAATCCTTACCACACCCAGGACCTCGAAGTGAGAATGTTTTTGGGGAATTCCCAATGTTTGCAGTCCTCAGGCTGGGGTGTTCCTAGCTACTGTTTATTTCATAATTGGTCAATGTATGTGTGAGAGAGAGAGCGTGGCGGGAGATGTGGATGTATTAGGCCATAAGCTGGTCCATGTGTTTCTTGGTGTGTGACTAGTCCCCTTTGCCTCTGTTTACCTTGTAACAAAAAGCGTTGTGAGATAACTCAATTCTTTATGACCTTGCAGCTAAAAGCAGTGTGAGATAACTCAGTTATTTATGACCTCTTGAGATTCTTTTGAACCTTGCATGTCCTTGTGCTTATCTTAGAATATAGTGGTGTTATTATTCAAATGTTTAGAAAGTGTGACTCGTTCAGTAACATTTGCATAGATAAGAGGTTAGGGATGTTTTTCAAAGCAAGTTCTCTGATGTTCGTTTTGTAACCATTCCCTTGTTAGAAGAGTGTAAAAACCAAGGTTTGAACATACATCAGTCCATCAGACTGTTGTCCTCCCAATCCCATGCTTTCTATATGGCTCTTTCTTTTATTCTTTCATCTGCACGCATCATTTCAGACGCGGCTTGATGGTGGATAGCTGGTCTAATCCCCCGCATTTTTGGCGCCCAACAGGGGGCTTTGAAAACTGAGCATCCTGTGACAGAAACCACTGAATAGCAAGGCCGTGAATCTTTACAGTGAAAATTAGGGTAAGTGGTGAAACGTTGGCAGTAACAAATAATGGGACAGACTTCTAGTAAATGTATGTATGTAAATATGCTTCCAAATATGTTAAGAGCTAGAGGAGCAAAAGTAACCAACCAAAGATTAGAAGAGCTTTTTGATTTTGTGGTTAGGGTATGTCACCTCCTGCTGCTGACCTGCAGGGTACTGATCTGCTTCAGCTTAGACCAAATTATGGTCTAATTCTGAGAGCCTCGTGCATTGGAGCAAACATTGTGGCAAACAGTGAGGGAAGATGGACCCCGCGGGTTGGAGGGCACTCAGAATGGGACTGATGCCACAGTACAGCTGCAGCTAGGTCCACGGGTCCCTCAAGGTGGGTCACGGCGTCGGCGAGTGAGAGGCAGAAACCACACGACTCAAAGGTTGCATGTGAGTGTTCCAATTTTATTCATGCAAAGCTTCAACTTATATATTCTTTTCCTAAGCTTAAATCTTATGGCTTGAGGTCATACTTGAGGAAATTCTCAAGACCATGACCAGTTACATAATCACATTTCTTTACTCTCCATCAGATACACTGCATGATTCCTGGTTAAAATTTAGTACATCTTGAAACGAAAACTGTCTCAAACACAAGTGTGATAAACATAAACCTTCTAACAATAAGTGAGCACACTTTATCACACTAGGGCATATTGTTCGAACTATGAAATCAATAAAGCATTAATGCATTTCATTATCAAACACAAAAATTACTTGACAGACTTTGGCTGTTCCTTCTTCAGGTGTTCCTCTAGGGCTTTCATTTATTGTTTTCTTTCCCACTAAGTTCCCATAAATCAAACTCCCACTGGTCTTTCTGTACCAAGGCATGAGTTGCCTCAAATAGGCAGCTTTGCTTCAGTGGAAGTCAAGTTGCCCTACAATAGGTAGCTTTACTTCATTGGACTTCGACCACCACGGGGGCTTCAGCGCCTTGCAATGAAGATCAGGGAGTCTTGCAAGCAAGGACAGGGCCCGTGGCCAACTGACATCTCGTGAGTAACTAAAATCATTTCTCACTTGGGGAGGGTCCGTGGGAACTTTCGTCAGCGTGGGTGTCCTGCTGAGTAGCTTGACTTGTCCTCTCATTCCGCTGTTGCTTCTCAGTTTGTAGTATCAGCACGTCCATCCGAACATAGGTTTTGGCAGTGTTTTGGTAAACCTCCTCAGCCAGCGTGTCCTTGGGTGAAGCCCTGCCGGTGCATGATGCAACTATCCTTTTCGGGCACGCTTGTGTGCGCGCATACACACACACACACACACACACACACACACTCACTCACTCAGACAGTCAGGATTTGTGCACTTCTGAAACGCGCAACCCCCCGGGTTTTTAAATAATACTTCGAAATATAAACAGTTTTAATTTAAAAATAAAAGGGATACATTTTTACCTTTTAAATTGGAAGGGATTTCTTTGAGAAATGAAACCGGAAACCAGAACTATGCAGAAGGAGGGGGAGGTGAATGCTCTTTGGTGCTCCCCAGACAGTTGCAAACACGTGCCTCTTCCCTATTGGCTGTGCTCATTCCTGTCGCCAATCACATCTTGTATATCGAATGAGGTGCTCGAAGGGAATGGTATTTAAGAGCGGCGGCTGGCCCTCTCCTCCGGAGAGCTCAAGTTCCGCTGGCCTGTCGGAGCCCACAGCCCTCTCTTCTCCCCCGAAACTGCTCCTCCTTCCGCAGCATGGCTTCGAAAGACCCTCCTGCTCGTTCTAAGCGAACCCAAGACCGAAGAAAGAGGACTGTCTGGAACGCTTCTCAATCTGACATCTTACAAGCCTCATTTGCTCGAGACCCGTATCCAGGCTTCACGGCCAGAGAAGAACTTGCCAGAGCCATCGGCGTGGCAGAGGACAGAATCTTCCTGTGGTTCAAAAACCGCAGAAGTCGACAGCTCAGGAGGAGCCAACTGAGCTCCGTGCCCCCTCCGGGACAGCCGTGCCCCGTGCCGCCTCGCACCACCTCTCCAGCCAGGGCGCCGACGGCAGACAGACGCAAGAGGACTGTCATCAGCAAAGATCAAAGCGCCCACCTGGTGCAAGCGTTTGAGAAGCAGCCATTCCCCGGCGTGAAAGCCAGGCAAGAACTGGCACGCCAGACAGGCCTTCCGGAAGCTCGGATTGACACGTGGTTCCAGAACCGAAGGGCTCGACACCCACATCACGCCAGGGTGCAGCTGGATCACCGCGGGCCCCAGCAATGCAGCTCCAGCCCGGTCTTCGCATGTCCGGTTCTGCAGCCACCTGAGCAAAGCACACCCATAGATGCCCAGAGACCGCCCTCCCTGGGCTTCGTAGGCGGCGGCGGAGGTGATGGAGACAGCAATCCGTTAGCTTGCGTCATGGGAGGCCAAGCCTCTGTGGGCCCGGTGACCCATCAGGGGCAAATGCCACAGGAGTTCACCCAGGCGGGAAGGCCTCCGGAGACAAGGACACTCTACTTGGACCTTTCCAGCTGCGGAAACCAAGGTCCCGAACAACAGGACATTCTTTTGGACGCCGGGCAGTGGAAAGGCACTTCATTGTGGGAGCATCCAAACCTGTTCTGGCAGAGACCGGCTCCTGCACACACACCAGCCCCAGTGGGATCGGGGCCTGGCCTGGCCGTGAGCGTGAGTGCCCAGCGGCAGCTGACTGGGCACAACCAGCAGGCAACACTGCTGCAGGAAAACCCTCCTCTGCTTGCCCAAGCCTCTCCACAAGGCACCAGCTTCTTGGACCAACTCCTCGACGACCTGGAAATTCAGCAGAATGCCCAGCCCTTGGTGAATCAACAGGAAGCAGGCCTGCAATGTGAGCCACCACTGCAATTCCCTATCAGCGAGGAGCTCTATCAGGAGTACCTAAGAGACTTTTAAAACGCCCCGAATGCCCGGGAGACTCACTAAAACCCTCTGAAAAGCACCAATCATACCTTATACGTTAAAAAAAAGAAAACACGAAGCGGATTTAAAACCACCTTAAATGCCCCACAAATCAGTAAGAAACAACAGCAACACAATGATACCCTAAAAAAGGAACCCTTAAGGAGTAGATATCTATGTATATTTATATAATATATAAGTGATTCTATGTAAACGATTAATATATAATATGTACACTATTTATACATCATAGATCATTTTTTACATATAGTACATATAAAAACTGAAACCCCTCCAAAACCATTCATAAACCATGGAATACATTTAAAAAGACCCAAAGGGACCAAAGAAGCCCTTTAGGACCCCTTGGAGATCATTCGTAATTTCCTCCCCGCAAGAGAGTAAAACCCTACATAGAGTTGATCAGGTGTCCAGTGAGCTTCTTCATGTCCCCGGCCCCACCAATTGAGGTCATCGAGCTGCAAGCTGATTAACAGGCTAAATGCCACCCCTTCACTCTCAAGAGCCTCAAGTTGAGAGCACATCATGTATCTCTTGCAGCACACGTGTGGCAGGAAAGCCCACCCCTAACTGGATGGGAGGGCTCTAGAGTCAAGATTGACAAGCTAAGCTTGGTCTCTGAGCCTGCTTGACCTTAGGTGTCTTTGAATTCTTCTCCAGGGCATAATCTATGGGCCTTATGGGAAGGGTGTGGAGTCTTCTTTGGTTGAGGCAGGAAACGGGTCTCAATGCTTTTGATAGCTGACAACACTCAGGAATGTAGCCTTCAAGAAGTTGCCCTGGGAATTCATGTAGCAGCATAGCAACCCTGTGCAGTGAAGTGCCTTAAGACTGGCATTGTTATGGTGCGTGGTGGTGGTGGTGGCGGGGACACGGTCAGGAGCGACTTTGACTTCGGAGACCGTGAGTGGGATACACCTCCAACCCAGGAAAGTGAAGGTCCCCTCCAGGGGAGCCCCAGCCTCCCAGACTACTTAACGGATGAACACTGACAGTTGGTTCTCACACACGGTCTTGCGGGTTGTGTTTCACACACTCTGGTGACTATGAAATGCCCAGATCTATGCTTGAGTCTCCGTGTGAATGAATGGATTCCATTTGAGCTTCCATTCTGAGCACTGCGTGGACGGTGGAAGACCAACAAGCACTTTTCAGTGGATTTGCCTCTGTGGCTCTGACGACTGGATAAGGGGGTAGATTGGCAAATGTGTAAAGCTTTGCCCAGATAGAAGGCAGTCTGTGTGTGTGTGTGACTGATTGCAAACACTTCCTCCCTCACCACCCGGCCAGGGAGGAGCATTCTAGTCTGCAGCTCCTTGCCCAGGGTGAACATACCCCCGAGGTAAATCGGGCTGGAGTGTGGGTGGCTGTATAATACCAGCACCACTTGGTCAGGGGTCAGGAGGACCTAGAACCAAGCTCTGCAATATCGGCAATCCTGTTACAGCACCACTATCACCACCACCACCATGGCCAACCGCACCCCAACCCCCACCCAGGATGTTGAGGGAACATTCTGTTATGCTACCACCACTGGTCACCCACTGTTGGTATTGAGCCAAGCCTATAAAACACAGGGACATCGCATGTCTCTGTCGTGTTGTTTAGATTTTCATATTCACCACAATCAATAGTCAGACTTGTATAGAGGATATGAAGGTCAAAACACACACTTCTGTCCTTCCCACCCGATTCACACAGGCACCCTGCTTTTGGTGAAAACAGATAGCTCATGGAGAGAAAGACAGACAGATAAGTAAGTAGACTGTTAGAAAGGTAGACACAGCTATAAGATGATAGATAGATAGATAGATAGATAGATAGATAGATAGATAGATTGACGATACATAACATCACCAAGAAGGCCTTCAACAGGCTCTCAGAGGAAAGCTTCACACTGTCTGTGAAGCCTTCCTTTGGCAAGTAGGCCAATAGTAACCTAAGAGGGGAGTTTCATCAGGTCACAGCTTGATTCGAGTGCTAGGAGAGAAAAGTCTTTTCAAGTCCCTTCCCTTCTGGCTTCCTCCCTGGTGATGGGAGCGTTGAGCTGCTGCCCTGGCCTGTGCTGCACTACCTGTGGCTCAAGCCAAACCACTGATCGGTTAGGTTTTGAGGTTTTTTGGAGACCTTTGTCGCCACACTGCATCTGTTTGCATCCCTTGAGCTTGTGGCTGGTGTATATTGCCTGCTGCCCCGCTCCCCACCTCTGAACCCTCTTGGCCTCCCGCCAAGCGCGTCCTGCAAGGCTCCACCTGGTGACCCAGTGCCTCCTTGGCCAAGAGATCGGGTTGGCCTTGCGCGGGGAGGCATGCACCCCGGTTGGCCTTTCTCACCTCCAAGTGACAGCGCGTGGCAGAAGCACAGAGGTCAGCAGACCGCATACTGTCTTTCCCTCTTGGCCGACTTAGAGGGACGTAGGCGCGCCTGGCTCCCTCTCGCTGGGTTGACCAGAGAGAACCAGGACCGCGGAGAGCAGCGAGGGAAAGGATAAGAGAAGAGTAGAGAAGAGAAGAGAAACAGAGTGGAGTAGCATATGGGGGCGGCCGGGATATGAGAGTTAGTTAGAGCAACAGCCACAGAGAAGGGATCTTGTCATCCACCTGGTCACAGCTAGGGGGAACCGGAGGGAGTCCAATTCAGGTGACCCTTAGACCATAAGCGCATGTGCGCTATAGCACTCACATTGGAAAACCCCTCCCTCCTACACTCAGCCACTTTGATCCTTTCCTCTCAGAGACTAGAGAAGGCCCTCCTGTGTTAGGTTTCTCTGTTTCTGTCTCTCTCTCATGTACCCATCCATCCACCCATCCACCCATCCACCCATCCATCCATACAATCATCCATCATCTGTTATCACAAAGAAAGAAGGCCTGCGCGCCAAGATGTGGGTGGGAATGGAGGCTGTATGTTTGAACCTTCATCCCCATATCCCCATATATACGATGGCAGTGAATAATGGAACCAAAACGTGACAAAAACAATGCGATGCTTCTCTACGTTAGATGGGATTTATATGCTTCAGGGGGCACCTGGTGTTGGTGAGTTAGTACATTGTGGTCAGACTGGGGCAGAAGTGGGTTCGGACTAGGTGGCGGAAAGAGGTAATGGTGGTTCTGCTGCTGCTGTGCCTGCATGATTGCATTGACTGAAGCGTGGTCATGACACTCCTAAAACTTGACCAGGTTGGCCTGGTACTGTACACACACACACACACACACACACACACACAGACACATAACCAGCCATCCACCGAAGCACACACATACCGGGTTCCTAAAATGTTTGCCAAATCCTCCCTCACCCCTTCTAAGCACTCAGGTCCCAACCCACTCAACTCATAAAGCAGTGGGACCTCTGGTCTCATCAGAAAAACTGCTGGAGATTCGCAAGGGAGGGTCCAGAGCCTGAGCTGCTTTTCGACTGAATCCCAGTGCTGGCGGTTGGAGGCTCCGCCAGGTGGCAGGCCTTCGGAATTAAGGGTGGGCCAGTGGGACCAGGCCACACTCCTGTGGACCACTCAAGCCTCCCTCTTCCTTGACTTTGCAGGTGGAGAGATTGGAGTTCCCCTAGGGCTCTTCTCCATGGATCACTGCCTCCTCCCACTCCCTTCCTATCCCAGCCCATCCTGGGTGTCCCCGAAACAAGCAATGTCTAGTTCGCTTGCCCAAGGTAGTGTCAAAGTCCAACTTCAGATCAACAACCGAATAAAACAAAACAAAACACAAACCGGTCACCCTGACAGCAATGACCATGCCTCTCTAGCCAGAGACCAGGTTATTGAGATGCTAAAACGGCCAGCTTCATATGGTAATCAAGCCCAGGCCTTCCTTTTGATCCTTTTCAGGTGAAAAGGTGCCACAGGAGGTGTCTTTCTGCTTAAGTTGGAGGGGTTATTGATTGGGCAACATGTTGGAGGTAGTGCTGGCCCAGAAAGAGACACGCACCCACCCCCCATTTCACAAATTGAAATCTATTTTATAGATAGATTACCAATTATTAACGAAGTGGTTGATGGGCCATGGCTGGGGTGGGGGTGGGGGGATGCGGCTGGGTGTGCAGGCAGGCTAAAACACCTTAGTAGTTGATAAATAACATGCTGAATTTGGCTTCTGTCATTTTGGCTGAGGCTTGACCAAGGCGCACACACAAAAACACCCACACGTCGACCAGTTTTGAAATAAACAGTGGCAAGGTACATCTCAGCCTGAGGACCGCAAACATTGGGAATTCCCCCAGAACCTTCCCACTTCAGGGAACTGCATGTGGCAAAGATTGACCATCCTTCTCTGCTGGTGCTTTGATTCCTAATAAACTGAGTGTGTTCTGCTGTGCTCTCGGGACCCACTGACTCTTACAGTTTGCCCATTCACCTGCTGGCTTTCACTTAAAGCACATTTGTTTGATTGCAGTGTGGCTCTTTGGGTTGTCTTGGAAGCCAACTGGGTACAACTCTTCCCAAGGAGCTTTCTGTCTGTCTGTCTGCCTGTCTTTTGAAGAATCCTCAGGCACAAGCTAGGCCACTCAAATGGGAATCAATCAATTGGTGGAGAGAGAGCAAGGGACAGAATTGCCACCAAACTGATCGTGACTGGCGGCAGGTTTCCTCCAGAGAGAACACAGATTGGAGGGGACCGGAGAAGCAGAAAGGGGTCTGAGCACCATAGTTGGAAGACATAGCGAGACGGGGTGCATATGCAGAAGAGCTTACAATGTCGCTCCAAGGACCTCTGAATGACCCAAGCAGTCAGGAGATGATGCATGGCCACCGTGTGTGTGTTTGTGTGTGTGTGATAGCCCTTCCTTGAGGATTGATGGTCGATTTCTATTGAGGGCAGGCAGACCACACTGGCAAGCCAGTCAGGACTATGCCACAGGGTTCTCCCTATCCTCCCTAACACTCACCAGGCCACCTGTCACCCGCCCCCACTGCAATCCAATCCAATTCTTACTCAAACTTTTTCTTTGGCTTGTTTGTTGGGGGTGGGTGGGGAAGATCATGTGTTTGTTTTCTTTTTTAAACCCTTTTAAACTTGTACTTTAGCCACATGTCTTACCATCAATAAGCGCCATCCTATTTGATTCCATACAATTTTCTTCTTTCCTGTAGCTGTGATATTGAGAGTGGTGGTGATGATGATGATCATGGTGATGCTTTTCTCATGGTGGCAATACTAGACTAGACACAACAGAACATTCTGCAATCACAACTTCCTTTTCTGTGTCCCTTTGCCAAACTCTTGAGATGGAGGAGCCGAGATCATAACTCCATACTCCCTAAAAGTAGTTTGGAAAGTGTTTGAGAGCCAGACGTATGTCCATTTTTACAGACAGATGAAATCACCATTCTCAGATAAATCTCCTTTCAGATGGCTTTCCAGGAATCCAGGAGAGATAATCCCTTCAGGACCAGTGGTGATACCAGGAGGTGGAGGGAGGGTGGGGTGGAAAGGTGGAGTCTATTTACAAGGATCTACATAGAACCTCCTCCATGGGGGGATGGGCTACAGAAAAGTGGGTGAAGGGAGACATCGGACAGTGTAAGATATAACAAAATACTAATAATTTATCAATTATCAAGGGTTCATGAGGGAGGTGGGAGGGGGAAATGATGAGCTGATACCAAAGCTTCAGGCAGAAACCAAATGTTTTGAGAATGATGATGGCAACACATGTACAAATGTGCTTGACACAATGGATGGATGGACGGTTGGATGGATGGATGGATTTAATCTGTCTGTAAAAATAGATACACTTTTGCTCTTGAGAACTATTAAAACTGTTTTTACAGAGCAGGGTGTTGTGAGATCAGCTCTTCCTTCTGAAAAGTTTGCCAAAGAGACACAGAAAAGAAAATCATCATCATCACCACCACCATCATCATCAATCCCAGCTGCAGGGAAGAAGGAAAGGTTCTAGAAACTAATAGGATGACAAGAGGATGGCTGTAATGATGGTATGACATGTGGCTAATAGGCAAGTTTAAACATTTTTTAAAAAAATAAAACAAAACACGCGATTTGCCTCCACAAACCTAACCAATACGTCAACCAAAAAGGTAGTGCAAGAATTGGATTGCATTGTGGGAGTGGCAGGGCATAGTCGGGCAGATGGGTGTTAAGTAGGATAGGGAGAACCCAGGAGGCATAGTCCTTAGGGGCTTTCATGGGCAAAAAATGCCAGGCAAAATTTTTATTCCAAATGACAGTAAAATGGCAGGCAGGGCACTGGAGACTGATCTAGGGATAAATCTGAGGTGGTTTGCTTTGATACAATATAATCCTCACAGGTTACATTCTACCACTGTATGTGTGAGTGTATGTCCCTTTTAGACATGCAATTTTGAATTTCCCGCCCAGGCGGCCCCCATTTGGTGACACTGCAGGCAGAGAACAATGCTGGACCTAGGAGCAAAGAATGGACTTCTCTGCAGTGCAACTCCAAAAGTGTCTCAGGATTACTGCTTCTGACAGTTAACATTTACCCCAAACGACCCTCAAGATTACCGCCAGGGAACTTAACCAAATAACTCAATCACGAAAATGATGGCAATGGGTTTCAAAAAGAAAAGGAAAAGGAAAAAAAAACTCTGATCAGATTCAGCAAGGTGGCAGGACAAGCAAAATCCAAGGAAGGCAGCCCTCACACAAAAGTTCCTTCAGCCCTGGGAAGTGAGCAGAAAAGGTCAGGACACCTGGAAGACCTCCGGCAGATAAGAGAACATCCAAGTCTAAAGGAAAGCCATCTTTAAAAAAAAATTGTTATTGGAAGCTCGTACAACTCTTATCAAAATCCATCCATCCATCAAATGGGTCAAGCACATTTATACCAGTGTTGCCATCATCATTCTCAAAATATTTGCTTTCTGCTTGAGCCTTTGCTATCAGCTCCTCATTTCCCCCCTCCCTCCCCGCTCCCCCCTACCTCATGAACCCTTGATATTTAAAAATTATTAGTATTTTGTTATAACTTACACTGTCCAATGTCTCTTTTCACCCTTTTTTTCTTCTTCATCTCCCCAGAAAGGAGATTCTAAGTAGATACTTGTAAATTGGTTCCTGTTTTCCACCTCGCCCTTCCTCTACCCTTCTGGTATCCTCACTGTTGCTGAGGGAATTATCTCTCTTGGATTGCAGGAAATCCATGTGAAAGGTTATATTCACCTGAGAAGGGTGATTTCTTCTGTCTGTAAAAATAGACACACATCTGGCTCTCGAGTTCTTTTAAAACACTATTTAGGGAATAGGGAGTTAGGAGATCGGCTCTTCCGTCTCAAACGTTTGTCAAAGAGACACATAAGAGAACGTTTTGATTGCAGAATGTTCTGTTGTGTCTAGTCTAGTATTGCAACGATTGGAAAATCATCATCATCATCGTCATCATCACCACGACCTTCATCATCAGTCACAGTTAGAGGGAAGAAAAAATATTCTAGAATTTAAAAGCATGACAATAGGATGGCGGTATTGATGGTATGACATGCGGCTAAAGTGCAAGTTTAAACGGTTTAAAACCGAACGATACAAACAAGCAAAACACCTGATCTTTTCCCACATCCCCAGAAAACAAACCAACCAAAAAATTTGTGTAAGAATTTGAGTGTTTGTGCAGGAGGCAAGAGATGATGGCTTGTGGGGGGGTTTGGTGTTAGGTGGGACAGGGAGAACTCAGGTGGTATAATCCACAGTGGCTTGCCTGGGTCGTATGCCGGACCTCAATGGAAATCTATATCACTCCTCAAGCAAGGGCTATCACACACACACACACACACACACACACACACACTCACACACACGTGCGCGTGCGCACGCGCAGTGTGCATGGGTCATCTGCTGACTGCTTGGGTCAGTCAGATTCCTGGAGCCACATTGTAAGCCCTTTGGCATATGTGCCCCATCTCTCTATGTGTTCCAATCACGGTGGTCTGACCCCTGCCTGCTACTCTGGTGCCACTCATAACTGTGATTTCTGGAAGGGAAACCCATCGCAGCCAGTCACGATCAGTTTGGTGGCAATTCTGTCTTTTTGTTCTCAACTCCACCGATTAATTGATTCCCATTTGAGCGGCCTAGCTAGTGACTGAGAATCGTCAACAGACAGGCCGACAGACAGGCAGACAGGCAGATACACAGACGGACAGATGCTTGGGAAGAGTTGCACCCGGTTGATTTCAAAGACAGTCCAATGAGCCACAACACAAGAAATCATACGAGCTTCTAGTGAAAGCCAGCGGGTGAATGGGCAACCCAGAGGAGTGAGTGGGTCGCGAGAGCACATCAGAATACACTCAGCTTATTGGGCATCAAACCACCAGCAGGGAAGGATGATCAATCCTTACCACACCCAGGACCTCGAAGTGAGAATGTTTTTGGGGAATTCCCAATGTTTGCAGTCCTCAGGCTGGGGTGTTCCTAGCTACTGTTTATTTCATAATTGGTCAATGTATGTGTGAGAGAGAGAGCGTGGCGGGAGATGTGGATGTATTAGGCCATAAGCTGGTCCATGTGTTTCTTGGTGTGTGACTAGTCCCCTTTGCCTCTGTTTACCTTGTAACAAAAAGCGTTGTGAGATAACTCAATTCTTTATGACCTTGCAGCTAAAAGCAGTGTGAGATAACTCAGTTATTTATGACCTCTTGAGATTCTTTTGAACCTTGCATGTTCTTGTGCTTATCTTAGAATATAGTGGTGTTATTATTCAAATGTTTAGAAAGTGTGACTCCTTCAGTAACATTTGCATAGATAAGAGGTTAGGGATGTTTTTCAAAGCAAGTTCTCTGATGTTCGTTTTGTAACCATTCCCTTGTTAGAAGAGTGTAAAAACCAAGGTTTAAACATACATCAGTCCATCAGACTGTTGTCCTCCCAATCCATGCTTTCTATATGGCTCTTTCTTTTATTCTTTCATCTGCACGCATCATTTCAGACGCGGCTTGATGGGGGATAGCTGGTCTAATCCCCCGCATTTTTGGCGCCCAACAGGGGGCTTTGAAAACTGAGCATCCCGTGACAGAAACCACTGAATAGCAAGGCCGTGAATCTTTACAGTGAAAATTAGGGTAAGTGGTGAAACGTTGGGAGTAACAAATAATGGGACAGACTTCTAGTAAATGTATGTATGTAAATATGCTTCCAAATATGTTAAGAGCTAGAGGAGCAAAAGTAACCAACCAAAGATTAGAAGAGCTTTTTGATTTTGTGGTTAGGGTATGTCACCTCCTGCTGCTGACCTGCAGGGTACTGATCTGCTTCAGCTTAGACCAAATTATGGTCTAATACTGAGAGCCTCGTGCATTGGAGCAAACATTGTGGCAAACAGTGAGGGAAGATGGACCCCGCGGGTTGGAGGGCACTCAGAATGGGACTGATGCCACAGTACAGCTGCAGCTAGGTCCACGGGTCCCTCAAGGTGGGTCACGGCGTCGGCGAGTGAGAGGCAGAAACCACACGACTCAAAGGTTGCATGTGAGTGTTCCAATTTTATTCATGCAAAGCTTCAACTTATATATTCTTTTCCTAAGCTTAAATCTTATGGCTTGAGGTCATACTTGAGGAAATTCTCAAGACCATGACCAGTTACATAATCACATTTCTTTACTCTCCATCAGATACACTGCATGATTCCTGGTTAAAATTTAGTACATCTTGAAACGAAAACTGTCTCAAACACAAGTGTGATAAACATAAACCTTCTAACAATAAGTGAGCACACTTTATCACACTAGGGCATATTGTTCGAACTATGAAATCAATAAAGCATTAATGCATTTCATTATCAAACACAAAAATTACTTGACAGACTTTGGCTGTTCCTTCTTCAGGTGTTCCTCTAGGGCTTTCATTTATTGTTTTCTTTCCCACTAAGTTCCCATAAATCAAACTCCCACTGGTCTTTCTGTACCAAGGCATGAGTTGCCTCAAATAGGCAGCTTTGCTTCAGTGGAAGTCAAGTTGCCCTACAATAGGTAGCTTTACTTCATTGGACTTCGACCACCACGGGGGCTTCAGCGCCTTGCAATGAAGATCAGGGAGTCTTGCAAGCAAGGACAGGGCCCGTGGCCAACTGACATCTCGTGAGTAACTCCAATCATTTCTCACTTGGGGAGGGTCCGTGGGAACTTTCGTCAGCGTGGGTGTCCTGCTGAGTAGCTTGACTTGTCCTCTCATTCCGCTGTTGCTTCTCAGTTTGTAGTATCAGCACGTCCATCCGAACATAGGTTTTGGCAGTGTTTTGGTAAACCTCCTCAGCCAGCGTGTCCTTGGGTGAAGCCCTGCCGGTGCATGATGCAACTATCCTTTTCGGGCACGCTTGTGTGCGCGCATACACACACACACACACACACACACACACTCACTCACTCAGACAGTCAGGATTTGTGCACTTCTGAAACGCGCAACCCCCCGGGTTTTTAAATAATACTTCGAAATATAAACAGTTTTAATTTAAAAATAAAAGGGATACATTTTTACCTTTTAAATTGGAAGGGATTTCTTTGAGAAATGAAACCGGAAACCAGAACTATGCAGAAGGAGGGGGAGGTGAATGCTCTTTGGTGCTCCCCAGACAGTTGCAAACACGTGCCTCTTCCCTATTGGCTGTGCTCATTCCTGTCGCCAATCACATCTTGTATATCGAATGAGGTGCTCGAAGGGAATGGTATTTAAGAGCGGCGGCTGGCCCTCTCCTCCGGAGAGCTCAAGTTCCGCTGGCCTGTCGGAGCCCACAGCCCTCTCTTCTCCCCCGAAACTGCTCCTCCTTCCGCAGCATGGCTTCGAAAGACCCTCCTGCTCGTTCTAAGCGAACCCAAGACCGAAGAAAGAGGACTGTCTGGAACGCTTCTCAATCTGACATCTTACAAGCCTCATTTGCTCGAGACCCGTATCCAGGCTTCACGGCCAGAGAAGAACTTGCCAGAGCCATCGGCGTGGCAGAGGACAGAATCTTCCTGTGGTTCAAAAACCGCAGAAGTCGACAGCTCAGGAGGAGCCAACTGAGCTCCGTGCCCCCTCCGGGACAGCCGTGCCCCGTGCCGCCTCGCACCACCTCTCCAGCCAGGGCGCCGACGGCAGACAGACGCAAGAGGACTGTCATCAGCAAAGATCAAAGCGCCCACCTGGTGCAAGCGTTTGAGAAGCAGCCATTCCCCGGCGTGAAAGCCAGGCAAGAACTGGCATGCCAGACAGGCCTTCCGGAAGCTCGCATTGACACGTGGTTCCAGAACCGAAGGGCTCGACACCCACATCACGCCAGGGTGCAGCTGGATCACCGCGGGCCCCAGCAATGCAGCTCCAGCCCGGTCTTCGCATGTCCGGTTCTGCAGCCACCTGAGCAAAGCACACCCATAGATGCCCAGAGACCGCCCTCCCTGGGCTTCGTAGGCGGCGGCGGAGGTGATGGAGACAGCAATCCGTTAGCTTGCGTCATGGGAGGCCAAGCCTCTGTGGGCCAGGTGACCCATCAGGGGCAAATGCCACAGGAGTTCACCCAGGCGGGAAGGCCTCCGGAGACAAGGACACTCTACTTGGACCTTTCCAGCTGCGGAAACCAAGGTCCCGAACAACAGGACATTCTTTTGGACGCCGGGCAGTGGAAAGGCACTTCATTGTGGGAGCATCCAAACCTGTTCTTGCAGAGACCGGCTCCTGCACACACACCAGCCCCAGTGGGATCGGGGCCTGGCCTGGCCGTGAGCGTGAGTGCCCAGCGGCAGCTGACTGGGCACAACCAGCAGGCAACACTGCTGCAGGAAAACCCTCCTCTGCTTGCCCAAGCCTCTCCACAAGGCACCAGCTTCTTGGACCAACTCCTCGACGACCTGGAAATTCAGCAGAATGCCCAGCCCTTGGTGAATCAACAGGAAGCAGGCCTGCAATGTGAGCCACCACTGCAATTCCCTATCAGCGAGGAGCTCTATCAGGAGTACCTAAGAGACTTTTAAAACGCCCCGAATGCCCGGGAGACTCACTAAAACCCTCTGAAAAGCACCAATCATACCTTATACGTTAAAAAAAAGAAAACACGAAGCAGATTTAAAACCACCTTAAATGCCCCACAAATCAGTAAGAAACAACAGCAACACAATGATACCCTAAAAAAGGAACCCTTAAGGAGTAGATATCTATGTATATTTATATAATATATAAGTGATTCTATGTAAACGATTAATATATAATATGTACACTATTTATACATCATAGATCATTTTTTACATATAGTACATATAAAAACTGAAACCCCTCCAAAACCATTCATAAACCATGGAATACATTTAAAAAGACCCAAAGGGACCAAAGAAGCCCTTTAGGACCCCTTGGAGATCATTCGTAATTTCCTCCCCGCAAGAGAGTAAAACCCTACATAGAGTTGATCAGGTGTCCAGTGAGCTTCTTCATGTCCCCGGCCCCACCAATTGAGGTCATCGAGCTGCAAGCTGATTAACAGGCTAAATGCCACCCCTTCACTCTCAAGAGCCTCAAGTTGAGAGCACATCATGTATCTCTTGCAGCACACGTGTGGCAGGAAAGCCCACCCCTAACTGGATGGGAGGGCTCTAGAGTCAAGATTGACAAGCTAAGCTTGGTCTCTGAGCCTGCTTGACCTTAGGTGTCTTTGAATTCTTCTCCAGGGCATAATCTATGGGCCTTATGGGAAGGGTGTGGAGTCTTCTTTGGTTGAGGCAGGAATCGGGTCTCAATGCTTTTGATAGCTGACAACACTCAGGAATGTAGCCTTCAAGAAGTTGCCCTGGGAATTCATGTAGCAGCATAGCAACCCTGTGCAGTGAAGTGCCTTAAGACTGGCATTGTTATGGTGCGTGGTGGTGGTGGTGGCGGGGACACGGTCCGGAGCGACTTTGACTTCGGAGACCGTGAGTGGGATACACCTCCAACCCAGGAAAGTGAAGGTCCCCTCCAGGGGAGCCCCAGCCTCCCAGACTACTTAACGGATGAACACTGACAGTTGGTTCTCACACACGGTCTTGCGGGTTGTGTTTCACACACTCTGGTGACTATGAAATGCCCAGATCTATGCTTGAGTCTCCGTGTGAATGAATGGATTCCATTTGAGCTTCCATTCTGAGCACTGCGTGGACGGTGGAAGACCAACAAGCACTTTTCAGTGGATTTGCCTCTGTGGCTCTGACGACTGGATAAGGGGGTAGATTGGCAAAGGTGTAAAGCTTTGCCCAGATAGAAGGCAGTCTGTGTGTGTGTGTGACTGATTGCAAACACTTCCTCCCTCACCACCCGGCCAGGGAGGAGCATTCTGGTCTGCAGCTCCTTGCCCAGGGTGAACATACCCCCGAGGTAAATCGGGCTGGAGTGTGGGTGGCTGTATAATACCAGCACCACTTGGTCAGGGGTCAGGAGGACCTAGAACCAAGCTCTGCAATATCGGCAATCCTGTTACAGCACCACTATCACCACCACCACCATGGCCAACCGCACCCCAACCCCCACCCAGGATGTTGAGGGAACATTCTGTTATGCTACCACCACTGGTCACCCACTGTTGGTATTGAGCCAAGCCTATAAAACACAGGGACATCGCATGTCTCTGTCGTGTTGTTTAGATTTTCATATTCACCACAATCAATAGTCAGACGTGTATAGAGGATATGAAGGTCAAAACACACACTTCTGTCCTTCCCACCCGATTCACACAGGCACCCTGCTTTTGGTGAAAACAGATAGCTCATGGAGAGAAAGACAGACAGATAAGTAAGTAGACTGTTAGAAAGGTAGACACAGCTATAAGATGATAGATAGATAGATAGATAGATAGATAGATTGATAGATAGATTGATGATATATAACATCACCAAGAAGGCCTTCAACAGGCTCTCAGAGGAAAGCTTCACACTGTCTGTGAAGCCTTACTTTGGCAAGTAGGCCAATAGTAACCTAAGAGGGGAGTTTCATCAGGTGACCGCTTGATTCGAGTGCTAGGAGAGAAAAGTCTTTTCAAGTCCCTTCCCTTCTGGCTTCCTCCCTGGTGATGGGAGCGTTGAGCTGCTGCCCTGGCCTGTGCTGCACTACCTGTGGCTCAAGCCAAACCACTGATCGGTTAGGTTTTGAGGTTTTTTGGAGACCTTTGTCGCCACACTGCAGCTGTGTGCATCCCTTGAGCTTGTGGCTGGTGTATATTGCCTGCTGCCCCGCTCCCCACCTCTGAACCCTCTTGCCCTCCCTCCAAGCGCGTCCTGCAAGGCTCCACCTGGTGACCCAGTGCCTCCTTGGCCAAGAGATCGGGCTGGCCTTGCGCGGGGAGGCATGCACCCCGGTTGGCCTTTCTCACCTCCAAGTGACAGCGCGTGGGAGAAGCACAGAGGTCAGCAGACCGCATACTGTCTTTCGCTCTTGGCCGACTTAGAGGGACGTAGGCGCGCCTGGCTCCCTCTCGCTGGGTTGACCAGAGAGAACCAGGACCGCGGAGAGCAGCGAGGGAAAGGATAAGAGAAGAGTAGAGAAGAGAAGAGAAACAGAGTGGAGTAGCATATGGGGGCGGCCGGGATATGAGAGTTAGTTAGAGCAACAGCCACAGAGAAGGGATCTTGTCATCCACCTGGTCACAGCTAGGGGGAACCGGAGGGAGTCCAATTCAGGTGACCCTTAGACCATAAGCGCATGTGCGCTATAGCACTCACATTGGAAAACCCCTCCCTCCTACACTCAGCCACTTTGATCCTTTCCTCTCAGAGACTAGAGAAGGCCCTCCTGTGTTAGGTTTCTCTGTTTCTGTCTCTCTCTCATGTACCCATCCATCCACCCATCCACCCATCCACCCATCCATCCATACAATCATCCATCATCTGTTATCACAAAGGAAGAAGGCCTGCGCGCCAAGATGTGGGTGGGAAGGGAGGCTGTATGTTTGAACCTTCATCCCCATATCCCCATATATACGATGGCAGTGAATAATAGAACCAAAACGTGACAAAAACAATGCGATGCTTCTCTACGTTAGATGGGATTTATATGCTTCAGGGGGCACCTGGTGTTGGTGAGTTAGTACATTGTGGTCAGACTGGGGCAGAAGTGGGTTCGGACTAGGTGGCGGAAAGAGGTAATGGTGGTTCTGCTGCTGCTGTGCCTGCATGATTGCATTGACTGAAGCGTGGTCATGACACTCCTAAAACTTGACCAGGTGGGCCTGGTACTGTACACACACACACACACACACACACACACACACACACACACAGACAGACACATAACCAGCCATCCACCGAAGCACACACATACCGGGTTCCTAAAATGTTTGCCAAATCCTCCCTCACCCCTTCTAAGCTCTCAGGTCCCAACCCACTCAACTCATAAAGCAGTGGGACCTCTGGTCTCATCAGAAAAATTGCTGGAGATTCGCAAGGGAGGGTCCAGAGTCTGAGCTGCTTTTCGACTGAATCCCAGGGCTGGCGGTTGGAGGCTCCGCCAGGTGGCAGGCCTTCGGAATTAAGGGTGGGCCAGTGGGACCAGGCCACACTCCTGTGGACCACTCAAGCCTCCCTCTTCCTTGACTTTGCAGGTGGAGAGATTGGAGTTCCCCTAGGGCTCTTCTCCATGGATCGCTGCCTCCTCCCACTCCCTTCCCATCCCAGCCCATCCTGGGTGTCCCCGAAACAAGCAATGTCTAGTTCGCTTGCCCAAGGTAGTGTCAAAGTCCAACTTCAGATCAACAACAGAATAAAACAAAACAAAACACAAACCGGTCACCCTGACAGCAATGACCATGCCTCTCTAGCCAGAGACCAGGTTATTGAGATGCTAAAACGGCCGGCTTCATATGGTAATCAAGCCCAGGCCTTCCTTTTGATCCTTTTCAGGTGAAAAGGTGCCACAGGAGGTGTCTTTCTGCTTAATTTGGAAGGGTTATTGATTGGGCAACATGTTGGAGGTAGTGCTGGCCCAGAAAGAGACACGCACCCACCCCCCATTTCACAAATTGAAATCTACTTTATAGATAGATTACCAATTATTAACGAAGTGGTTGATGGGCCATGGCTGGGGTGGGAGTGGGGGGGATGCGGCTGGGTGTGCAGGCAGGCTAAAACACCTTAGTAGTTGATAAATAACATGTTGAATTTGGCTTCTGTCATTTTGGCTGAGGCTTGACCAAGGCGCACACACAAAAACACCCACACGTCAACCAGTTTTGAAATAAACAGTGGCAAGGTACATCTCAGCCTGAGGACCGCAAACATTGGGAATTCCCCCAGAACCTTCCCACTTCAGGGAACTGCATGTGGCAAAGATTGACCATCCTTCTCTGCTGGTGCTTTGATTCCTAATAAACTGAGTGTGTTCTGCTGTGCTCTCGGGACCCACTGACTCCTACAGTTTGCCCATTCACCTGCTGGCTTTCACTTAAAGCACATTTGATTGATTGCAGTGTGGCTCTTTGGGTTGTCTTGGAAGCCAACTGGGTACAACTCTTCCCAAGGAGCTTTCTGTCTGTCTGTCTGCCTGTCTTTTGAAGAATCCTCAGGCACAAGCTAGGCCACTCAAATGGGAATCAATCAATTGGTGGAGAGAGAGCAAGGGACAGAATTGCCACCAAACTGATCGTGACTGGCGGCAGGTTTCCTCCAGAGAGAACACAGATTGGAGGGGACCGGAGAAGCGGATAGGGGTCTGAGCACCATAGTTGGAAGACATAGTGAGACGGGGTGCATATGCAAAAGAGCTTACAATGTCGCTCCAAGGACCTCTGAATGACCCAAGCAGTCAGGAGATGATGCATGGCCACCGTGTGTGTGTTTGTGTGTGTGCGATAGCCCTTCCTTGAGGATTGATGGTCGATTTCTATTGAGGGCAGGCAGACCACACTGGCAAGCCAGTAAGGACTATGCCACAGGGTTCTCCCTATCCTCCCTAACACCCACCAGGCCACCTGTCACCCGCCCCCACTGCAATCCAATCCAATTCTTACTCAAACTTTTTCGTTGGCTTGTTTGTTGGGGGTGGGTGGGGAAGATCATGTGTTTGTTTTCTTTTTTAAACCCTTTTAAACTTGTACTTTAGCCGCATGTCATACCATCAATAAGCGCCATCCTATTTGATTCCATACAATTTTCTTCTTTCCTGTAGCTGTGATATTGATAGTGGTGGTGATGATGATGATCATGGTGATGCTTTTCTCATGGTGGCAATACTAGACTAGACACAACAGAACATTCTGCAATCACAACTTCCTTTTCTGTGTCCCTTTGCCAAACTCTTGAGATGGAGGAGCCGAGATCATAACTCCATACTCCCTAAAAGTAGTTTGGAAAGTGTTTGAGAGCCAGACGTATGTCCATTTTTACAGACAGATGAAATCACCATTCTCAGATAAATCTCCTTTCAGATGGCTTTCCAGGAATCCAGGAGAGATAATCCCTTCAGGACCAGTGGTGATACCAGGAGGTGGAGGGAGGGTGGGGTGGAAAGGTGGAGTCTATTTACAAGGATCTACATAGAACCTCCTCCATGGGGGGATGGGCTACAGAAAAGTGGGTGAAGGGAGACATCGGACAGTGTAAGATATAACAAAATACTAATAATTTATCAATTATCAAGGGTTCATGAGGGAGGTGGGAGGGGGAAATGATGAGCTGATACCAAAGCTTCAGGCAGAAACCAAATGTTTTGAGAATGATGATGGCAACACATGTACAAATGTGCTTGACACAATGGATGGATGGACGGTTGGATGGATGGATGGATTTAATCTGTCTGTAAAAATAGATACACTTTTGCTCTTGAGAACTATTAAAACTGTTTTTACAGAGCAGGGTGTTGTGAGATCAGCTCTTCCTTCTGAAAAGTTTGCCAAAGAGACACAGAAAAGAAAATCATCATCATCACCACCACCATCATCATCAATCCCAGCTGCAGGGAAGAAGGAAAGGTTCTAGAAACTAATAGGATGACAAGAGGATGGCTGTAATGATGGTATGACATGTGGCTAATACGCAAGTTTAAACGGTTTAAAAAAAAATAAAACAAAACACCCGATTTGCCTCCACAAACCTAACCAATACGTCAACCAAAAAGGTAGTGCAAGAATTGGATTGCATTGTGGGAGTGGCAGGGCATAGTCGGGCAGATGGGTGTTAAGTAGGATAGGGAGAACCCAGGAGGCATAGTCTTCAGGGGCTTTCATGGGCAAAAAATGCCAGGCAAAATTTTTATTCCAAATGACAGTAAAAGGGCAGGCAGGGCACTGGAGACTGATCTAGGGATAAATCTGAGGTGGTTTGTTTGATACAATATAATCCTCACAGGTTACATTCTACCACTGTATGTGTGAGTGTATGTCCCTATTAGACATGCAATTTTGAATTTCCCGCCCAGGCGGCCCCCATTTGGTGACACTGCAGGCAGAGAACAATGCTGGACCTAGGAGCAAAGAATGGACTTCTCTGCAGTGCAACTCCAAAAGTGTCTCAGGATTACTGCTTCTGACAGTTAACATTTACCCCAAACGACCCTCAAGATTACCGCCAGGGAACTTAACCAAATAACTCAATCACGAAAATGATGGCAATGGGTTTCAAAAATAAAAGGAAAAGGAAAAAAAAAACTCTGATCAGATTCAGCAAGGTGGCAGGACAAGCAAAATCCAAGGAAGGCAGCCCTCACACAAAAGTTCCTTCAGCCCTGGGAAGTGAGCAGAAAAGGTCAGGACACCTGGAAGACCTCCGGCGGATAAGAGAACATCCAAGTCTAAAGGAAAGCCATCTTTAAAAAAAATTGTTATTGGAAGCTCGTACAACTCTTATCAAAATCCATCCATCCATCAAATGTGTCAAGCACATTTATACCAGTGTTGCCATCATCATTCTCAAAATATTTGCTTTCTGCTTGAGCCTTTGCTATCAGCTCCTCATTTCCCCCCTCCCTCCCCGCTCCCCCCTACCTCATGAACCCTTGATATTTAAAAATTATTAGTATTTTGTTATAACTTACTCTGTCCAATGTCTCTTTTCACCCTTTTTTTCTTCTTCATCTCCCCAGAAAGGAGATTCTAAGTAGATACTTGTAAATTGGTTCCTGTTTTCCACCTCGCCCTTCCTCTACCCTTCTGGTATCCTCACTGTTGCTGAGGGAATTATCTCTCTTGGATTGCAGGAAATCCATCTGAAAGGTTATATTCACCTGAGAAGGGTGATTTCTTCTGTCTGTAAAAATAGACACACATCTGGCTCTCGAGTTCTTTTAAAACACTATTTAGGGAATAGGGAGTTAGGAGATCGGCTCTTCCGTCTCAAACGTTTGTCAAAGAGACACATAAGAGAACGTTTTGATTGCAGAATGTTCTGTTGTGTCTACTCTAGTATTGCCACGATTGGAAAATCATCATCATCATCGTCATCATCACCACGACCTTCATCATCAGTCACAGTTAAAGGGAAGAAAAAATATTCTAGAATTTAAAAGCATGACAATAGGATGGCGGTATTGATGGTATGACATGCGGCTAAAGTGCAAGTTTAAACGGTTTAAAACCGAACGATACAAACAAGCAAAACACCTGATCTTTTCCCACATCCCCAAAAAACAAACCAACCAAAAAATTTGTGTAAGAATTTGAGTGTTTGTGCGGGAGGCAAGAGATGATGGCTTGGGGGGGGGGTTGGTGTTAGGTGGGACAGGGAGAACTAAGGTGGTATAATCCACAGTGGCTTTCCTGGGTCGTATGCCGGACCTCAATGGAAATCTATATCACTCCTCAAGCAAGGGCTATCTCACACACACACACACACACACACACACACACACACACACGTGCGCGTGCGCACGCGCAGTGTGCATGGGTCATCTGCTGACTGCTTGGGTCAGTCAGATTCCTGGAGCCACGTTGTAAGCCCTTTGGCATATGTGCCCCATCTCTCTATGTGTTCCAATCACGGTGGTCTGACCCCTGCCTGCTACTCTGGTGCCACTCATAACTGTGATTTCTGGAAGGGAAACCCATCGCAGCCAGTCACGATCAGTTTGGTGGCAATTCTGTCTTTTTGTTCTCAACTCCACCGATTAATTGATTCCCATTTGAGCGGCCTAGCTAGTGACTGAGAATCGTCAACAGACAGGCCGACAGACAGGCAGACAGGCAGATACACAGACGGACAGATGCTTGGGAAGAGTTGCACCCGGCTGATTTCAAAGACAGTCCAATGAGCCACAACACAAGAAATCATACGAGCTTCTAGTGAAAGCCAGCGGGTGAATGGGCAACCCAGAGGAGTGAGTGGGTCGCGAGAGCACATCAGAATACACTCAGCTTATTGGGCATCAAACCACCAGCAGGGAAGGATGATCAATCCTTACCACACCCAGGACCTCGAAGTGAGAATGTTTTTGGGGAATTCCCAATGTTTGCAGTCCTCAGGCTGGGGTGTTCCTAGCTACTGTTTATTTCATAATTGGTCAATGTATGTGTGAGAGAGAGAGCGTGGCGGGAGATGTGGATGTATTAGGCCATAAGCTGGTCCATGTGTTTCTTGGTGTGTGACTAGTCCCCTTTGCCTCTGTTTACCTTGTAACAAAAAAAGCGTTATGAGATAACTCAATTCTTTATGACCTTGCAGCTAAAAGCAGTGTGAGATAACTCAGTTATTTATGACCTCTTGAGATTCTTTTGAACCTTGCATGTCCTTGTGCTTATCTTAGAATATAGTGGTGTTATTATTCAAATGTTTAGAAAGTGTGACTCGTTCAGTAACATTTGCATAGATAAGAGGTTAGGGATGTTTTTCAAAGCAAGTTCTCTGATGTTGGTTTTGTAACCATTCCCTTGTTAGAAGAGTGTAAAAACCAAGGTTTGAACATACTTCAGTCCATCAGACTGTTGTCCTCCCAATCCCATGCTTTCTATATGGTTCTTTCTTTTATTCTTTCATCTGCACGCATCATTTCAGACGCGGCTTGATGGGGGATAGCTGGTCTAATCACCCGCATTTTTGGCGCCCAACAGGGGGCTTTGAAAACTGAGCATCCCGTGACAGAAACCACTGAATAGCAAGGCCGTGAATCTTTACAGTGAAAATTAGGGTAAGTGGTGAAACGTTGGCAGTAACAAATAATGGGACAGACTTCTAGTAAATGTATGTATGTAAATATGCTTCCAAATATGTTAAGAGCTAGAGGAGCAAAAGTAACCAACCAAAGATTAGAAGAGCTTTTTGATTTTGTGGTTAGGGTATGTCACCTCCTGCTGCTGACCTGCAGGGTACTGATCTGCTTTAGCTTAGACCAAATTAGGGTCTAATACTGAGAGCCTCGTGCATTGGAGCAAACATTGTGGCAAACAGTGAGGGAAGATGGACCCTGCGGGTTGGAGGGCACTCAGAATGGGACTGATGCCACAGTACAGCTGCAGCTAGGTCCACGGGTCCCTCAAGGTGGGTCACGGCGTCGGCGAGTGAGAGGCAGAAACCACACGACTCAAAGGTTGCATGTGATTGTTCCAATTTTATTCATGCAAAGCTTCAACTTATATATTCTTTTCCTAAGCTTAAATCTTATGGCTTGAGGTCATACTTGAGGAAATTCTCAAGACCATGACCAGTTACATAATCACATTTCTTTACTCTCCATCAGATACACTGCATGATTCCTGGTTAAAATTTAGTACATCTTGAAACGAAAACTGTCTCAAACACAAGTGTGATAAACATAAACCTTCTAACAATAAGTGAGCACACTTTATCACACTAGGGCATATTGTTCGAACTATGAAATCAATAAAGCATTAATGCATTTCATTATCAAACACAAAAATTACTTGACAGACTTTGGCTGTTCCTTCTTCAGGTGTTCCTCTAGGGCTTTCATTTATTGTTTTCTTTCCCACTAAGTTCCCATAAATCAAACTCCCACTGGTCTTTCTGTACCAAGGCATGAGTTGCCTCAAATAGGCAGCTTTGCTTCAGTGGAAGTCAAGTTGCCCTACAATAGGTAGCTTTACTTCATTGGACTTCGACCACCACGGGGGCTTCAGCGCCTTGCAATGAAGATCAGGGAGTCTTGCAAGCAAGGACAGGGCCCGTGGCCAACTGACATCTCGTGAGTAACTCCAATCATTTCTCACTTGGGGAGGGTCCGTGGGAACTTTCGTCAGCGTGGGTGTCCTGCTGAGTAGCTTGACTTGTCCTCTCATTCCGCTGTTGCTTCTCAGTTTGTAGTATCAGCACGTCCATCCGAACATAGGTTTTGGCAGTGTTTTGGTAAACCTCCTCAGCCAGCGTGTCCTTGGGTGAAGCCTGCCGGTGCATGATGCAACTATCCTTTTCGGGCACGCTTGTGTGCGCGCATACACACACACACACACACACACACACACACTCACTCACTCAGACAGTCAGGATTTGTGCACTTCTGAAACGCGCAACCCCCCGGGTTTTTAAATAATACTTCGAAATATAAACAGTTTTAATTTAAAAATAAAAGGGATACATTTTTACCTTTTAAATTGGAAGGGATTTCTTTGAGAAATGAAACCGGAAACCAGAACTATGCAGAAGGAGGGGGAGGTGAATGCTCTTTGGTGCTCCCCAGACAGTTGCAAACACGTGCCTCTTCCCTATTGGCTGTGCTCATTCCTGTCGCCAATCACATCTTGTATATCGAATGAGGTGCTCGAAGGGAATGGTATTTAAGAGCGGCGGCTGGCCCTCTCCTCCGGAGAGCTCAAGTTCCGCTGGCCTGTCGGAGCCCACAGCCCTCTCTTCTCCCCCGAAACTGCTCCTCCTTCCGCAGCATGGCTTCGAAAGACCCTCCTGCTCGTTCTAAGCGAACCCAAGACCGAAGAAAGAGGACTGTCTGGAACGCTTCTCAATCTGACATCTTACAAGCCTCATTTGCTCGAGACCCGTATCCAGGCTTCACGGCCAGAGAAGAACTTGCCAGAGCCATCCGCGTGGCAGAGGACAGAATCTTCCTGTGGTTCAAAAACCGCAGAAGTCGACAGCTCAGGAGGAGCCGACTGAGCTCCGTGCCCCCTCCGGGACAGCCGTGCCCCGTGCCGCCTCGCACCACCTCTCCAGCCAGGGCGCCGACGGCAGACAGACGCAAGAGGACTGTCATCAGCAAAGATCAAAGCGCCCACCTGGTGCAAGCGTTTGAGAAGCAGCCATTCCCCGGCGTGAAAGCCAGGCAAGAACTGGCACGCCAGACAGGCCTTCCGGAAGCTCGGATTGACACGTGGTTCCAGAACCGAAGGGCTCGACACCCACATCACGCCAGGGTGCAGCTGGATCACCGCGGGCCCCAGCAATGCAGCTCCAGCCGGGTCTTCGCATGTCCGGTTCTGCAGCCACCTGAGCAAAGCACACCCATAGATGCCCAGAGACCGCCCTCCCTGGGCTTCGTAGGCGGCGGCGGAGGTGATGGAGACAGCAATCCGTTAGCTTGCGTCATGGGAGGCCAAGCCTCTGTGGGCCCGGTGACCCATCAGGGGCAAATGCCACAGGAGTTCACCCAGGCGGGAAGGCCTCCGGAGACAAGGACACTCTACTTGGACCTTTCCAGCTGCGGAAACCAAGGTCCCGAACAACAGGACATTCTTTCGGACGCCAGGCAGTGGAAAGGCACTTCATTGTGGGAGCATCCAAACCTGTTCTGGCAGAGACCGGCTCCTGCACACACACCAGCCCCAGTGGGATGGGGGCCTGGCCTGGCCGTGAGCGTGAGTGCCCAGCGGCAGCTGACTGGGAACAACCAGCAGGCAACACTGCTGCAGGAAAACCCTCCTCTGCTTGCCCAAGCCTCTCCACAAGGCACCAGCTTCTTGGACCAACTCCTCGACGACCTGGATATTCAGCGGAATGCCCAGCCCTTGGTGAATCAACAGGAAGCAGGCCTGCAATGTGAGCCACCACTGCAATTCCCTATCAGCGAGGAGCTCTATCAGGAGTACCTAAGAGACTTTTAAAACGCCCCGAATGCCCGGGAGACTCACTAAAACCCTCTGAAAAGCACCAATCATACCTTATACGTTAAAAAAAAGAAAACACGAAGCAGATTTAAAACCACCTTAAATGCCCCACAAATCAGTAAGAAACAACAGCAACACAATGATACCCTAAAAAAGGCACCCTTAAGGAGTAGATATCCATGTATATTTATATAATATATAAGTGATTCTATGTAAACGATTAATATATAATATGTACACTATTTATACATCATAGATCATTTTTTACATATAGTACATATAAAAACTGAAACCCCTCCAAAACCATTCATAAACCATGGAATACATTTAAAAAGACCCAAAGGGACCAAAGAAGCCCTTTAGGACCCCTTGGAGATCATTCGTAAATTCCTCCCCGCAAGAGAGTAAAACCCTACATAGAGTTGATCAGGTGTCCAGTGAGCTTCTTCATGTCCCCGGCCCCACCAATTGAGGTCATCGAGCTGCAAGCTGATTAACAGGCTAAATGCCACCCCTTCACTCTCAAGAGCCTCAAGTTGAGAGCACATCATGTATCTCTTGCAGCACACGTGTGGCAGGAAAGCCCACCCCTAACTGGATGGGAGGGCTCTAGAGTCAAGATTGACAAGCTAAGCTTGGTCTCTGAGCCTGCTTGACCTTAGGTGTCTTTGGATTCTTCTCCAGGGCATAATCTATGGGCCTTATGGGAAGGGTGTGGAGTCTTCTTCGGGTGGGGCAGGAAACGGGTCTCAATGCTTTTGATACCTGACAACACTCAGGAATGTAGCCTTCAAGAAGTTGCCCTGGGAATTCATGTAGCAGCATAGCAACCCTGTGCAGTGAAGTGCCTTAAGACTGTCATTGTTATGGTGCGTGGTGGTGGTGGTGGCGGGGACACGGTCAGGAGCGACTTTGACTTCGGAGACCGTGAGTGGGATACACCTCCAACCCAGGAAAGTGAAGGTCCCCTCCAGGGGAGCCCCAGCCTCCCAGACTACTTAACGGATGAACACTGACAGTTGGTTCTCACACACGGTCTTGCGGGTTGTGTTTCACACACTCTGGTGACTATGAAATGCCCAGATCTATTTTGAGTCTCCGTGTGAATGAATGGATTCCATTTGAGCTTCCATTCTGAGCACTGCGTGGACGGTGGAAGACCAACAAGCACTTTTCAGTGGATTTGCCTCTGTGGCTCTGACGACTGGATAAGGGGGTAGATTGGCAAAGGTGTAAAGCTTTGCCCAGATAGAAGGCAGTCTGTGTGTGTGTGTGACTGATTGCAAACACTTCCTCCCTCACCACCCGGCCAGGGAGGAGCATTCTGGTCTGCAGCTCCTTGCCCAGGGTGAACATACCCCCGAGGTAAAACGGGCTGGAGTGTGGGTGGCTGTATAATACCAGCACCACTTGGTCAGGGGTCAGGAGGACCTAGAACCAAGCTCTGCAATATCGGCAATCCTGTTACAGCACCACTATCACCACCACCACCATGGCCAACCGCACCCCAACCCCCACCCAGGATGTTGAGGGAACATTCTGTTATGCTACCACCACTGGTCACCCACTGTTGGTATTGAGCCAAGCCTATAAAACACAGGGACATCGCATGTCTCTGTCGTGTTGTTTAGATTTTCATATTCACCACAATCAATAGTCAGACGTGTATAGAGGATATGAAGGTCAAAACACACACTTCTGTCCTTCCCACCCGATTCACACAGGCACCCTGCTTTTGGTGAAAACAGATAGCTCATGGAGAGAAAGACAGACAGATAAGTAAGTAGACTGTTAGAAAGGTAGACACAGCTATAAGATGATAGATAGATAGATAGATAGATAGATAGATAGATAGATAGATAGATAGATTGACGATACATAACATCACCAAGAAGGCCTTCAACAGGCTCTCAGAGGAAAGCTTCACACTGTCTGTGAAGCCTTACTTTGGCAAGTAGGCCAATAGTAACCTAAGAGGGGAGTTTCATCAGGTCACAGCTTGATTCGAGTGCTAGGAGAGAAAAGTCTTTTCAAGTCCCTTCCCATCTGGCTTCCTCCCTGGTGATGGGAGCGTTGAGCTGCTGCCCTGGCCTGGGCTGCACTACCTGTGGCTCAAGCCAAACCACTGATCGGTTAGGTTTTGAGGTTTTTTGGTGACCTTTGTCGCCACACTGCAGCTGTGTGCATCCCTTGAGCTTGTGGCTGGTGTATATTGCCTGCTGCCCCACTCCTCACCTCTGAACCCTCTTGCCCTCCCGCCAAGCGCGTCCTGCAAGGCTCCACCTGGTGACCCAGTGCCTCCTTGGATAGAGATCGGGCTGGCCTTGCGCGGGGAGGCATGCACCCCGGTTGGCCTTTCTCACCTCCAAGTGACAGCGCGTGGCAGAAGCACAGAGGTCAGCAGACCGCATACTGTCTTTCCCTCTTGGCCGACTTAGAGGGACATAGGCGCGCCTGGCTCCCTCTCGCTGGGTTGACCAGAGAGGACCAGGACCGCGGAGAACAGCGAGGGAAAGGATAAGAGAAGAGTAGAGAAGAGAAGAGAAACAGAGTGGAGTAGCATATGGGGGCGGCCGGGATATGAGAGTTAGTTATAGCAACAGCCACAGAGAAGGGATCTTGTCATCCACCTGGTCACAGCTAGGGGGAACCGGAGGGAGTCCAATTCAGGTGACCCTTAGACCATAAGCGCATGTGCGCTATAGCACTCACATTGGAAAACCCCTCCCTCCTACACTCAGCCTCTTTGATCCTTTCCTCTCAGAGACTAGAGAAGGCCCTCCTGTGTTAGGTTTCTCTGTTTCTGTCTCTCTCTCATGTACCCATCCATCCACCCATCCACCCATCCACCCATCCATCCATACAATCATCCATCATCTGTTATCACAAAGGAAGAAGGCCTGCGCGCCAAGATGTGGGTGGGAAGGGAGGCTGTATGTTTGAACCTTCATCCCCATATCCCCATATATACGATGGCAGTGAATAATAGAACCAAAACGTGACAAAAACAATGTGATGCTTCTCTACGTTAGATGGGATTTATATGCTTCAGGGGGCACCTGGTGTTGGTGAGTTAGTACATTGTGGTCAGACTGGGGCAGAAGTGGGTTCGGACTAGGTGGCGGAAAGAGGTAATGGTGGTTCTGCTGCTGCTGTGCCTGCATGATTGCATTGACTGAAGCGTGGTCATGACACTCCTAAAACTTGACCAGGTGGGCCTGGTACTGTACACACACACACACACACACACACACACACACACACAGACAGACACATAACCAGCCATCCACCGAAGCACACACATACCGGGTTCCTAAAATGTTTGCCAAATCCTCCCTCACCCCTTCTAAGCTCTCAGGTCCCAACCCACTCAACTCATAAAGCAGTGGGACCTCTGGTCTCATCAGAAAAATTGCTGGAGATTCGCAAGGGAGGGTCCAGAGTCTGAGCTGCTTTTCGACTGAATCCCAGGGCTGGCGGTTGGAGGCTCCGCCAGGTGGCAGGCCTTCGGAATTAAGGGTGGGCCAGTGGGACCAGGCCACACTCCTGTGGACCACTCAAGCCTCCCTCTTCCTTGACTTTGCAGGTGGAGAGATTGGAGTTCCCCTAGGGCTCTTCTCCATGGATCGCTGCCTCCTCCCACTCCCTTCCCATCCCAGCCCATCCTGGGTGTCCCCGAAACAAGCAATGTCTAGTTCGCTTGCCCAAGGTAGTGTCAAAGTCCAACTTCAGATCAACAACAGAATAAAACAAAACAAAACACAAACCGGTCACCCTGACAGCAATGACCATGCCTCTCTAGCCAGAGACCAGGTTATTGAGATGCTAAAACGGCCGGCTTCATATGGTAATCAAGCCCAGGCCTTCCTTTTGATCCTTTTCAGGTGAAAAGGTGCCACAGGAGGTGTCTTTCTGCTTAATTTGGAAGGGTTATTGATTGGGCAACATGTTGGAGGTAGTGCTGGCCCAGAAAGAGACACGCACCCACCCCCCATTTCACAAATTGAAATCTACTTTATAGATAGATTACCAATTATTAACGAAGTGGTTGATGGGCCATGGCTGGGGTGGGAGTGGGGGGGATGCGGCTGGGTGTGCAGGCAGGCTAAAACACCTTAGTAGTTGATAAATAACATGTTGAATTTGGCTTCTGTCATTTTGGCTGAGGCTTGACCAAGGCGCACACACAAAAACACCCACACGTCAACCAGTTTTGAAATAAACAGTGGCAAGGTACATCTCAGCCTGAGGACCGCAAACATTGGGAATTCCCCCAGAACCTTCCCACTTCAGGGAACTGCATGTGGCAAAGATTGACCATCCTTCTCTGCTGGTGCTTTGATTCCTAATAAACTGAGTGTGTTCTGCTGTGCTCTCGGGACCCACTGACTCCTACAGTTTGCCCATTCACCTGCTGGCTTTCACTTAAAGCACATTTGATTGATTGCAGTGTGGCTCTTTGGGTTGTCTTGGAAGCCAACTGGGTACAACTCTTCCCAAGGAGCTTTCTGTCTGTCTGTCTGCCTGTCTTTTGAAGAATCCTCAGGCACAAGCTAGGCCACTCAAATGGGAATCAATCAATTGGTGGAGAGAGAGCAAGGGACAGAATTGCCACCAAACTGATCGTGACTGGCGGCAGGTTTCCTCCAGAGAGAACACAGATTGGAGGGGACCGGAGAAGCGGATAGGGGTCTGAGCACCATAGTTGGAAGACATAGTGAGACGGGGTGCATATGCAAAAGAGCTTACAATGTCGCTCCAAGGACCTCTGAATGACCCAAGCAGTCAGGAGATGATGCATGGCCACCGTGTGTGTGTTTGTGTGTGTGCGATAGCCCTTCCTTGAGGATTGATGGTCGATTTCTATTGAGGGCAGGCAGACCACACTGGCAAGCCAGTAAGGACTATGCCACAGGGTTCTCCCTATCCTCCCTAACACCCACCAGGCCACCTGTCACCCGCCCCCACTGCAATCCAATCCAATTCTTACTCAAACTTTTTCGTTGGCTTGTTTGTTGGGGGTGGGTGGGGAAGATCATGTGTTTGTTTTCTTTTTTAAACCCTTTTAAACTTGTACTTTAGCCGCATGTCATACCATCAATAAGCGCCATCCTATTTGATTCCATACAATTTTCTTCTTTCCTGTAGCTGTGATATTGATAGTGGTGGTGATGATGATGATCATGGTGATGCTTTTCTCATGGTGGCAATACTAGACTAGACACAACAGAACATTCTGCAATCACAACTTCCTTTTCTGTGTCCCTTTGCCAAACTCTTGAGATGGAGGAGCCGAGATCATAACTCCATACTCCCTAAAAGTAGTTTGGAAAGTGTTTGAGAGCCAGACGTATGTCCATTTTTACAGACAGATGAAATCACCATTCTCAGATAAATCTCCTTTCAGATGGCTTTCCAGGAATCCAGGAGAGATAATCCCTTCAGGACCAGTGGTGATACCAGGAGGTGGAGGGAGGGTGGGGTGGAAAGGTGGAGTCTATTTACAAGGATCTACATAGAACCTCCTCCATGGGGGGATGGGCTACAGAAAAGTGGGTGAAGGGAGACATCGGACAGTGTAAGATATAACAAAATACTAATAATTTATCAATTATCAAGGGTTCATGAGGGAGGTGGGAGGGGGAAATGATGAGCTGATACCAAAGCTTCAGGCAGAAACCAAATGTTTTGAGAATGATGATGGCAACACATGTACAAATGTGCTTGACACAATGGATGGATGGACGGTTGGATGGATGGATGGATTTAATCTGTCTGTAAAAATAGATACACTTTTGCTCTTGAGAACTATTAAAACTGTTTTTACAGAGCAGGGTGTTGTGAGATCAGCTCTTCCTTCTGAAAAGTTTGCCAAAGAGACACAGAAAAGAAAATCATCATCATCACCACCACCATCATCATCAATCCCAGCTGCAGGGAAGAAGGAAAGGTTCTAGAAACTAATAGGATGACAAGAGGATGGCTGTAATGATGGTATGACATGTGGCTAATACGCAAGTTTAAACGGTTTAAAAAAAAATAAAACAAAACACCCGATTTGCCTCCACAAACCTAACCAATACGTCAACCAAAAAGGTAGTGCAAGAATTGGATTGCATTGTGGGAGTGGCAGGGCATAGTCGGGCAGATGGGTGTTAAGTAGGATAGGGAGAACCCAGGAGGCATAGTCTTCAGGGGCTTTCATGGGCAAAAAATGCCAGGCAAAATTTTTATTCCAAATGACAGTAAAAGGGCAGGCAGGGCACTGGAGACTGATCTAGGGATAAATCTGAGGTGGTTTGTTTGATACAATATAATCCTCACAGGTTACATTCTACCACTGTATGTGTGAGTGTATGTCCCTATTAGACATGCAATTTTGAATTTCCCGCCCAGGCGGCCCCCATTTGGTGACACTGCAGGCAGAGAACAATGCTGGACCTAGGAGCAAAGAATGGACTTCTCTGCAGTGCAACTCCAAAAGTGTCTCAGGATTACTGCTTCTGACAGTTAACATTTACCCCAAACGACCCTCAAGATTACCGCCAGGGAACTTAACCAAATAACTCAATCACGAAAATGATGGCAATGGGTTTCAAAAATAAAAGGAAAAGGAAAAAAAAAACTCTGATCAGATTCAGCAAGGTGGCAGGACAAGCAAAATCCAAGGAAGGCAGCCCTCACACAAAAGTTCCTTCAGCCCTGGGAAGTGAGCAGAAAAGGTCAGGACACCTGGAAGACCTCCGGCGGATAAGAGAACATCCAAGTCTAAAGGAAAGCCATCTTTAAAAAAAATTGTTATTGGAAGCTCGTACAACTCTTATCAAAATCCATCCATCCATCAAATGTGTCAAGCACATTTATACCAGTGTTGCCATCATCATTCTCAAAATATTTGCTTTCTGCTTGAGCCTTTGCTATCAGCTCCTCATTTCCCCCCTCCCTCCCCGCTCCCCCCTACCTCATGAACCCTTGATATTTAAAAATTATTAGTATTTTGTTATAACTTACTCTGTCCAATGTCTCTTTTCACCCTTTTTTTCTTCTTCATCTCCCCAGAAAGGAGATTCTAAGTAGATACTTGTAAATTGGTTCCTGTTTTCCACCTCGCCCTTCCTCTACCCTTCTGGTATCCTCACTGTTGCTGAGGGAATTATCTCTCTTGGATTGCAGGAAATCCATCTGAAAGGTTATATTCACCTGAGAAGGGTGATTTCTTCTGTCTGTAAAAATAGACACACATCTGGCTCTCGAGTTCTTTTAAAACACTATTTAGGGAATAGGGAGTTAGGAGATCGGCTCTTCCGTCTCAAACGTTTGTCAAAGAGACACATAAGAGAACGTTTTGATTGCAGAATGTTCTGTTGTGTCTACTCTAGTATTGCCACGATTGGAAAATCATCATCATCATCGTCATCATCACCACGACCTTCATCATCAGTCACAGTTAAAGGGAAGAAAAAATATTCTAGAATTTAAAAGCATGACAATAGGATGGCGGTATTGATGGTATGACATGCGGCTAAAGTGCAAGTTTAAACGGTTTAAAACCGAACGATACAAACAAGCAAAACACCTGATCTTTTCCCACATCCCCAAAAAACAAACCAACCAAAAAATTTGTGTAAGAATTTGAGTGTTTGTGCGGGAGGCAAGAGATGATGGCTTGGGGGGGGGGTTGGTGTTAGGTGGGACAGGGAGAACTAAGGTGGTATAATCCACAGTGGCTTTCCTGGGTCGTATGCCGGACCTCAATGGAAATCTATATCACTCCTCAAGCAAGGGCTATCTCACACACACACACACACACACACACACACACACACACACGTGCGCGTGCGCACGCGCAGTGTGCATGGGTCATCTGCTGACTGCTTGGGTCAGTCAGATTCCTGGAGCCACGTTGTAAGCCCTTTGGCATATGTGCCCCATCTCTCTATGTGTTCCAATCACGGTGGTCTGACCCCTGCCTGCTACTCTGGTGCCACTCATAACTGTGATTTCTGGAAGGGAAACCCATCGCAGCCAGTCACGATCAGTTTGGTGGCAATTCTGTCTTTTTGTTCTCAACTCCACCGATTAATTGATTCCCATTTGAGCGGCCTAGCTAGTGACTGAGAATCGTCAACAGACAGGCCGACAGACAGGCAGACAGGCAGATACACAGACGGACAGATGCTTGGGAAGAGTTGCACCCGGCTGATTTCAAAGACAGTCCAATGAGCCACAACACAAGAAATCATACGAGCTTCTAGTGAAAGCCAGCGGGTGAATGGGCAACCCAGAGGAGTGAGTGGGTCGCGAGAGCACATCAGAATACACTCAGCTTATTGGGCATCAAACCACCAGCAGGGAAGGATGATCAATCCTTACCACACCCAGGACCTCGAAGTGAGAATGTTTTTGGGGAATTCCCAATGTTTGCAGTCCTCAGGCTGGGGTGTTCCTAGCTACTGTTTATTTCATAATTGGTCAATGTATGTGTGAGAGAGAGAGCGTGGCGGGAGATGTGGATGTATTAGGCCATAAGCTGGTCCATGTGTTTCTTGGTGTGTGACTAGTCCCCTTTGCCTCTGTTTACCTTGTAACAAAAAAAGCGTTATGAGATAACTCAATTCTTTATGACCTTGCAGCTAAAAGCAGTGTGAGATAACTCAGTTATTTATGACCTCTTGAGATTCTTTTGAACCTTGCATGTCCTTGTGCTTATCTTAGAATATAGTGGTGTTATTATTCAAATGTTTAGAAAGTGTGACTCGTTCAGTAACATTTGCATAGATAAGAGGTTAGGGATGTTTTTCAAAGCAAGTTCTCTGATGTTGGTTTTGTAACCATTCCCTTGTTAGAAGAGTGTAAAAACCAAGGTTTGAACATACTTCAGTCCATCAGACTGTTGTCCTCCCAATCCCATGCTTTCTATATGGTTCTTTCTTTTATTCTTTCATCTGCACGCATCATTTCAGACGCGGCTTGATGGGGGATAGCTGGTCTAATCACCCGCATTTTTGGCGCCCAACAGGGGGCTTTGAAAACTGAGCATCCCGTGACAGAAACCACTGAATAGCAAGGCCGTGAATCTTTACAGTGAAAATTAGGGTAAGTGGTGAAACGTTGGCAGTAACAAATAATGGGACAGACTTCTAGTAAATGTATGTATGTAAATATGCTTCCAAATATGTTAAGAGCTAGAGGAGCAAAAGTAACCAACCAAAGATTAGAAGAGCTTTTTGATTTTGTGGTTAGGGTATGTCACCTCCTGCTGCTGACCTGCAGGGTACTGATCTGCTTTAGCTTAGACCAAATTAGGGTCTAATACTGAGAGCCTCGTGCATTGGAGCAAACATTGTGGCAAACAGTGAGGGAAGATGGACCCTGCGGGTTGGAGGGCACTCAGAATGGGACTGATGCCACAGTACAGCTGCAGCTAGGTCCACGGGTCCCTCAAGGTGGGTCACGGCGTCGGCGAGTGAGAGGCAGAAACCACACGACTCAAAGGTTGCATGTGATTGTTCCAATTTTATTCATGCAAAGCTTCAACTTATATATTCTTTTCCTAAGCTTAAATCTTATGGCTTGAGGTCATACTTGAGGAAATTCTCAAGACCATGACCAGTTACATAATCACATTTCTTTACTCTCCATCAGATACACTGCATGATTCCTGGTTAAAATTTAGTACATCTTGAAACGAAAACTGTCTCAAACACAAGTGTGATAAACATAAACCTTCTAACAATAAGTGAGCACACTTTATCACACTAGGGCATATTGTTCGAACTATGAAATCAATAAAGCATTAATGCATTTCATTATCAAACACAAAAATTACTTGACAGACTTTGGCTGTTCCTTCTTCAGGTGTTCCTCTAGGGCTTTCATTTATTGTTTTCTTTCCCACTAAGTTCCCATAAATCAAACTCCCACTGGTCTTTCTGTACCAAGGCATGAGTTGCCTCAAATAGGCAGCTTTGCTTCAGTGGAAGTCAAGTTGCCCTACAATAGGTAGCTTTACTTCATTGGACTTCGACCACCACGGGGGCTTCAGCGCCTTGCAATGAAGATCAGGGAGTCTTGCAAGCAAGGACAGGGCCCGTGGCCAACTGACATCTCGTGAGTAACTCCAATCATTTCTCACTTGGGGAGGGTCCGTGGGAACTTTCGTCAGCGTGGGTGTCCTGCTGAGTAGCTTGACTTGTCCTCTCATTCCGCTGTTGCTTCTCAGTTTGTAGTATCAGCACGTCCATCCGAACATAGGTTTTGGCAGTGTTTTGGTAAACCTCCTCAGCCAGCGTGTCCTTGGGTGAAGCCTGCCGGTGCATGATGCAACTATCCTTTTCGGGCACGCTTGTGTGCGCGCATACACACACACACACACACACACACACTCACTCACTCACTCAGACAGTCAGGATTTGTGCACTTCTGAAACGCGCAACCCCCCGGGTTTTTAAATAATACTTCGAAATATAAACAGTTTTAATTTAAAAATAAAAGGGATACATTTTTACCTTTTAAATTGGAAGGGATTTCTTTGAGAAATGAAACCGGAAACCAGAACTATGCAGAAGGAGGGGGAGGTGAATGCTCTTTGGTGCTCCCCAGACAGTTGCAAACACGTGCCTCTTCCCTATTGGCTGTGCTCATTCCTGTCGCCAATCACATCTTGTATATCGAATGAGGTGCTCGAAGGGAATGGTATTTAAGAGCGGCGGCTGGCCCTCTCCTCCGGAGAGCTCAAGTTCCGCTGGCCTGTCGGAGCCCACAGCCCTCTCTTCTCCCCCGAAACTGCTCCTCCTTCCGCAGCATGGCTTCGAAAGACCCTCCTGCTCGTTCTAAGCGAACCCAAGACCGAAGAAAGAGGACTGTCTGGAACGCTTCTCAATCTGACATCTTACAAGCCTCATTTGCTCGAGACCCGTATCCAGGCTTCACGGCCAGAGAAGAACTTGCCAGAGCCATCCGCGTGGCAGAGGACAGAATCTTCCTGTGGTTCAAAAACCGCAGAAGTCGACAGCTCAGGAGGAGCCGACTGAGCTCCGTGCCCCCTCCGGGACAGCCGTGCCCCGTGCCGCCTCGCACCACCTCTCCAGCCAGGGCGCCGACGGCAGACAGACGCAAGAGGACTGTCATCAGCAAAGATCAAAGCGCCCACCTGGTGCAAGCGTTTGAGAAGCAGCCATTCCCCGGCGTGAAAGCCAGGCAAGAACTGGCACGCCAGACAGGCCTTCCGGAAGCTCGGATTGACACGTGGTTCCAGAACCGAAGGGCTCGACACCCACATCACGCCAGGGTGCAGCTGGATCACCGCGGGCCCCAGCAATGCAGCTCCAGCCGGGTCTTCGCATGTCCGGTTCTGCAGCCACCTGAGCAAAGCACACCCATAGATGCCCAGAGACCGCCCTCCCTGGGCTTCGTAGGCGGCGGCGGAGGTGATGGAGACAGCAATCCGTTAGCTTGCGTCATGGGAGGCCAAGCCTCTGTGGGCCCGGTGACCCATCAGGGGCAAATGCCACAGGAGTTCACCCAGGCGGGAAGGCCTCCGGAGACAAGGACACTCTACTTGGACCTTTCCAGCTGCGGAAACCAAGGTCCCGAACAACAGGACATTCTTTCGGACGCCAGGCAGTGGAAAGGCACTTCATTGTGGGAGCATCCAAACCTGTTCTGGCAGAGACCGGCTCCTGCACACACACCAGCCCCAGTGGGATGGGGGCCTGGCCTGGCCGTGAGCGTGAGTGCCCAGCGGCAGCTGACTGGGCACAACCAGCAGGCAACACTGCTGCAGGAAAACCCTCCTCTGCTTGCCCAAGCCTCTCCACAAGGCACCAGCTTCTTGGACCAACTCCTCGACGACCTGGATATTCAGCGGAATGCCCAGCCCTTGGTGAATCAACAGGAAGCAGGCCTGCAATGTGAGCCACCACTGCAATTCCCTATCAGCGAGGAGCTCTATCAGGAGTACCTAAGAGACTTTTAAAACGCCCCGAATGCCCGGGAGACTCACTAAAACCCTCTGAAAAGCACCAATCATACCTTATACGTTAAAAAAAAGAAAACACGAAGCAGATTTAAAACCACCTTAAATGCCCCACAAATCAGTAAGAAACAACAGCAACACAATGATACCCTAAAAAAGGCACCCTTAAGGAGTAGATATCCATGTATATTTATATAATATATAAGTGATTCTATGTAAACGATTAATATATAATATGTACACTATTTATACATCATAGATCATTTTTTACATATAGTACATATAAAAACTGAAACCCCTCCAAAACCATTCATAAACCATGGAATACATTTAAAAAGACCCAAAGGGACCAAAGAAGCCCTTTAGGACCCCTTGGAGATCATTCGTAAATTCCTCCCCGCAAGAGAGTAAAACCCTACATAGAGTTGATCAGGTGTCCAGTGAGCTTCTTCATGTCCCCGGCCCCACCAATTGAGGTCATCGAGCTGCAAGCTGATTAACAGGCTAAATGCCACCCCTTCACTCTCAAGAGCCTCAAGTTGAGAGCACATCATGTATCTCTTGCAGCACACGTGTGGCAGGAAAGCCCACCCCTAACTGGATGGGAGGGCTCTAGAGTCAAGATTGACAAGCTAAGCTTGGTCTCTGAGCCTGCTTGACCTTAGGTGTCTTTGGATTCTTCTCCAGGGCATAATCTATGGGCCTTATGGGAAGGGTGTGGAGTCTTCTTCGGGTGGGGCAGGAAACGGGTCTCAATGCTTTTGATACCTGACAACACTCAGGAATGTAGCCTTCAAGAAGTTGCCCTGGGAATTCATGTAGCAGCATAGCAACCCTGTGCAGTGAAGTGCCTTAAGACTGTCATTGTTATGGTGCGTGGTGGTGGTGGTGGCGGGGACACGGTCAGGAGCGACTTTGACTTCGGAGACCGTGAGTGGGATACACCTCCAACCCAGGAAAGTGAAGGTCCCCTCCAGGGGAGCCCCAGCCTCCCAGACTACTTAACGGATGAACACTGACAGTTGGTTCTCACACACGGTCTTGCGGGTTGTGTTTCACACACTCTGGTGACTATGAAATGCCCAGATCTATTTTGAGTCTCCGTGTGAATGAATGGATTCCATTTGAGCTTCCATTCTGAGCACTGCGTGGACGGTGGAAGACCAACAAGCACTTTTCAGTGGATTTGCCTCTGTGGCTCTGACGACTGGATAAGGGGGTAGATTGGCAAAGGTGTAAAGCTTTGCCCAGATAGAAGGCAGTCTGTGTGTGTGTGTGACTGATTGCAAACACTTCCTCCCTCACCACCCGGCCAGGGAGGAGCATTCTGGTCTGCAGCTCCTTGCCCAGGGTGAACATACCCCCGAGGTAAAACGGGCTGGAGTGTGGGTGGCTGTATAATACCAGCACCACTTGGTCAGGGGTCAGGAGGACCTAGAACCAAGCTCTGCAATATCGGCAATCCTGTTACAGCACCACTATCACCACCACCACCATGGCCAACCGCACCCCAACCCCCACCCAGGATGTTGAGGGAACATTCTGTTATGCTACCACCACTGGTCACCCACTGTTGGTATTGAGCCAAGCCTATAAAACACAGGGACATCGCATGTCTCTGTCGTGTTGTTTAGATTTTCATATTCACCACAATCAATAGTCAGACGTGTATAGAGGATATGAAGGTCAAAACACACACTTCTGTCCTTCCCACCCGATTCACACAGGCACCCTGCTTTTGGTGAAAACAGATAGCTCATGGAGAGAAAGACAGACAGATAAGTAAGTAGACTGTTAGAAAGGTAGACACAGCTATAAGATGATAGATAGATAGATAGATAGATAGATAGATAGATAGATAGATTGACGATACATAACATCACCAAGAAGGCCTTCAACAGGCTCTCAGAGGAAAGCTTCACACTGTCTGTGAAGCCTTACTTTGGCAAGTAGGCCAATAGTAACCTAAGAGGGGAGTTTCATCAGGTCACAGCTTGATTCGAGTGCTAGGAGAGAAAAGTCTTTTCAAGTCCCTTCCCATCTGGCTTCCTCCCTGGTGATGGGAGCGTTGAGCTGCTGCCCTGGCCTGGGCTGCACTACCTGTGGCTCAAGCCAAACCACTGATCGGTTAGGTTTTGAGGTTTTTTGGTGACCTTTGTCGCCACACTGCAGCTGTGTGCATCCCTTGAGCTTGTGGCTGGTGTATATTGCCTGCTGCCCCACTCCTCACCTCTGAACCCTCTTGCCCTCCCGCCAAGCGCGTCCTGCAAGGCTCCACCTGGTGACCCAGTGCCTCCTTGGATAGAGATCGGGCTGGCCTTGCGCGGGGAGGCATGCACCCCGGTTGGCCTTTCTCACCTCCAAGTGACAGCGCGTGGCAGAAGCACAGAGGTCAGCAGACCGCATACTGTCTTTCCCTCTTGGCCGACTTAGAGGGACATAGGCGCGCCTGGCTCCCTCTCGCTGGGTTGACCAGAGAGGACCAGGACCGCGGAGAACAGCGAGGGAAAGGATAAGAGAAGAGTAGAGAAGAGAAGAGAAACAGAGTGGAGTAGCATATGGGGGCGGCCGGGATATGAGAGTTAGTTATAGCAACAGCCACAGAGAAGGGATCTTGTCATCCACCTGGTCACAGCTAGGGGGAACCGGAGGGAGTCCAATTCAGGTGACCCTTAGACCATAAGCGCATGTGCGCTATAGCACTCACATTGGAAAACCCCTCCCTCCTACACTCAGCCTCTTTGATCCTTTCCTCTCAGAGACTAGAGAAGGCCCTCCTGTGTTAGGTTTCTCTGTTTCTGTCTCTCTCTCATGTACCCATCCATCCACCCATCCACCCATCCACCCATCCATCCATACAATCATCCATCATCTGTTATCACAAAGGAAGAAGGCCTGCACGCCAAGATGTGGGTGGGAAGGGAGGCTGTATGTTTGAACCTTCATCCCCATATCCCCATATATACGATGGCAGTGAATAATAGAACCAAAACGTGACAAAAACAATGTGATGCTTCTCTACGTTAGATGGGATTTATATGCTTCAGGGGGCACCTGGTGTTGGTGAGTTAGTACATTGTGGTCAGACTGGGGCAGAAGTGGGTTCGGACTAGGTGGCGGAAAGAGGTAATGGTGGTTCTGCTGCTGCTGTGCCTGCATGATTGCATTGACTGAAGCGTGGTCATGACACTCCTAAAACTTGACCAGGTGGGCCTGGTACTGTACACACACACACACACACACACACACACAGACACATAACCAGCCATCCACCGAAGCACACACATACCGGGTTCCTAAAATGTTTGCCAAATCCTCCCTCACCCCTTCTAAGCACTCAGGTCCCAACCCACTCAACTCATAAAGCAGTGGGACCTCTGGTCTCATCAGAAAAACTGCTGGAGATTCGCAAGGGAGGGTCCAGAGTCTGAGCTGCTTTTCGACTGAATCCCAGTGCTGGCGGTTGGAGGCTCCGCCAGGTGGCAGGCCTTCGGAATTAAGGGTGGGCCAGTGGGACCAGGCCACACTCCTGTGGACCACTCAAGCCTCCCTCTTCCTTGACTTTGCAGATGGAGAGATTGGAGTTCCCCTAGGGCTCTTCTCCATGGATCGCTGCCTCCTCCCACTCCCATCCCATCCCAGCCCATCCTGGGTGTCCCCTAAACAAGCAATGTCTAGTTCGCTTGCCCAAGGTAGTGTCAAAGTCCAACTTCAGATCAACAACAGAATAAAACAAAACAAAACACAAACCGGTCACCCTGACAGCAATGACCATGCCTCTCTAGCCAGAGACCAGGTTATTGAGATGCTAAAATGGCCGGCTTCATATGGTAATCAAGCCCAGGCCTTCCTTTTGATCCTTTTCAGGTGAAAAGGTGCCACAGGAGGTGTCTTTCTGCTTAAGTTGGAGGGGTTATTGATTGGGCAACATGTTGGAGGTAGTGCTGGCCCAGAAAGAGACACGCACCCACCCCCCATTTCACAAATTGAAATCTATTTTATAGATAGATTACCAATTATTAACGAAGTGGTTGATGGGCCATGGCTGGGGTGGGGGTGGGGGGGATGCGGCTGGGTGTGCAGGCAGGCTAAAACACCTTAGTAGTTGATAAATAACATGCTGAATTTGGCTTCTGTCATTTTGGCTAGGCTTGACCAAGGCGCACACACAAAAACACCCACACGTCGACCAGTTTTGAAATAAACAGTGGCAAGGTACATCTCAGCCTGAGGACCGCAAACATTGGGAATTCCCCCAGAACCTTCCCACTTCAGGGAACTGCATGTGGCAAAGATTGACCATCCTTCTCTGCTGGTGCTTTGATTCCTAATATACTGAGTGTCTTCTGCTGTGCTCTCGGGACCCACTGACTCTTACAGTTTGCCCATTCACCTGCTGGCTTTCACTTAAAGCACATTTGATTGATTGCAGTGTGGCTCTTTGGGTTGTCTTGGAAGCCAACTGGGTACAACTCTTCCCAAGGAGCTTTCTGTCTGTCTGTCTGCCTGTCTTTTGAAGAATCCTCAGGCACAAGCTAGGCCACTCAAATGGGAATCAATCAATTGGTGGAGAGAGAGCAAGGGACAGAATTGCCACCAAACTGATCGTGACTGGCGGCAGGTTTCCTCCAGAGAGAACACAGATTGGAGGGGACCGGAGAAGCGGATAGGGGTCTGAGCACCATAGTTGGAAGACATAGCGAGACGGGGTGCATATGCAGAAGAGCTTACAATGTCGCTCCAAGGACCTCTGAATGACCCAAGCAGTCAGGAGATGATGCATGGCCACCGTGTGTGTGTTTGTGTGTGTGCGATAGCCCTTCCTTGAGGATTGATGGTCGATTTCTATTGAGGGCATGCAGACCACACTGGCAAGCCAGTAAGGACTATGCCACAGGGTTCTCCCTATCCTCCCTAACACCCACCAGGCCACCTGTCACCCGCCCCCACTGCAATCCAATCCAATTCTTACTCAAACTTTTTCGTTGACTTGTTTGTTGGGGGTGGGTGGGGAAGATCATGTGTTTGTTTTCTTTTTTAAACCCTTTTAAACTTGTACTTTAGCCGCATGTCATACCATCAATAAGCGCCATCCTATTTGATTCCATAAAATTTTCTTCTTTCCTGTAGCTGTGATATTGATAGTGGTGGTGATGATGATGATCATGGTGATGCTTTTCTCATGGTGGCAATACTAGACTAGACACAACAGAACATTCTGCAATCACAACTTCCTTTTCTGTGTCCCTTTGCCAAACTCTTGAGATGGAGGAGCCGAGATCATAACTCCATACTCCCTAAAAGTAGTTTGGAAAGTGTTTGAGAGCCAGACGTATGTCCATTTTTACAGACAGATGAAATCACCATTCTCAGATAAATCTCCTTTCAGATGGCTTTCCAGGAATCCAGGAGAGATAATCCCTTCAGGACCAGTGGTGATACCAGGAGGTGGAGGGAGGGTGGGGTGGAAAGGTGGAGTCTATTTACAAGGATCTACATAGAACCTCCTCCATGGGGGGATGGGCTACAGAAAAGTGGGTGAAGGGAGACATCGGACAGTGTAAGATATAACAAAATACTAATAATTTATCAATTATCAAGGGTTCATGAGGGAGGTGGGAGGGGGAAATGATGAGCTGATACCAAAGCTTCAGGCAGAAACCAAATGTTTTGAGAATGATGATGGCAACACATGTACAAATGTGCTTGACACAATGGATGGATGGACGGTTGGATGGATGGATGGATTTAATCTGTCTGTAAAAATAGATACACTTTTGCTCTTGAGAACTATTAAAACTGTTTTTACAGAGCAGGGTGTTGTGAGATCAGCTCTTCCTTCTGAAAAGTTTGCCAAAGAGACACAGAAAAGAAAATCATCATCATCACCACCACCATCATCATCAATCCCAGCTGCAGGGAAGAAGGAAAGGTTCTAGAAACTAATAGGATGACAAGAGGATGGCTGTAATGATGGTATGACATGTGGCTAATACGCAAGTTTAAACGGTTTTAAAAAAAAATAAAACAAAACACCCGATTTGCCTCCACAAACCTAACCAATACGCCAACCAAAAAGGTAGTGCAAGAATTGGATTGCATTGTGGGAGTGGCAGGGCATAGGCGGGCAGATGGGTGTTAAGTAGGATAGGGAGAACCCAGGAGGCATAGTCCTCAGGGGCTTTCATGGGCAAAAAATGCCAGGCAAAATTTTTATTCCAAATGACAGTAAAAGGGCAGGCAGGGCACTGGAGACTGATCTAGGGATAAATCTGAGGTGGTTTGCTTTGATACAATATAATCCTCACAGGTTACATTCCACCACTGTATGTGTGAGTGTATGTCCCTTTTAGACATGCAATTTTGAATTTCCTGCCAAGGCGGCCCCCATTTGGTGACACTGCAGGCAGAGAACAATGCTGGACCTAGGAGCAAAGAATGGACTTCTCTGCAGTGCAACTCCAAAAGTGTCTCAGGATTACTGCTTCTGACAGTTAACATTTACCCCAAACGACCCTCAAGATTACCGCCAGGGAACTTAACCAAATAACTCAATCCCGAAAATGATGGCAATGGGTTTCAAAAAGAAAAGGAAAAGGAAAAAAAAAACTCTGATCAGATTCAGCAAGGTGGCAGGACAAGCAAAATCCAAGGAAGGCAGCCCTCACACAAAAGTTCCTTCAGCCCTGGGAAGTGAGCAGAAAAGGTCAGGACACCTGGAAGACCTCCGGCAGATAAGAGAACATCCAAGTCTAAAGGAAAGCCATCTTTAAAAAAAAATTGTTATTGGAAGCTCGTACAACTCTTATCAAAATCCATCCATCCATCAAATGTGTTAAGCACATTTATACCAGTGTTGCCATCATCATTCTCAAAATATTTGCTTTCTGCTTGAGCCTTTGCTATCAGCTCCTCATTTCCCCCCTCCCTCCCCGCTCCCCCCCCACCTCATGAACCCTTGATATTTAAAAATTATTAGTATTTTGTTATAACTTACACTATCCAATGTCTCTTTTCACCCTTTTTTTCTTCTTCATCTCCCCAGAAAGGAGATTCTAAGTAGATACTTGTAAATTGGTTCCTGTTTTCCACCTCGCCCTTCCTCTACCCTTCTGGTATCCTCACTGATGCTGAGGGAATTATCTCTCTTGGATTGCAGGAAATCCATCTGAAAGGTTATATTCACCTGAGAAGGGTGATTTCTTCTGTCTGTAAAAATAGACACACATCTGGCTCTCGAGTTCTTTTAAAACACTATTTAGGGAATAGGGAGTTAGGAGATCGGCTCTTCCGTCTCAAACGTTTGTCAAAGAGACACATAAGAGAACGTTTTGATTGCAGAATGTTCTGTTGTGTCTAGTCTAGTATTGCCACGATTGGAAAATCATCATCATCATCGTCATCATCACCACGACCTTCATCATCAGTCACAGTTAAAGGGAAGAAAAAATATTCTAGAATTTAAAAGCATGACAATAGGATGGCGGTATTGATGGTATGACATGCGGCTAAAGTGCAAGTTTAAACGGTTTAAAACCGAACGATACAAACAAGCAAAACACCTGATCTTTTCCCACATCCCCAAAAAACAAACCAACCAAAAAATTTGTGTAAGAATTTGAGTGTTTGTGCGGGAGGCAAGAGATGATGGCTTGTGGGGGGGGTTTGGTGTTAGGTGGGACAGGGAGAACTCAGGTGGTATAATCCACAGTGGCTTGCCTGGGTCGTATGCCGGACCTCAATGGAAATCTATATCACTCCTCAAGCAAGGGCTATCACACACACACACACACACACACACACACACACACACACACACACACACGTGCGCGTGCGCACGCGCAGTGTGCATGGGTTATCTGCTGACTGCTTGGGTCAGTCAGATTCCTGGAGCCACATTGTAAGCCCTTTGGCATATGTGCCCCATCTCTCTATGTGTTCCAATCACGGTGGTCTGACCCCTGCCTGCTACTCTGGTGCCACTCATAACTGTGATTTCTGGAAGGGAAACCTATCGCAGCCAGTCACGATCAGTTTGGTGGCAATTCTGTCTTTTTGTTCTCAACTCCACCGATTAATTGATTCCCATTTGAGCGGCCTAGCTAGTGACTGAGAATCGTCAACAGACAGGCCGACAGACAGGCAGACAGGCAGATACACAGACGGACAGATGCTTGGGAAGAGTTGCACCCGGTTGATTTCAAAGACAGTCCAATGAGCCACAACACAAGAAATCATACGAGCTTCTAGTGAAAGCCAGCGGGTGAATGGGCAACCCAGAGGAGTGAGTGGGTCGCGAGAGCACATCAGAATACACTCAGCTTATTGGGCATCAAACCACCAGCAGGGAAGGATGATCAATCCTTACCACACCCAGGACCTCGAAGTGAGAATGTTTTTGGGGAATTCCCAATGTTTGCAGTCCTCAGGCTGGGGTGTTCCTAGCTACTGTTTATTTCATAATTGGTCAATGTATGTGTGAGAGAGAGAGCGTGGCGGGAGATGTGGATGTATTAGGCCATAAGCTGGTCCATGTGTTTCTTGGTGTGTGACTAGTCCCCTTTGCCTCTGTTTACCTTGTAACAAAAAAAGCGTTGTGAGATAACTCAATTCTTTATGACCTTGCAGCTAAAAGCAGTGTGAGATAACTCAGTTATTTATGACCTCTTGAGATTCTTTTGAACCTTGCATGTCCTTGTGCTTATCTTAGTATATAGTGGTGTTATTATTCAAATGTTTAGAAAGTGTGACTCGTTCAGTAACATTTGCATAGATAAGAGGTTAGGGATGTTTTTCAAAGCAAGTTCTCTGATGTTCCTTTTGTAACCATTCCCTTGTTAGAAGAGTGTAAAAACCAAGGTTTGAACATACTTCAGTCCATCAGACTGTTGTCCTCCCAATCCCATGCTTTCTATATGGCTCTTTCTTTTATTCTTTCATCTGCACGCATCATTTCAGACGCGGCTTGATGGGGGATAGCTGGTCTAATCCCCCGCATTTTTGGCGCCCAACAGGGGGCTTTGAAAACTGAGCATCCCTTGACAGAAACCACTGAATAGCAAGGCCGTGAATCTTTACAGTGAAAATTAGGGTAAGTGGTGAAACGTTGGGAGTAACAAATAATGGGACAGACTTCTAGTAAATGTATGTATGTAAATATGCTTCCAAATATGTTAAGAGCTAGAGGAGCAAAAGTAACCAACCAAAGATTAGAAGAGCTTTTTGATTTTGTGGTTAGGGTATGTCACCTCCTGCTGCTGACCTGCAGGGTACTGATCTGCTTCAGCTTAGACCAAATTATGGTCTAATACTGAGAGCCTCGTGCATTGGAGCAAACATTGTGGCAAACAGTGAGGGAAGATGGACCCCGCGGGTTGGAGGGCACTCAGAATGGGACTGATGCCACAGTACAGCTGCAGCTAGGTCCACGGGTCCCTCAAGGTGGGTCACGGCGTCGGCGAGTGAGAGGCAGAAACCACACGACTCAAAGGTTGCATGTGATTGTTCCAATTTTATTCATGCAAAGCTTCAACTTATATATTCTTTTCCTAAGCTTAAATCTTATGGCTTGAGGTCATACTTGAGGAAATTCTCAAGACCATGACCAGTTACATAATCACATTTCTTTACTCTCCATCAGATACACTGCATGATTCCTGGTTAAAATTTAGTACATCTTGAAACGAAAACTGTCTCAAACACAAGTGTGATAAACATAAACCTTCTAACAATAAGTGAGCACACTTTATCACACTAGGGCATATTGTTCGAACTATGAAATCAATAAAGCATTAATGCATTTCATTATCAAACACAAAAATTACTTGACAGACTTTGGCTGTTCCTTCTTCAGGTGTTCCTCTAGGGCTTTCATTTATTGTTTTCTTTCCCACTAAGTTCCCATAAATCAAACTCCCACTGGTCTTTCTGTACCAAGGCATGAGTTGCCTCAAATAGGCAGCTTTGCTTCAGTGGAAGTCAAGTTGCCCTACAATAGGTAGCTTTACTTCATTGGACTTCGACCACCACGGGGGCTTCAGCGCCTTGCAATGAAGATCAGGGAGTCTTGCAAGCAAGGACAGGGCCCGTGGCCAACTGACATCTCGTGAGTAACTCCAATCATTTCTCACTTGGGGAGGGTCCGTGGGAACTTTCGTCAGCGTGGGTGTCCTGCTGAGTAGCTTGACTTGTCCTCTCATTCCGCTGTTGCTTCTCAGTTTGTAGTATCAGCACGTCCATCCGAACATAGGTTTTGGCAGTGTTTTGGTAAACCTCCTCAGCCAGCGTGTCCTTGGGTGAAGCCCTGCCGGTGCATGATGCAACTATCCTTTTCGGGCACGCTTGTGTGCGCGCATACACACACACACACACACACACACACACACACACACACTCACTCAGACAGTCAGGATTTGTGCACTTCTGAAACGCGCAACCCCCCGGGTTTTTAAATAATACTTCGAAATATAAACAGTTTTAATTTAAAAATAAAAGGGATACATTTTTACCTTTTAAATTGGAAGGGATTTCTTTGAGAAATGAAACCGGAAACCAGAACTATGCAGAAGGAGGGGGAGGTGAATGCTCTATGGTGCTCCCCAGACAGTTGCAAACACGTGCCTCTTCCCTATTGGCTGTGCTCATTCCTGTCGCCAATCACATCTTGTATATCGAATGAGGTGCTCGAAGGGAATGGTATTTAAGAGCGGCGGCTGGCCCTCTCCTCCGGAGAGCTCAAGTTCCGCTGGCCTGTCGGAGCCCACAGCCCTCTCTTCTTCCCCAAAACTGCTCCTCCTTCCGCAGCATGGCTTCGAAAGACCCTCCTGCTCGTTCTAAGCGAACCCAAGACCGAAGAAAGAGGACTGTCTGGAACGCTTCTCAATCTGACATCTTACAAGCCTCATTTGCTCCAGACCCGTATCCAGGCTTCATGGCCAGAGAAGAACTTGCCAGAGCCATCGGCGTGGCAGAGGACAGAATCTTCCTGTGGTTCAAAAACCGCAGAAGTCGACAGCTCAGGAGGAGCCGACTGAGCTCCGTGCCCCCTCCGGGACAGCCGTGCCCCGTGCCGCCTCGCACCACCTCTCCAGCCAGGGCGCCGACGGCAGACAGACGCAAGAGGACTGTCATCAGCAAAGATCAAAGCGCCCACCTGGTGCAAGCGTTTGAGAAGCAGCCATTCCCCGGCGTGAAAGCCAGGCAAGAACTGGCACGCCAGACAGGCCTTCCGGAAGCTCGGATTGACACGTGGTTCCAGAACCGAAGGGCTCGACACCCACATCACGCCAGGGTGCAGCTGGATCACCGCGGGCCCCAGCAATGCAGCTCCAGCCCGGTCTTCGCATGTCCGGTTCTGCAGCCACCTGAGCAAAGCACACTCATAGATGCCCAGAGACCGCCCTCCCTGGGCTTCGTAGGCGGCGGCGGAGGTGATGGAGACAGCAATCCGTTAACTTGCGTCATGGGAGGCCAAGCCTCTGTGGGCCCGGTGACCCATCAGGGGCAAATGCCACAGGAGTTCACCCAGGCGGGAAGGCCTCCGGAGACAAGGACACTCTACTTGGACCTTTCCAGCTGGGGAAACCAAGGTCCCGAACAACAGGACATTCTTTCGGACGCCGGGCAGTGCAAAGGCACTTCATTGTGGGAGCATCCAAACCTGTTCTGGCAGAGACCGGCTCCTGCACACACACCAGCCCCAGTGGGATGGGGGCCTGGCCTGGCCGTGAGCGTGAGTGCCCAGCGGCAGCTGACTGGGCACAACCAGCAGGCAACACTGCTGCAGGAAAACCCTCCTCTGCTTGCCCAAGCCTCTCCACAAGGCACCAGCTTCTTGGACCAACTCCTCGACGACCTGGAAATTCAGCAGAATGCCCAGCCCTTGGTGAATCAACAGGAAGCAGGCCTGCAATGTGAGCCACCACTGCAATTCCCTATCAGCGAGGAGCTCTATCAGGAGTACCTAAGAGACTTTTAAAACGCCCCGAATGCCCGGGAGACTCACTAAAACCCTCTGAAAAGCACCAATCATACCTTATACGTTAAAAAAAGGAAAACACGAAGCAGATTTAAAACCACCTTAAATGCCCCACAAATCAGTAAGAAACAACAGCAACACAATGATACCCTAAAAAAGGCACCCTTAAGGAGTAGATATCTATGTATATTTATATAATATATAAGTGATTCTATGTAAACGATTAATATATAATATGTACACTATTTATACATCATAGATCATTTTTTACATATAGTACATATAAAAACTGAAACCCCTCCAAAACCATTCATAAACCATGGAATACATTTAAAAAGACCCAAAGGGACCAAAGAAGCCCTTTAGGACCCCTTGGAGATCATTTGTAATTTCCTCCCCGCAAGAGAGTAAAACCCTACATAGAGTTGATCAGGTGTCCAGTGAGCTTCTTCATGTCCCCGGCCCCACCAATTGAGGTCATCGAGCTGCAAGCTGATTAACAGGCTAAATGCCACCCCTTCACTCTCAAGAGCCTCAAGTTGAGAGCACATCATGTATCTCTTGCAGCACACATGTGGCAGGAAAGCCCACCCCTAACTGGATGGGAGGGCTCTAGAGTCAAGATTGACAAGCTAAGCTTGGTCTCTGAGCCTGCTTGACCTTAGGTGTCTTTGGATTCTTCTCCAGGGCATAATCTATGGGCCTTATGGGAAGGGTGTGGAGTCTTCTTCGGTTGAGGCAGGAAATGGGTCTCAATGCTTTTGATAGCTGACAACACTCAGGAATGTAGCCTTCAAGAAGTTGCCCTGGGAATTCATGTAGCAGCATAGCAACCCTGTGCAGTGAAGTGCCTTAAGACTGGCATTGTTATGGTGCGTGGTGGTGGTGGTGGCGGGGACACGGTCAGGAGCGACTTTGACTTCGGAGACCGTGAGTGGGATACACCTCCAACCCAGGAAAGTGAAGGTCCCCTCCAGGGGAGCCCCAGCCTCCCAGACTACTTAACGGATGAACACTGACAGTTGGTTCTCACACACGGTCTTGCGGGTTGTGTTTCACACACTCTGGTGACTATGAAATGCCCAGATCTATTTTGAGTCTCCGTGTGAATGAATGGATTCCATTTGAGCTTCCATTCTGAGCACTGCGTGGACGGTGGAAGACCAACAAGCACTTTTCAGTGGATTTGCCTCTGTGGCTCTGACGACTGGATAAGGGGGTAGATTGGCAAAGGTCTAAAGCTTTGCCCAGATAGAAGGCAGTCTGTGTGTGTGTGTGACTGATTGCAAACACTTCCTCCCTCACCACCCGGCCAGGGAGGAGCATTCTGGTCTGCAGCTCCTTGCCCAGGGTGAACATACTCCCGAGGTAAATCGGGCTGGAGTGTGGGTGGCTGTATAATACCAGCACCACTTGGTCAGGGGTCAGGAGGACCTAGAACCAAGCTCTGCAATATCGGCAATCCTGTTACAGCACCACTATCACCACCACCACCATGGCCAACCGCACCCCAACCCCCACCCAGGATGTTGAGGGAACATTCTGTTATGCTACCACCACTGGTCACCCACTGTTGGTATTGAGACAAGCCTATAAAACACAGGGACATCGCATGTCTCTGTCGTGTTGTTTAGATTTTCATATTCACCACAATCAATAGTCAGATGTGTATAGAGGATATGAAGGTCAAAACACACACTTCTGTCCTTCCCACCCGATTCACACAGGCACCCTGCTTTTGGTGAAAACAGATAGCTCATGGAGAGAAAGACAGACAGATAAGTAAGTAGACTGTTAGAAAGGTAGACACAGCTATAAGATGATAGATAGATAGATAGATAGATAGATAGATAGATAGATAGATAGATAGATAGAATGACAATACATAACATCACCAAGAAGGCCTTCAACAGGCTCTCAGAGGAAAGCTTCACACTGTCTGTGAAGCCTTACTTTGGCAAGTAGGCCAATAGTAACCTAAGAGGGGAGTTTCATCAGGTCACAGCTTGATTCGAGTGCTAGGAGAGAAAAGTCTTTTCAAGTCCCTTCCCTTCTGGCTTCCTCCCTGGTGATGGGAGCGTTGAGCTGCTGCCCTGGCCTGTGCTGCACTACCTGTGGCTCAAGCCAAACCACTAATCGGTTAGGTTTTGAGGTTTTTCGGAGACCTTTGTCGCCACACTGCAGCTGTGTGCATCCCTTGAGCTTGTGGCTGGTGTATATTGCCTGCTGCCCCGCTCCCCACCTCTAAACCCTCTTGCCCTCCCGCCAAGCGCGTCCTGCAAGGCTCCACCTGGTGACCCAGTGCCTCCTTGGCCAAGAGATCGGGCTGGCCTTGCGCGGGGAGGCATGCACCCCGGTTGGCCTTTCTCACCTCCAAGTGACAGCGCGTGGCAGAAGCACAGAGGTCAGCAGACCGCATACTGTCTTTCCCTCTTGGCCGACTTAGAGGGACGTAGGCGCGCCTGGCTCCCTCTCGCTGGGTTGACCAGAGAGAACCAGGACCGCGGAGAGCAGCGAGGGAAAGGATAAGAGAAGAGTAGAGAAGAGAAGAGAAACAGAGTGGAGTAGCATATGGGGGCGGCCGGGATATGAGAGTTAGTTAGAGCAACAGCCTCAGAGAAGGGATCTTGTCATCCACCTGGTCACAGCTAGGGGGAACCAGAGGGAGTCCAATTCAGGTGACCCTTAGACCATAAGCGCATGTGCGCTATAGCACTCACATTGGAAAACCCCTCCCTCCTACACTCAGCCACTTTGATCCTTTCCTCTCAGAGACTAGAGAAGGCCCTCCTGTGTTAGGTTTCTCTCTTTCTGTCTCTCTCTCATGTACCCATCCATCCACCCATCCACCCATCCATCCATACAATCATCCATCATCTGTTATCACAAAGGAAGAAGGCCTACGCGCCAAGATGTGGGTGGGAAGGGAGGCTGTATGTTTGAACCTTCATCCCCATATCCCCATATATACGATGGCAGTGAGTAATAGAACCAAAACGTGACAAAAACAATGCGATGCTTCTCTACGTTAGATGGGATTTATATGCTTCAGGGGGCACCTGGTGTTGGTGAGTTAGTACATTGTGGTCAGACGGGGGCAGAAGTGGGTTCAGACTAGGTGGCGGAAAGAGGTAATGGTGGTTCTGCTGCTGCTGTGCCTGCATGATTGCATTGACTGAAGCGTGGTCATGACACTCCTAAAACTTGACCAGGTGGGCCTGGTACTGTACACACACACACACACACGCACACACACACACACACACAGACACATAACCAGCCATCCACCGAAGCACACACATACCGGGTTCCTAAAATGTTTGCCAAATCCTCCCTCACCCCTTCTAAGCACTCAGGTCCCAACCCACTCAACTCATAAAGCAGTGGGACCTCTGGTCTCATCAGAAAAACTGCTGGAGATTCGCAAGGGAGGGTCCAGAGTCTGAGCTGCTTTTCGACTGAATCCCAGTGCTGGCGGTTGGAGGCTCCGCCAGGTGGCAGGCCTTCGGAATTAAGGGTGGGCCAGTGGGACCAGGCCACACTCCTGTGGACCACTCAAGCCTCCCTCTTCCTTGACTTTGCGGGTGGAGAGATTGGAGTTCCCCTAGGGCTCTTCTCCATGGATCGCTGCCTCCTCCCACTCCCTTCCCATCCCAGCCCATCCTGGGTGTCCCCGAAACAAGCAATGTCTAGTTCGCTTGCCCAAGGTAGTGTCAAAGTCCAACTTCAGATCAACAACAGAATAAAACAAAACAAAACACAAACCGGTCACCCTGACAGCAATGACCATGCCTCTCTAGCCAGAGACCAGGTTATTGAGATGCTAAAACGGCCGGCTTCATATGGTAATCAAGCCCAGGCCTTCCTTTTGATCCTTTTCAGGTGAAAAGGTGCCACAGGAGGTGTCTTTCTGCTTAAGTTGGAGGGGTTATTGATTGGGCAACATGTTGGAGGTAGTGCTGGCCCAGAAAGAGACACGCACCCACCCCCCATTTCACAAATTGAAATCTACTTTATAGATAGATTACCAGTTATTAACGAAGTGGTTGATGGGCCATGGCTGGGGTGGGGGTGGGGGGGATGCGGCTGGGTGTGCAGGCAGGCTAAAACACCTTAGTAGTTGATAAATAACATGCTGAATTTGGCTTCTGTCATTTTGGCTGAGGCTTGACCAAGGCGCACACACAGAAACACCCACACGTCGACCAGTTTTGAAATAAACAGTGGCAAGGTACATCTCAGCCTGAGGACCGCAAACATTGGGAATTCCCCCAGAACCTTCTCACTTCAGGGAACTGTATGTGGCAAAGATTGACCATCCTTCTCTGCTGGTGCTTTGATTCCTAATAAACTGAGTGTGTTCTGCTGTGCTCTCGGGACCCACTGACTCTTACAGTTTGCCCATTCACCTGCTGGCTTTCACTTAAAGCACATTTGATTGATTGCAGTGTGGCTCATTGGGTTGTCTTGGAAGCCAACTGGGTACAACTCTTCCCAAGGAGCTTTCTGTCTGTCTGTCTGCCTGTCTTTTGAAGAATCCTCAGGCACAAGCTAGGCCACTCAAATGGGAATCAATCAATTGGTGGAGAGAGAGCAAGGGACAGAATTGCCACCAAACTGATCGTGACTGGCGGCAGGTTTCCTCCAGAGAGAACACAGATTGGAGGGGACCGGAGAAGCGGATAGGGGTCTGAGCACCATAGTTGCAAGACATAGCGAGACGGGGTGCATATGCAGAAGAGCTTACAATGTCGCTCCAAGGACCTCTGAATGACCCAAGCAGTCAGGAGATGATGCATGGCCACCGTGTGTGTGTTTGTGTGTGTGCGATAGCCCTTCCTTGAGGATTGATGGTCGATTTCTATTGAGGGCATGCAGACCACACTGGCAAGCCAGTAAGGACTATGCCACAGGGTTCTCCCTATCCTCCCTAACACCCACCATGCCACCTGTCACCCGCCCCCACTGCAATCCAATCCAATTCTTACTCAAACTTTTTCGTTGGCTTGTTTGTTGGGGGTGGGTGGGGAAGATCATGTGTTTGTTTTCTTTTTTAAACCCTTTTAAACTTGTACTTTAGCCGCATGTCATACCATCAATAAGCGCCATCCTATATGATTCCATACAATTTTCTTCTTTCCTGTAGCTGTGATATTGATAGTGGTGGTGATGATGATGATCATGGTGATGCTTTTCTCATGGTGGCAATACTAGACTAGACACAACAGAACATTCTGCAATCACAACTTCCTTTTCTGTGTCCCTTTGCCAAACTCTTGAGATGGAGGAGCCGAGATCATAACTCCATACTCCCTAAAAGTAGTTTGGAAAGTGTTTGAGAGCCAGACGTATGTCCATTTTTACAGACAGATGAAATCACCATTCTCAGATAAATCTCCTTTCAGATGGCTTTCCAGGAATCCAGGAGAGATAATCCCTTCAGGACCAGTGGTGATACCAGGAGGTGGAGGGAGGGTGGGGTGGAAAGGTGGAGTCTATTTACAAGGATCTACATAGAACCTCCTCCATGGGGGGATGGGCTACAGAAAAGTGGGTGAAGGGAGACATCGGACAGTGTAAGATATAACAAGATACTAATAATTTATCAATTATCAAGGGTTCATGAGGGAGGTGGGAGGGGGAAATGATGAGCTGATACCAAAGCTTCAGGCAGAAACCAAATGTTTTGAGAATGATGATGGCAACACATGTACAAATGTGCTTGACACAATGGATGGATGGACAGTTGGATGGATGGATGGATTTAATCTGTCTGTAAAAATAGATACACTTTTGCTCTTGAGAACTATTAAAACTGTTTTTACAGAGCAGGGTGTTGTGAGATAAGCTCTTCCTTCTGAAAAGTTTGCCAAAGAGACACAGAAAAGAAAATCATCATCATCACCACCACCATCATCATCAAACCCAGCTGCAGGGAGAAGGAAAGGTTCTAGAAACTAATAGGATGACAAGAGGATGGCTGTAATGATGGTATGACATGTGGCTAATACGCAAGTTTAAACGGTTTTAAAAAATAATAAAACAAAACACCCGAATTGCCTCCACAAATCTAACCAATACGCCAACCAAAAAGGTAGTGCAAGAATTGGATTGCATTGTGGGAGTGGCAGGGCATAGGCGGGCAGATGGGTGTTAAGTAGGATAGGGAGAACCCAGGAGGCATAGTCCTCAGGGGCTTTCATGGGCAAAAAATGCCAGGCAAAATTTTTATTCCAAATGACAGTAAAAGGGCAGGCAGGGCACTGGAGATGATCTAGGGATAAATCTGAGGTGGTTTGCTTTGATACAATATAATCCTCACAGGTTACATTCTACCACTGTATGTGTGAGTGTATGTCCCTTTTAGACATGCAATTTTGAATTTCCCGCCCAGGCGGCCCCCATTTGGTGACACTGCAGGCAGAGAACAATGCTGGACCTAGGAGCAAAGAATGGACTTCTCTGCAGTGCAACTCCAAAAGTGTCTCAGGATTACTGCTTCTGACAGTTAACATTTACCCCAAACGACCCTCAAGATTACCGCCAGGGAACTTAACCAAATAACTCAATCACGAAAATGATGGCAATGGGTTTCAAAAAGAAAAGGAAAAGGAAAAAAAAACTCTGATCAGATTCAGCAAGGTGGCAGGACAAGCAAAATCCAAGGAAGGCAGCCCTCACACAAAAGTTCCTTCAGCCCTGGGAAGTGAGCAGAAAAGGTCAGGACACCTGGAAGACCTCCGGCAGATAAGAGAACATCCAAGTCTAAAGGAAAGCCATCTTTAAAAAAAAAATTGTTAATGGAAGCTCGTACAACTCTTATCAAAATCCATCCATCCATCAAATGTGTCAAGCACATTTATACCAGTGTTGCCATCATCATTCTCAAAATATTTGCTTTCTGCTTGAGCCTTTGCTATCAGCTCCTCATTCCCCCCTCCCACCCCGCTCCCCCCCTACCTCATGAACCCTTGATATTTAAAAATTATTAGTATTTTGTTATAACTTACACTGTCCAATGTCTCTTTTCACCCTTTTTTTTCTTCTTCATCTCCCCAGAAAGGAGATTCTAAGTAGATACTTGTAAATTGGTTCCTGTTTTCCACCTCGCCCTTCCTCTACCCTTCTGGTATCCTCACTGTTGCTGAGGGAATTATCTCTCTTGGATTGCAGGAAATCCATCTGAAAGGTTATATTCACCTGAGAAGGGTGATTTCTTCTGTCTGTAAAAATAGACACACATCTGGCTCTCGAGTTCTTTTAAAACACTATTTAGGGAATAGGGAGTTAGGAGATCGGCTCTTCCCTCTCAATCGTTTGTCAAAGAGACACATAAGAGAACGTTTTGATTGCAGAATGTTCTGTTGTGTCTAGTCTAGTGTTGCCACGATTGGAAAATCATCATCATCATCGTCATCATCACCACGACCTTCATCATCAGTCACAGTTAAAGGGAAGAAAAAATATTCTAGAATTTAAAAGCATGGCAATAGGATGGCGGTATTGATGGTATGACATGCGGCTAAAGTGCAAGTTTAAACGGTTTAAAACCGAACGATACAAACAAGCAAAACACCTGATCTTTTCCCACATCCCCAAAAAACAAACCAACCAAAAAATTTGTGTAAGAATTTGAGTGTTTGTGCGGGAGGCAAGAGATGATGGCTTGTGGGGGGGTTTGGTGTTAGGTGGGACAGGGAGAACCCAGGTGGTATAATCCACAGTGGCTTCCCTGGGTCGTATGCCGGACCTCAATGGAAATCTATATCACTCCTCAAGCAAGGGCTATCACACACACACACACACACACACACACACACACACACACTCACACACACGTGCGCGTGCGCACGCGCAGTGTGCATGGGTCATCTGCTGACTGCTTGGGTCAGTCAGATTCCTGGAGCCACATTGTAAGCCCTTTGGCATATGTGCCCCATCTCTCTATGTGTTCCAATCACGGTGGTCTGACCCCTGCCTGCTACTCTGGTGCCACTCATAAGTGTGATTTCTGGAAGGGAAACCCATCGCAGCCAGTCACGATCAGTTTGGTGGCAATTCTGTCTTTTTGTTCTCAACGCCACCGATTAATTGATTCCCATTTGAGCGGCCTAGCTAGTGACTGAGAATCGTCAACAGACAGGCCGACAGACAGGCAGACAGGCAGATACACAGACGGACAGATGCTTGGGAAGAGTTGCACCCGGTTGATTTCAAAGACAGTCCAATGAGCCACAACACAAGAAATCATACGAGCTTCTAGTGAAAGCCAGCGGGTGAATGGGCAACCCAGAGGAGTGAGTGGGTCGCGAGAGCACATCAGAATACACTCAGCTTATTGGGCATCAAACCACCAGCAGGGAAGGATGATCAATCCTTACCACACCCAGGACCTCGAAGTGAGAATGTTTTTGGGGAATTCCCAATGTTTGCAGTCCTCAGGCTGGGGTGTTCCTAGCTACTGTTTATTTCATAATTGGTCAATGTATGTGTGAGAGAGAGAGCGTGGCGGGAGATGTGGATGTATTAGGCCATAAGCTGGTCCATGTGTTTCTTGGTGTGTGACTAGTCCCCTTTGCCTCTGTTTACCTTGTAACAAAAAGCATTGTGAGATAACTCAATTCTTTATGACCTTGCAGCTAAAAGCAGTGTGAGATAACTCAGTTATTTATGACCTCTTGAGATTCTTTTGAACCTTGCATGTCCTTGTGCTTATCTTAGAATATAGTGGTGTTATTATTCAAATGTTTAGAAAGTGTGACTCGTTCAGTAACATTTGCATAGATAAGAGGTTAGGGATGTTTTTCAAAGCAAGTTCTCTGATGTTCGTTTTGTAACCATTCCCTTGTTAGAAGAGTGTAAAAACCAAGGTTTGAACATACTTCAGTCCATCAGACTGTTGTCCTCCCAATCCCATGCTTTCTATATGGCTCTTTCTTTTATTCTTTCATCTGCACGCATCATTTCAGACGCGGCTTGATGGGGGATAGCTGGTCTAATCCCCCGCATTTTTGGCGCCCAACAGGGGGCTTTGAAAACTGAGCATCCCGTGACAGAAACCACTGAATAGCAAGGCCGTGAATCTTTACAGTGAAAATTAGGGTAAGTGGTGAAACGTTGGGAGTAACAAATAATGGGACAGACTTCTAGTAAATGTATGTATGTAAATATGCTTCCAAATATGTTAAGAGCTAGAGGAGCAAAAGTAACCAACCAAAGATTAGAAGAGCTTTTTGATTTTGTGGTTAGGGTATGTCACCTCCTGCTGCTGACCTGCAGGGTACTGATCTGCTTCAGCTTAGACCAAATTATGGTCTAATTCTGAGAGCCTCGTGCATTGGAGCAAACATTGTGGCAAACAGTGAGGGAAGATGGACCCCGCGGGTTGGAGGGCACTCAGAATGGGACTGATGCCACTGTACAGCTGCAGCTAGGTCCACGGGTCCCTCAAGATGGGTCACGGCGTCGGCGAGTGAGAGGCAGAAACCACACGACTCAAAGGTTGCATGTGATTGTTCCAATTTTATTCATGCAAAGCTTCAACTTATATATTCTTTTCCTAAGCTTAAATCTTATGGCTTGAGGTCATACTTGAGGAAATTCTCAAGACCATGACCAGTTACATAATCACATTTCTTTACTCTCCATCAGATACACTGCATGATTCCTGGTTAAAATTTAGTACATCTTGAAACGAAAACTGTCTCAAACACAAGTGTGATAAACATAAACCTTCTAACAATAAGTGAGCACACTTTATCACACTAGGGCATATTGTTCGAACTATGAAATCAATAAAGCATTAATGCATTTCATTATCAAACACAAAAATTACTTGACAGACTTTGGTTGTTCCTTCTTCAGGTGTTCCTCTAGGGCTTTCATTTATTGTTTTCTTTCCCACTAAGTTCCCATAAATCAAACTCCCACTGGTCTTTCTGTACCAAGGCATGAGTTGCCTCAAATAGGCAGCTTTGCTTCAGTGGAAGTCAAGTTGCCCTACAATAGGTAGCTTTACTTCATTGGACTTCGACCACCACGGGGGCTTCAGCGCCTTGCAATGAAGATCAGGGAGTCTTGCAAGCAAGGACAGGGCCCGTGGCCAACTGACATCTCGTGAGTAACTCCAATCATTTCTCACTTGGGGAGGGTCCGTGGGAACTTTCGTCAGCGTGGGTGTCCTGCTGAGTAGCTTGACTTGTCCTCTCATTCTGCTGTTGCTTCTCAGTTTGTAGTATCAGCACGTCCATCCGAACATAGGTTTTGGCAGTGTTTTGGTAAACCTCCTCAGCCAGCGTGTCCTTGGGTGAAGCCCTGCCGGTGCATGATGCAACTATCCTTTTCGGGCACGCTTGTGTGCGCGCATACACACACACACACACACACACACACACACTCACTCACTCAGACAGTCAGGATTTGTGCACTTCTGAAACAACCCCCCGGGTTTTTAAATAATACTTCGAAATATAAACAGTTTTAATTTAAAAATAAAAGGGATACATTTTTACCTTTTAAATTGGAAGGGATTTCTTTGAGAAATGAAACCGGAAACCAGAACTATGCAGAAGGAGGGGGAGGTGAATGCTCTTTGGTGCTCCCCAGACAGTTGCAAACACGTGCCTCTTCCCTATTGGCTGTGCTCATTCCTGTCGCCAATCACATCTTGTATATCGAATGAGGTGCTCGAAGGGAATGGTATTTAAGAGCGGCGGCTGGCCCTCTCCTCCTGAGAGCTCAAGTTCCGCTGGCCTGTCGGAGCCCACAGCCCTCTCTTCTTCCCCGAAACTGCTCCTCCTTCCGCAGCATGGCTTCGAAAGACCCTCCTGCTCGTTCTAAGCGAACCCAAGACCGAAGAAAGAGGACTGTCTGGAACGCTTCTCAATCTGACATCTTACAAGCCTCATTTGCTCGAGACCCGTATCCAGGCTTCATGGCCAGAGAAGAACTTGCCAGAGCCATCGGCATGGCAGAGGACAGAATCTTCCTGTGGTTCAAAAACCGCAGAAGTCGACAGCTCAGGAGGAGCCGACTGAGCTCCGTGCCCCCTCCGGGACAGACGTGCCCCGTGCCGCCTCGCACCACCTCTCCAGCCAGGGCGCCGACGGCAGACAGACGCAAGAGGACTGTCATCAGCAAAGATCAAAGCGCCCACCTGGTGCAAGCGTTTGAGAAGCAGCCATTCCCCGGCGTGAAAGCCAGGCAAGAACTGGCACGCCAGACAGGCCTTCCGGAAGCTCAGATTGACACGTGGTTCCAGAACCGAAGGGCTCGACACCCACATCACGCCAGGGTGCAGCTGGATCACCGCGGGGCCCAGCAATGCAGCTCCAGCCCGGTCTTCGCATGTCCGGTTCTGCAGCCACCTGAGCAAAGCACACCCATAGATGCCCAGAGACCGCCCTCCCTGGGCTTCGTAGGCGGCGGCGGAGGTGATGGAGACAGCAATCCGTTAACTTGCGTCATGGGAGGCCAAGCCTCTGTGGGCCCGGTGACCCATCAGGGGCAAATGCCACAGGAGTTCACCCAGGCGGGAAGGCCTCCGGAGACAAGGACACTCTACTTGGACCTTTCCAGCTGCGGAAACCAAGGTCCCGAACAACAGGACATTCTTTCGGACGCCGGGCAGTGGAAAGGCACTTCATTGTGGGAGCATCCAAACCTGTTCTGGCAGAGACCGGCTCCTGCACACACACCAGCCCCAGTGGGATGGGGGCCTGGCCTGGCCGTGAGCGTGAGTGCCCAGCGGCAGCTGACTGGGCACAACCAGCAGGCAACACTGCTGCAGGAAAACCCTCCTCTGCTTGCCCAAGCCTCTCCACAAGGCACCAGCTTCTTGGACCAACTCCTCGACGACCTGGAAATTCAGCAGAATGCCAAGCCCTTGGTGAATCAACAGGAAGCAGGCCTGCAATGTGAGCCACCACTGCAATTCCCTAACAGCGAGGAGCTCTATCAGGAGTACCTAAGAGACTTTTAAAACGCCCTGAATGCCCGGGAGACTCACTAAAACCCTCTGAAAAGCACCAATCATACCTTATACGTTAAAAAAAGAAAACACGAAGCAGATTTAAAACCACCTTAAATGCCCCACAAATCAGTAAGAAACAACAGCAACACAATGATACCCTAAAAAAGGCACCCTTAAGGAGTAGATATCTATGTATATTTATATAATATATAAGTGATTCTATGTAAACGATTAATATATAATATGTACACTATTTATACATCATAGATCATTTTTTACATATAGTACATATAAAAACTGAAACCCCTCCAAAACCATTCATAAACCATGGAATACATTTAAAAAGACCCAAAGGGACCAAAGAAGCCCTTTAGGACCCCTTGGAGGTATTCGTAATTTCCTCCCCGAAAGAGAGTAAAACCCTACATAGAGTTGATCAGGTGTCCAGTGAGCTTCTTCATGTCCCCGGCCCCACCAATTGAGGTCATCGAGCTGCAAGCTGATTAACAGGCTAAATGCCACCCCTTCACTCTCAAGAGCCTCAAGTTGAGAGCACATCATGTATGTCTTGCAGCACACGTGTGGCAGGAAAGCCCACCCCTAACTGGATGGGAGGGCTCTAGAGTCAAGATTGACAAGCTAAGCTTGGTCTCTGAGCCTGCTTGACCTTAGGTGTCTTTGGATTCTTCTCCAGGGCATAATCTATGGGCCTTATGGGAAGGGTGTGGAGTCTTCTTCGGGTGGGGCAGGAAACGGGTCTCAATGCTTTTGATAGCTGACAACACTCAGGAATGTAGCCTTCAAGAAGTTGCCCTGGGAATTCATGTAGCAGCATAGCAACCCTGTGCAGTGAAGTGCCTTAAGACTGTCATTGTTATGGTGCGTGGTGGTGGTGGTGGCGGGGACACGGTCAGGAGCGACTTTGACTTCGGAGACCTTGAGTGGGATACACCTCCAACCCAGGAAAGTGAAGGTCCCCTCCAGGGGAGCCCCAGCCTCCCAGACTACTTAACGGATGAACACTGACAGTTGGTTCTCACACACGGTCTTGCGGGTTGTGTTTCACACACTCTGGTGACTATGAAATGCCCAGATCTATGCTTGAGTCTCCGTGTGAATGTATGGATTCCATTTGAGCTTCCATTCTGAGCACTGCGTGGACGGTGGAAGACCAACAAGCACTTTTCAGTGGATTTGCCTCTGTGGCTCTGACGACTGGATAAGGGGGTAGATTGGCAAAGGTCTAAAGCTTTGCCCAGATAGAAGGCAGTCTGTGTGTGTGTGTGACTGATTGCAAACACTTCCTCCCTCACCACCCGGCCAGGGAGGAGCATTCTGGTCTGCAGCTCCTTGCCCAGGGTGAACATACCCCCGAGGTAAATCGGGCTGGAGTGTGGGTGGCTGTATAATACCAGCACCACTTGGTCAGGGGTCAGGAGGACCTAGAACCAAGCTCTGCAATATCGGCAATCCTGTTACAGCACCACTATCACCACCACCACCATGGCCAACCGCACCCCAATCCCCACCCAGGATGTTGAGGGAACATTCTGTTATGCTACCACCACTGGTCACCCACTGTTGGTATTGAGCCAAGCCTATAAAACACAGGGACATACATATCTCTGTCGTGTTGTTTAGATTTTCATATTCACCACAATCAATAGTCAGACGTGTATAGAGGATATGAAGGTCAAAACACACACTTCTGTCCTTCCCACCCGATTCACACAGGCACCCTGCTTTTGGTGAAAACAGATAGCTCATGGAGAGAAAGACAGACAGATAAGTAAGTAGACTGTTAGAAAGGTAGACACAGCTATAAGATGATAGATAGATAGATAGATAGATAGATAGATAGATAGATAGATAGATAGATAGATTGACGATACATAACATCACCAAGAAGGCCTTCAACAGGCTCTCAGAGGAAAGCTTCACACTGTCTGTGAAGCCTTACTTTGGCAAGTAGGCCAATAGTAACCTAAGAAGGGAGTTTCATCAGGTCACAGCTTGATTCGAGTGCTAGGAGAGAAAAGTCTTTTCAAGTCCCTTCCCTTCTGGCTTCCTCCCTGGTGATGGGAGCGTTGAGCTGCTGCCTTGGCCTGTGCTGCACTACCTGTGGCTCAAGCCAAACCACTGATCGGTTAGGTTTTGAGGTTTTTTGGAGACCTTTGTCGCCACACTGCAGCTGTGTGCATCCCTTGAGCTTGTGGCTGGTGTATATTGCCTGCTGCCCCGCTCCCCACCTCTGAACCCTCTTGCCCTCCCGCCAAGCGCGTCCTGCAAGGCTACACCTGGTGACCCAGTGCCTCCTTGGATAGAGATCGGGCTGGCCTTGCGTGGGGAGGCATGCACCCCGGTTGGCCTTTCTCACCTCCAAGTGACAGCGCGTGGCAGAAGCACAGAGGTCAGCAGACCGCATACTGTCTTTCCCTCTTGGCCCACTTAGAGGGACGTAGGCGCGCCTGGCTCCCTCTCGCTGGGTTGACCAGAGAGGACCAGGACCGCAGAGAGCAGCGAGGGAAAGGATAAGAGAAGAGAAGAGAAACAGAGTGGAGTAGCATATGGGGGCGGCCGGGATATGAGAGTTAGTTAGAGCAACAGCCTCAGAGAAGGGATCTTGTCATCCACCTGGTCACAGCTAGGGGGAACCGGAGGGAGTCCAATTCAGGTGACCCTTAGACCATAAGCGCATGTGCGCTATAGCACTCACATTGGAAAACCCCTCCCTCCTACACTCAGCCACTTTGATCCTTTCCTCTCAGAGACTAGAGAAGGCCCTCCTGTGTTAGGTTTCTCTGTTTCTGTCTCTCTCTCATGTACCCATCCATCCACCCATCCACCCATCCACCCATCCATCCATACAATCATCCATCATCTGTTATCACAAAGGAAGAAGGCCTGCGCGCCAAGATGTGGGTGGGAAGGGAGGCTGTATGTTTGAACCTTCATCCCCATATCCCCATATATACGATGGCAGTGAATAATAGAACCAAAACGTGACAAAAACAATGCGATGCTTCTCTACGTTAGATGGGATTTATATGCTTCAGGGGGCACCTGGTGTTGGTGAGTTAGTACATTGTGGTCAGACTGGGGCAGAAGTGGGTTCGGACTAGGTGGCGGAAAGAGGTAATGGTGGTTCTGCTGCTGCTGTGCCTGCATGATTGCATTGACTGAAGCGTGGTCATGACACTCCTAAAACTTGACCAGGTGGGCCTGGTACTGTACACACACACACACACACACACACACACACACACACACACACAGACACATAACCAGCCATCCACCGAAGCACACACGTACCGGGTTCCTAAAATGTTTGCCAAATCCTCCCTCACCCCTTCTAAGCACTCAGGTCCCAACCCACTCAACTCATAAAGCAGTGGGACCTCTGGTCTCATCAGAAAAACTGCTGGAGATTCGCAAGGGAGGGTCCAGAGTCTGAGCTGCTTTTCGACTGAATCCCAGTGCTGGCGGTTGGAGGCTCCGCCAGGTGGCAGGCCTTCGGAATTAAGGGTGGGCCAGTGGGACCAGGCCACACTCCTGTGGACCACTCAAGCCTCCCTCTTCCTTGACTTTGCAGGTGGAGAGATTGGAGTTCCCCTAGGGCTCTTCTCCATGGATCGCTGCCTCCTCCCACTCCCTTCCCATCCCAGCCCACCCTGGGTGTCCCCGAAACAAGCAATGTCTAGTTCGCTTGCCCAAGGTAGTGTCAAAGTCCAACTTCAGATCAACAACAGAATAAAACAAAACAAAACACAAACCGGTCACCCTGACAGCAATGACCATGCCTCTCTAGCCAGAGACCAGGTTATTGAGATGCTAAAACGGCCGGCTTCATATGGTAATCAAGCCCAGGCCTTCCTTTTGATCCTTTTCAGGTGAAAAGGTGCCACAGGAGGTGTCTTTCTGCTTAAGTTGGAGGGGTTATTGATTGGGCAACATGTTGGAGGTAGTGCTGGCCCAGAAAGAGACACGCACCCACCCCCCATTTCACAAATTGAAATCTACTTTATAGATAGATTACCAATTATTAACGAAGTGGTTGATGGGCCATGGCTGGGGTGGGGGTGGGGGGGATGCGGCTGGGTGTGCAGGCAGGCTAAAACACCTTAGTAGTTGATAAATAACATGCTGAATTTGGCTTCTGTCATTTTGTCTGAGGCTTGACCAAGGCGCACACACAAAAACACCCACACGTCGACCAGTTTTGAAATAAACAGTGGCAAGGTACATCTCAGCCTGAGGACCGCAAACATTGGGAATTCCCCCAGAACCTTCCCACTTCAGGGAACTGCATGTGGCAAAGATTGACCATCCTTCTCTGCTGGTGCTTTGATTCCTAATAAACTGAGTGTGTTCTGCTGTGCTCTCGGGACCCACTGACTCTTACAGTTTGCCCATTCACCTGCTGGCTTTCACTTAAAGCACATTTGATTGATTGCAGTGTGGCTCTTTGGGTTGTCTTGGAAGCCAACTGGGTACAACTCTTCCCAAGGAGCTTTCTGTCTGTCTGTCTGCCTGTCTTTTGAAGAATCCTCAGGCACAAGCTAGGCCACTCAAATGGGAATCAATCAATTGGTGGAGAGAGAGCAAGGGACAGAATTGCCACCAAACTGATCGTGACTGGCGGCAGGTTTCCTCCAGAGAGAACACAGATTGGAGGGGACCGGAGAAGCGGATAGGGGTCTGAGCACCATAGTTGGAAGACATAGCGAGACGGGGTGCATATGCAGAAGAGCTTACAATGTCGCTCCAAGGACCTCTGAATGACCCAAGCAGTCAGGAGATGATGCATGGCCACCGTGTGTGTGTTTGTGTGTGTGCGATAGCCCTTCCTTGAGGATTGATGGTCGATTTCTATTGACGGCAGGCAGACCACACTGGCAAGCCAGTAAGGTCTATGCCACAGGGTTCTCCCTATCCTCCCTAACACCCACCAGGCCACCTGTCACCCGCCCCCACTGCAATCCAATCCAATTCTTACTCAAACTTTTTCTTTGGCTTGTTTGTTGGGGGTGGGTGGGGAAGATCATGTGTTTGTTTTCTTTTTTAAACCCTTTTAAACTTGTACTTTAGCCGCATGTCATACCATCAATAAGCGCCATCCTATATGATTCCGTACAATTTTCTTCTTTCCTGTAGCTGTGATATTGAGAGTGGTGGTGATGATGATGATCATGGTGATGCTTTTCTCATGGTGGCAATACTAGACTAGACACAACAGAACATTCTGCAATCACAACTTCCTTTTCTGTGTCCCTTTGCCAAACTCTTGAGATGGAGGAGCCGAGATCATAACTCCATACTCCCTAAAAGTAGTTTGGAAAGTGTTTGAGAGCCAGACGTATGTCCATTTTTACAGACAGATGAAATCACCATTCTCAGATAAATCTCCTTTCAGATGGCTTTCCAGGAATCCAGGAGAGATAATCCCTTCAGGACCAGTGGTGATACCAGGAGGTGGAGGGAGGGTGGGGTGGAAAGGTGGAGTCTATTTACAAGGATCTACATAGAACCTCCTCCATGGGGGGATGGGCTACAGAAAAGTGGGTGAAGGGAGACATCGGACAGTGTAAGATATAACAAAATACTAATAATTTATCAATTATCAAGGGTTCATGAGGGAGGTGGGAGGGGGAAATGATGAGCTGATACCAAAGCTTCAGGCAGAAACCAAATGTTTTGAGAATGATGATGGCAACACATGTACAAATGTGCTTGACACAATGGATGGATGGACGGTTGGATGGATGGATGGATTTAATCTGTCTGTAAAAATAGATACACTTTTGCTCTTGAGAACTATTAAAACTGTTTTTACAGAGCAGGGTGTTGTGAGATCAGCTCTTCCTTCTGAAAAGTTTGCCAAAGAGACACAGAAAAGAAAATCATCATCATCACCACCACCATCATCATCAATCCCAGCTGCAGGGAAGAAGGAAAGGTTCTAGAAACTAATAGGATGACAAGAGGATGGCTGTAATGATGGTATGACATGTGGCTAATACGCAAGTTTAAACGGTTTAAAAAAAAAATAAAACAAAACACCCGATTTGCCTCCACAAACCTAACCAATACGCCAACCAAAAAGGTAGTGCAAGAATTGGATTGCATTGTGGGAGTGGCAGGGCATAGGCGGGCAGATGGGTGTTAAGTAGGATAGGGAGAACCCAGGAGGCATAGTCCTCAGGGGCTTTCATGGGCAAAAAATGCCAGGCAAAATTTTTATTCCAAATGACAGTAAAAGGGCAGGCAGGGCACTGGAGACTGATCTAGGGATAAATCTGAGGTGGTTTGCTTTGATACAATATAATCCTCACAGGTTACATTCTACCACTGTATGTGTGAGTGTATGTCCCTTTTAGACATGCAATTTTGAATTTCCCGCCCAGGCGGCCCCCATTTGGTGACACTGCAGGCAGAGAACAATGCTGGACCTAGGAGCAAAGAATGGACTTCTCTGCAGTGCAACTCCAAAAGTGTCTCAGGATTACTGCTTCCGACAGTTAACATTTACCCCAAACGACCCTCAAGATTACCGCCAGGGAACTTAACCAAATAACTCAATCACAAAAACGATGGCAATGGGTTTCAAAAAGAAAAGGAAAAGGAAAAAAAAACTCTGATCAGATTCAGCAAGGTGGCAGGACAAGCAAAATCCAAGGAAGGCAGCCCTCACACAAAAGTTCCTTCAGCCCTGGGAAGTGAGCAGAAAAGGTCAGGACACCTGGAAGACCTCCAGCAGATAAGAGAACATCCAAGTCTAAAGGAAAGCCATCTTTAAAAAAAATTGTTATTGGAAGCTCGTACAACTCTTATCAAAATCCATCCATCCATCAAATGTGTCAAGCACATTTATACCAGTGTTGCCATCATCATTCTCAAAATATTTGCTTTCTGCTTGAGCCTTTGCTATCAGCTCCTCATTTCCCCCCTCCCTCCCCGCTCCCCCCTACCTCATGAACCCTTGATATTTAAAAATTATTAGTATTTTGTTATAACTTACACTGTTCAATGTCTCTTTTCACCCTTTTTTTCTTCTTCATCTCCCCAGAAAGGAGATTCTAAGTAGATACTTGTAAATTGGTTCCTGTTTTCCACCTCGCCCTTCCTCTACCCTTCTGGTATCCTCACTGTTGCTGAGGGAATTATCTCTCTTGGATTGCAGGAAATCCATCTGAAAGGTTATATTCACCTGAGAAGGGTGATTTCTTCTGTCTGTAAAAATAGACACACATCTGGCTCTCGAGTTCTTTTAAAACACTATTTAGGGAATAGGGAGTTAGGAGATCGGCTCTTCCGTCTCAAACGTTTGTAAAAGAGACACATAAGAGAACGTTTTGATTGCAGAATGTTCTGTTGTGTCTAGTCTAGTGTTGCCACGATTGGAAAATCATCATCATCATCGTCATCATCACCACGACCTTCATCATCAGTCACAGTTAAAGGGAAGAAAAAATATTCTAGAATTTAAAAGCATGACAATAGGATGGCGGTATTGATGGTATGACATGCGGCTAAAGTGCAAGTTTAAACGGTTTAAAACCGAACGATACAAACAAGCAAAACACCTGATCTTTTCCCACATCCCCAAAAAACAAACCAACCAAAAGATTTGTGTAAGAATTTGAGTGTTTGTGCGGGAGGCAAGAGATGATGGCTTGTGAGGGGGTTTGGTGTTAGGTGGGACAGGGAGAACTCAGGTGGTATAATCCACAGTGGCTTGCCTGGGTCGTATGCCGGACCTCAATGGAAATCTATATCACTCCTCAAGCAAGGGCTATCACACACACACACACACACACACACACACACACACACACACACACACGTGCGCGTGCGCACGCGCAGTGTGCATGGGTTATCTGCTGACTGCTTGGGTCAGTCAGATTCCTGGAGCCACATTGTAAGCCCTTTGGCATATGTGCCCCATCTCTCTATGTGTTCCAATCACGGTGGTCTGACCCCTGCCTGCTACTCTGGTGCCACTCATAACTGTGATTTCTGGAGGGGAATCCCATCGCAGCCAGTCACGATCAGTTTGCTGGCAATTCTGTCTTTCTGTTCTCAACTCCACCGATTAATTGATTCCCATTTGAGCGGCCTAGCTAGTGACTGAGAATCGTCAACAGACAGGCCGACAGACAGGCAGACAGGCAGATACACAGACGGACAGATGCTTGGGAAGAGTTGCACCCGGTTGATTTCAAAGACAGTCCAATGAGCCACAACACAAGAAATCATACGAGCTTCTAGTGAAAGCCAGCGGGTGAATGGGCAACCCAGAGGAGTGAGTGGGTCGCGAGAGCACATCAGAATACACTCAGCTTATTGGGCATCAAACCACCAGCAGGGAAGGATGATCAATCCTTACCACACCCAGGACCTCGAAGTGAGAATGTTTTTGGGGAATTCCCAATGTTTGCAGTCCTCAGGCTGGGGTGTTCCTAGCTACTGTTTATTTCATAATTGGTCAATGTATGTGTGAGAGAGAGAGCGTGGCGGGAGATGTGGATGTATTAGGCCATAAGCTGGTCCATGTGTTTCTTGGTGTGTGACTAGTCCCCTTTGCCTCTGTTTACCTTGTAACAAAAAGTGTTGTGAGATAACTCATTTCTTTATGACCTTGCAGCTAAAAGCAGTGTGAGATAACTCAGTTATTTATGACCTCTTGAGATTCTTTTGAAACTTGCATGTCCTTGTGCTTATCTTAGAATATAGTGGTGTTATTATTCAAATGTTTAGAAAGTGTGACTCGTTCAGTAACATTTGCATAGATAAGAGGTTAGGGATGTTTTTCAAAGCAAGTTCTCTGATGTTCCTTTTGTAACCATTCCCTTGTTAGAAGAGTGTAAAAACCAAGGTTTGAACATACTTCAGTCCATCAGACTGTTGTTCTCCTAATCCCATGCTTTCTATATGGCTCTTTCTTTTATTCTTTCATCTGCACGCATCATTTCAGACGCGGCTTGATGGGGGATAGCTGGTCTAATCCCCCGCATTTTTGGCGCCCAACAGGGGACTTTGAAAACTGAGCATCCCGTGACAGAAACCACTGAATAGCAAGGCCGTGAATCTTTACAGTGAAAATTAGGGTAAGTGGTGACACGTTGGGAGTAACAAATAATGGGACAGACTTCTAGTAAATGTATGTATGTAAATATGCTTCCAAATATGTTAAGAGCTAGAGGAGCAAAAGTAACCAACCAAAGATTAGAAGAGCTTTTTGATTTTGTGGTTAGGGTATGTCACCTCCTGCTGCTGACCTGCAGGGTACTGATCTGCTTCAGCTTAGACCAAATTATGGTCTAATACTGAGAGCCTCGTGCATTGGAGCAAACATTGTGGCAAACAGTGAGGGAAGATGGACCCCGCGGGTTGGAGGGCACTCAGAATGGGACTGATGCCACAGTACAGCTGCAGCTAGGTCCACGGGTCCCTCAAGGTGGGTCACGGCGTCGGCGAGTGAGAGGCAGAAACCACACGACTCAAAGGTTGCATGTGATTGTTCCAATTTTATTCATGCAAAGCTTCAACTTATATATTCTTTTCCTAAGCTTAAATCTTATGGCTTGAGGTCATACTTGAGGAAATTCTCAAGACCATGACCAGTTACATAATCACATTTCTTTACTCTCCATCAGATACACTGCATGATTCCTGGTTAAAATTTAGTACATCTTGAAACGAAAACTGTCTCAAACACAAGTGTGATAAACATAAACCTTCTAACAATAAGTGAGCACACTTTATCACACTAGGGCATATTGTTCGAACTATGAAATCAATAAAGCATTAATGCATTTCATTATCAAACACAAAAATTACTTGACAGACTTTGGCTGTTCCTTCTTCAGGTGTTCCTCTAGGGCTTTCATTTATTGTTTTCTTTCCCACTAAGTTCCCATAAATCAAACTCCCACTGGTCTTTCTGTACCAAGGCATGAGTTGCCTCAAATAGGCAGCTTTGCTTCAGTGGAAGTCAAGTTGCCCTACAATAGGTAGCTTTACTTCATTGGACTTCGACCACCACGGGGGCTTCAGCGCCTTGCAATGAAGATCAGGGAGTCTTGCAAGCAAGGACAGGGCCCGTGGCCAACTGACATCTCGTGAGTAACTCCAATCATTTCTCACTTGGGGAGGGTCCGTGGGAACTTTCGTCAGCGTGGGTGTCCTGCTGAGTAGCTTGACTTGTCCTCTCATTCTGCTGTTGCTTCTCAGTTTGTAGTATAAGCACGTCCATCCGAACATAGGTTTTGGCAGTGTTTTGGTAAACCTCCTCAGCCAGCGTGTCCTTGGGTGAAGCCCTGCCGGTGCATGATGCAACTATCCTTTTCGGGCACGCTTGTGTGCGCGCATACACACACACACACACACACACACACACACACACTCACTCACTCAGACAGTCAGGATTTGTGCACTTCTGAAACGCGCAACCCCCCGGGTTTTTAAATAATACTTCGAAATATAAACAGTTTTAATTTAAAAATAAAAGGGATACATTTTTACCTTTTAAATTGGAAGGGATTTCTTTGAGAAATGAAACCGGAAACCAGAACTATGCAGAAGGAGGGGGAGGTGAATGCTCTTTGGTGCTCCCCAGACAGTTGCAAACACGTGCCTCTTCCCTATTGGCTGTGCTCATTCCTGTCGCCAATCACATCTTGTATATCGAATGAGGTGCTCGAAGGGAATGGTATTTAAGAGCGGCGGCTGGCCCTCTCCTCCGGAGAGCTCAAGTTCCGCTGGCCTGTCAGAGCCCACAGCCCTCTCTTCTCCCCCGAAACTGCTCCTCCTTCCGCAGCATGGCTTCGAAAGACCCTCCTGCTCCTTCTAAGCGAACCCAAGACCGAAGAAAGAGGACTGTCTGGAACGCTTCTCAATCTGACATCTTACAAGCCTCATTTGCTCGAGACCCGTATCCAGGCTTCATGGCCAGAGAAGAACTTGCCAGAGTCATCGGCGTGGCAGAGGACAGAATCTTCCTGTGGTTCAAAAACCGCAGAAGTCGACAGCTCAGGAGGAGCCGACTGAGCTCCGTGCCCCCTCCGGGACAGCCGTGCCCCGTGCCGCCTCGCACCACCTCTCCAGCCAGGGCGCCGACGGCAGACAGACGCAAGAGGACTGTCATCAGCAAAGATCAAAGCGCCCACCTGGTGCAAGCGTTTGAGAAGCAGCCATTCCCCGGCGTGAAAGCCAGGCAAGAACTGGCACGCCAGACAGGCCTACCGGAAGCTCGGATTGACACGTGGTTCCAGAACCGAAGGGCTCGACACCCACATCACGCCAGGGTGCAGCTGGATCACCGCGGGCCCCAGCAATGCAGCTCCAGCCCGGTCTTCGCATGTCCGGTTCTGCAGCCACCTGAGCAAAGCACACCCATAGATGCCCAGAGACCGCCCTCCCTGGGCTTCGTAGGCGGCGGCGGAGGTGATGGAGACAGCAATCCGTTAGCTTGCGTCATGGGAGGCCAAGCCTCTGTGGGCCCGGTGACCCATCAGGGGCAAATGCCACAGGAGTTCACCCAGGCGGGAAGGCCTCCGGAGACAAGGACACTCTACTTGGACCTTTCCAGCTGCGGAAACCAAGGTCCCGAACAACAGGACATTCTTTCGGACGCCGGGCAGTGGAAAGGCACTTCATTGTGGGAGCATCCAAACCTGTTCTGGCAGAGACCGGCTCCTGCACACACACCAGCCCCAGTGGGATGGGGGCCTGGCCTGGCCGTGAGCGTGAGTGCCCAGCGGCAGCTGACTGGGCACAACCAGCAGGCAACACTGCTGCAGGAAAACCCTCCTCTGCTTGCCCAAGCCTCTCCACAAGGCACCAGCTTCTTGGACCAACTCCTCGACGACCTGGAAATTCAGCAGAATGCCAAGCCCTTGGTGAATCAACAGGAAGCAGGCCTGCAATGTGAGCCACCACTGCAATTCCCTATCAGCGAGGAGCTCTATCAGGAGTACCTAAGAGACTTTTAAAACGCCCCGAATGCCCGGGAGACTCACTAAAACCCTCTGAAAACACCAATCATACCTTATACGTTAAAAAAAAAAGAAAACACGAAGCCGATTTAAAACCACCTTAAATGCCCCATAAATCAGTAAGAAACAACAGCAACACAATGATACCCTAAAAAAGGCACCCTTAAGGAGTGGATATCTATGTTTATTTATATAATATATAAGTGATTCTATGTAAACGATTAATATATAATATGTACACTATTTATACATCATAGATCATTTTTTACATATAGTACATATAAAAACTGAAACCCCTCCAAAACCATTCATAAACCATGGAATACATTTAAAAAGACCCAAAGGGACCAAAGAAGCCCTTTAGGACCCCTTGGAGATCATTCGTAATTTCCTCCCCGCAAGAGAGTAAAACCCTACATAGAGTTGATCAGGTGTCCAGTGAGCTTCTTCATGTCCCCGGCCCCACCAATTGAGGTCATCGAGCTGCAAGCTGATTAACAGGCTAAATGCCACCCCTTCACTCTCAAGAGCCTCAAGTTGAGAGCACATCATGTATGTCTTGCAGCACACGTGTGGCAGGAAAGCCCACCCCTAACTGGATGGGAGGGCTCTAGAGTCAAGATTGACAAGCTAAGCTTGGTCTCTGAGCCTGCTTGACCTTAGGTGTCTTTGGATTCTTCTCCAGGGCATAATCTATGGGCCTTATGGGAAGGGTATGGAGTCTTCTTCGGTTGAGGCAGGAAACGGGTCTCAATGCTTTTGATAGCTGACAACACTCAGGAATGTAGCCTTCAAGAAGTTGCCCTGGGAATTCATGTAGCAGCATAGCAACCCTGTGCAGTGAAGTGCCTTAAGACTGGCATTGTTATGGTGCGTGGTGGTGGTGGTGGCGGGGACACGGTCAGGAGCGACTTTGACTTCGGAGACCGTGAGTGGGATACACCTCCAACCCAGGAAAGTGAAGGTCCCCTCCAGGGGAGCCCCAGCCTCCCAGACTACTTAACGGATGAACACTGACAGTTGGTTCTCACACACGGTCTTGCGGGTTGTGTTTCACACACTCTGGTGACTATGAAATGCCCAGATCTATTTTGAGTCTCCGTGTGAATGAATGGATTCCATTTGAGCTTCCATTCTGAGCACTGCGTGGACGGTGGAAGACCAACAAGCACTTTTCAGTGGATTTGCCTCTGTGGCTCTGACGACTGGATAAGGGGGTAGATTGGCAAAGGTCTAAAGCTTTGCCCAGATAGAAGGCAGTCTGTGTGTGTGTGTGACTGATTGCAAACACTTCCTCCCTCACCACCCGGCCAGGGAGGAGCATTCTGGTCTGCAGCTCCTTGCCCAGGGTGAACATACCCCCGAGGTAAATCGGGCTGGAGTGTGGGTGGCTGTATAATACCAGCACCACTTGGTCAGGGGTCAGGAGGACCTAGAACCAAGCTCTGCAATATCGGCAATCCTGTTACAGCACCACTATCACCACCACCACCATGGCCAACCGCACCCCAACCCCCACCCAGGATGTTGAGGGAACATTCTGTTATGCTACCACCACTGGTCACCCACTGTTGGTATTGAGCCAAGCCTATAAAACACAGGGACATCGCATGTCTCTGTCGTGTTGTTTAGATTTTCATATTCACCACAATCAATAGTCAGACGTGTATAGAGGATATGAAGGTCAAAACACACACTTCTGTCCTTCCCACCCGATTCACACAGGCACCCTGCTTTTGGTGAAAACAGATAGCTCATGGAGAGAAAGACAGACAGATAAGTAAGTAGACTGTTAGAAAGGTAGACACAGCTATAAGATGATAGATAGATAGATAGGTAGATAGATAGATAGATAGATTGACGATACATAACATCACCAAGAAGGCCTTCAACAGGCTCTCAGAGGAAAGCTTCACACTGTCTGTGAAGCCTTACTTTGGCAAGTAGGCCAATAGTAACCTAAGAGGGGAGTTTCATCAGGTCACAGCTTGATTCGAGTGCTAGGAGAGAAAAGTCTTTTCAAGTCCCTTCCCTTCTGGCTTCCTCCCTGGTGATGGGAGCGTTGAGCTGCTGCCCTGGCCTGTGCTGCACTACCTGTGGCTCAAGCCAAACCACTGATCGGTTAGGTTTTGAGGTTTTTTGGAGAACTTTGTCGCCACACTGCAGCTGTGTGCATCCCTTGAGCTTGTGGCTGGTGTATATTGCCTGCTGCCCCGCTCCCCACCTCTGAACCCTCTTGCCCTCCCGCCAAGCGCGTCCTGCAAGACTCCACCTGGTGACCCAGTGCCTCCTTGGCCAAGAGATCGGGCTGGCCTTGCGCGGGGAGGCATGCACCCCGGTTGGCCTTTCTCACCTCCAAGTGACAGCGCGTGGCAGAAGCACAGAGGTCAGCAGACCGCATACTGTCTTTCCCTCTTGGCCCACTTAGAGGGACGTAGGCGCGCCTGGCTCCCTCTCGCTGGGTTGACCAGAGAGGACCAGGACCGCGGAGAGCAGCGAGGGAAAGGATAAGAGAAGAGTAGAGAAGAGAAGAGAAACAGAGTGGAGTAGCATATGGGGGCGGCCGGGATATGAGAGTTAGTTAGAGCAACAGCCACAGAGAAGGGATCTTGTCATCCACCTGGTCACAGCTAGGGGGAATCGGAGGGAGTCCAATTCAGGTGACCCTTAGACCATAAGCGCATGTGCGCTATAGCACTCACATTGGAAAACCCCTCCCTCCTACACTCAGCCACTTTGATCCTTTCCTCTCAGAGACTAGAGAAGGCCCTCCTGTGTTAGGTTTCTCTGTTTCTGTCTCTCTCTCATGTACCCATCCATCCACCCATCCACCCATCCACCCATCCATCCATACAATCATCCATCATCTGTTATCACAAAGGAAGAAGGCCTGCGCGCCAAGATGTGGGTGGGAAGGGAGGCTGTATGTTTGAACCTTCATCCCCATATCCCCATATATACGATGGCAGTGAGTAATAGAACCAAAACGTGAAAAAAACAATGCGATGCTTCTCTACGTTAGATGGGATTTATATGCTTCAGGGGGCACCTGGTGTTGGTGAGTTAGTACATTGTGGTCAGACTGGGGCAGAAGTGGGTTCGGACTAGGTGGCGGAAAGAGGTAATGGTGGTTCTGCTGCTGCTGTGCCTGCATGATTGCATTGACTGAAGCGTGGTCATGACACTCCTAAAACTTGACCAGGTGGGCCTGGTACTGTATACACACACACACACACACACACACACACACACACACACACACACAGACACATAACCAGCCATCCACCGAAGCACACACATACCGGGTTCCTAAAATGTTTGCCAAATCCTCCCTCACCCCTTCTAAGCACTCAGGTCCCAACCCACTCAACTCATAAAGCAGTGGGACCTCTGGTCTCATCAGAAAAACTGCTGGAGATTCGCAAGGGAGGGTCCAGAGTCTGAGCTGCTTTTCGACTGAATTCCAGTGCTGGCGGTTGGAGGCTCCGCCAGGTGGCAGGCCTTCGGAATTAAGGGTGGGCCAGTGGGACCAGGCCACACTCCTGTGGACCACTCAAGCCTCCCTCTTCCTTGACTTTGCAGGTGGAGAGATTGGAGTTCCCCTAGGGCTCTTCTCCATGGATCGCTGCCTCCTCCCACTCCCTTCCCATCCCAGCCCATCCTGGGTGTCCCCGAAACAAGCAATGTCTAGTTCGCTTGCCCAAGGTAGTGTCAAAGTCCAACTTCAGATCAACAACAGAATAAAACAAAACAAAACACAAACCGGTCACCCTGACAGCAATGACCATGCCTCTCTAGCCAGAGACCAGGTTATTGAGATGCTAAAACGGCCGGCTTCATATGGTAATCAAGCCCAGGCCTTCCTTTTGATCCTTTTCAGGTGAAAAGGTGCCACAGGAGGTGTCTTTCTGCTTAAGTTGGAGGGGTTATTGATTGGGCAACATGTTGGAGGTAGTGCTGGCCCAGAAAGAGACACGCACCCACCCCCCATTTCACAAATTGAAATCTACTTTATAGATAGATTACCAATTATTAACGAAGTGGTTGATGGGCCATGGCTGGGGTGGGGGTGGGGGGGATGCGGCTGGGTGTGCAGGCAGGCTAAAACACCTTAGTAGTTGATAAATAACATGCTGAATTTGGCTTCTGTCATTTTGGCTGAGGCTTGACCAAGGCGCACACACAAAAACACCCACACGTCGACCAGTTTGAAATAAACAGTGGCAAGGTACATCTCAGCCTGAGGACCGCAAACATTGGGAATTCCCCCAGAACCTTCCCACTTCAGGGAACTGCATGTGGCAAAGATTGACCATCCTTCTCTGCTGGTGCTTTGATTCCTAATAAACTGAGTGTGTTCTGCTGTGCTCTCGGGACCCACTGACCCTTACAGTTTGCCCATTCACCTGCTGGCTTTCACTTAAAGCACATTTGATTGATTGCAGTGTGGCTCTTTGGGTTGTCTTGGAAGCCAACTGGGTACAACTCTTCCCAAGGAGCTTTCTGTCTGTCTGTCTGCCTGTCTTTTGAAGAATCCTCAGGCACAAGCTAGGCCACTCAAATGGGAATCAATCAATTGGTGGAGAGAGAGCAAGGGACAGAATTGCCAACAAACTGATCGTGACTGGCGGCAGGTTTCCTCCAGAGAGAACACAGATTGGAGGGGACCGGAGAAGCGGATAGGGGTCTGAGCACCATAGTTGGAAGACATAGCGAGACGGGGTGCATATGCAGAAGAGCTTACAATGTCGCTCCAAGGACCTCTGAATGACCCAAGCAGTCAGGAGATGATGCATGGCCACCGTGTGTGTGTTTGTGTGTGTGCGATAGCCCTTCCTTGAGGATTGATGGTCGATTTCTATTGACGGCAGGCAGACCACACTGGCAAGCCAGTAAGGTCTATGCCACAGGGTTCTCCCTATCCTCCCTAACACCCACCAGGCCACCTGTCACCCGCCCCCACTGCAATCCAATCCAATTCTTACTCAAACTTTTTCTTTGGCTTGTTTGTTGGGGGTGGGTGGGGAAGATCATGTATTTGTTTTCTTTTTTAAACCCTTTTAAACTTGTACTTTAGCCGCATGTCATACCATCAATAAGCGCCATCCTATATGATTCCGTACAATTTTCTTCTTTCCTGTAGCTGTGATATTGAGAGTGGTGGTGATGATGATGATCATGGTGATGCTTTTCTCATGGTGGCAATACTAGACTAGACACAACAGAACATTCTGCAATCACAACTTCCTTTTCTGTGTCCCTTTGCCAAACTCTTGAGATGGAGGAGCCGAGATCATAACTCCATACTCCCTAAAAGTAGTTTGGAAAGTGTTTGAGAGCCAGACGTATGTCCATTTTTACAGACAGATGAAATCACCATTCTCAGATAAATCTCCTTTCAGATGGCTTTCCAGGAATCCAGGAGAGATAATCCCTTCAGGACCAGTGGTGATACCAGGAGGTGGAGGGAGGGTGGGGTGGAAAGGTGGAGTCTATTTACAAGGATCTACATAGAACCTCCTCCATGGGGGGATGGGCTACAGAAAAGTGGGTGAAGGGAGACATCGGACAGTGTAAGATATAACAAAATACTAATAATTTATCAATTATCAAGGGTTCATGAGGGAGGTGGGAGGGGGAAATGATGAGCTGATACCAAAGCTTCAGGCAGAAATCAAATGTTTTGAGAATGATGATGGCAACACATGTACAAATGTCCTTGACACAATGGATGGATGGACGGTTGGATGGATGGATGGATTTAATCTGTCTGTAAAAATAGATACACTTTTGCTCTTGAGAACTATTAAAACTGTTTTTACAGAGCAGGGTGTTGTGAGATCAGCTCTTCCTTCTGAAAAGTTTGCCAAAGAGACACAGAAAAGAAAATCATCATCATCACCACCACCATCATCATCAATCCCAGCTGCAGGGAAGAAGGAAAGGTTCTAGAAACTAATAGGATGACAAGAGGATGGCTGTAATGATGGTATGACATGTGGCTAATACGCAAGTTTAAACGGTTTTAAAAAAAAATAAAACAAAACACCCGATTTGCCTCCACAAACCTAACCAATACGCCAACCAAAAAGGTAGTGCAAGAATTGGATTGCATTGTGGGAGTGGCAGGGCATAGGCGGGCAGATGGGTGTTAAGTAGGATAGGGAGAACCCAGGAGGCATAGTCCTCAGGGGCTTTCATGGGCAAAAAATGCCAGGCAAAATTTTTATTCCAAATGACAGTAAAAGGGCAGGCAGGGCACTGGAGACTGATCTAGGGATAATTCTGAGGTGGTTTGCTTTGATACAATATAATCCTCACAGGTTACATTCTACCACTGTATGTGTGAGTGTATGTCCCTTTTAGACATGCAATTTTGAATTTCCCGCCCAGGCGGCCCCCATTTGGTGACACTGCAGGCAGAGAACAATGCTGGACCTAGGAGCAAAGAATGGACTTCTCTGCAGTGCAACTCCAAAAGTGTCTCAGGATTACTGCTTCCGACAGTTAACATTTACCCCAAACGACCCTCAAGATTACCGCCAGGGAACTTAACCAAATAACTCAATCACGAAAACGATGGCAATGGGTTTCAAAAAGAAAAGGAAAAGGAAAAAAAAACTCTGATCAGATTCAGCAAGGTGGCAGGACAAGCAAAATCCAAGGAAGGCAGCCCTCACACAAAAGTTCCTTCAGCCCTGAGAAGTGAGCAGAAAAGGTCAGGACACCTGGAAGACCTCCAGCAGATAAGAGAACATCCAAGTCTAAAGGAAAGCCATCTTTAAAAAAAATTGTTATTGGAAGCTCGTACAACTCTTATCAAAATCCATCCATCCATCAAATGTGTCAAGCACATTTATACCAGTGTTGCCATCATCATTCTCAAAATATTTGCTTTCTGCTTGAGCCTTTGCTATCAGCTCCTCATTTCCCCCCTCCCTCCCCGCTCCCCCCTACCTCATGAACCCTTGATATTTAAAAATTATTAGTATTTTGTTATAACTTACACTGTCCAATGTCTCTTTTCACCCTTTTTTTCTTCTTCATCTCCCCAGAAAGGAGATTCTAAGTAGATACTTGTAAATTGGTTCCTGTTTTCCACCTCGCCCTTCCTCTACCCTTCTGGTATCCTCACTGTTGCTGAGGGAATTATCTCTCTTGGATTGCAGGAAATCCATCTGAAAGGTTATATTCACCTGAGAAGGGTGATTTCTTCTGTCTGTAAAAATAGACACACATCTGGCTCTCGAGTTCTTTTAAAACACTATTTAGGGAATAGGGAGTTAGGAGATCGGCTCTTCCGTCTCAAACGTTTGTCAAAGAGACACATAAGAGAACGTTTTGATTGCAGAATGTTCTGTTGTGTCTAGTCTAGTGTTGCCACGATTGGAAAATCATCATCATCATCGTCATCATCACCACGACCTTCATCATCAGTCACAGTTAAAGGGAAGAAAAAATATTCTAGAATTTAAAAGCATGACAATAGGATGGCGGTATTGATGGTATGACATGCGGCTAAAGTGCAAGTTTAAACGGTTTAAAACCGAACGATACAAACAAGCAAAACACCTGATCTTTTCCCACATCCCCAAAAAACAAACCAACCAAAAGATTTGTGTAAGAATTTGAGTGTTTGTGCGGGAGGCAAGAGATGATGGCTTGTGAGGGGGTTTGGTGTTAGGTGGGACAGGGAGAACTCAGGTGGTATAATCCACAGTGGCTTGCCTGGGTCGTATGCCGGACCTCAATGGAAATCTATATCACTCCTCAAGCAAGGGCTATCACACACACACACACACACACACACACACACAAACACACGTGCGCGTGCGCACACGCAGTGTGCATGGGTCATCTGCTGACTGCTTGGGTCAGTCAGATTCCTGGAGCCACATTGTAAGCCCTTTGGCATATGTGCCCCATCTCTCTATGTGTTCCAATCACGGTGGTCTGACCCCTGCCTGCTACTCTGGTGCCACTCATAACTGTGATTTCTGGAGGGGAATCCCATCGCAGCCAGTCACGATCAGTTTGGTGGCAATTCTGTCTTTCTGTTCTCAACTCCACCGATTAATTGATTCCCATTTGAGCGGCCTAGCTAGTGACTGAGAATCGTCAACAGACAGGCCGACAGACAGGCAGACAGGCAGATACACAGACGGACAGATGCTTGGGAAGAGTTGCACCCGGTTGATTTCAAAGACAGTCCAATGAGCCACAACACAAGAAATCATACGAGCTTCTAGTGAAAGCCAGCGGGTGAATGGGCAACCCAGAGGAGTGAGTGGGTCGCGAGAGCACATCAGAATACACTCAGCTTATTGGGCATCAAACCACCAGCAGGGAAGGATGATCAATCCTTACCACACCCAGGACCTCGAAGTGAGAATGTTTTTGGGGAATTCCCAATGTTTGCAGTCCTCAGGCTGGGGTGTTCCTAGCTACTGTTTATTTCATAATTGGTCAATGTATGTGTGAGAGAGAGAGCGTGGCGGGAGATGTGGATGTATTAGGCCATAAGCTGGTCCATGTGTTTCTTGGTGTGTGACTAGTCCCCTTTGCCTCTGTTTACCTTGTAACAAAAAGTGTTGTGAGATAACTCATTTCTTTATGACCTTGCAGCTAAAAGCAGTGTGAGATAACTCAGTTATTTATGACCTCTTGAGATTCTTTTGAAACTTGCATGTCCTTGTGCTTATCTTAGAATATAGTGGTGTTATTATTCAAATGTTTAGAAAGTGTGACTCGTTCAGTAACATTTGCATAGATAAGAGGTTAGGGATGTTTTTCAAAGCAAGTTCTCTGATGTTCCTTTTGTAACCATTCCCTTGTTAGAAGAGTGTAAAAACCAAGGTTTGAACATACTTCAGTCCATCAGACTGTTGTTCTCCTAATCCCATGCTTTCTATATGGCTCTTTCTTTTATTCTTTCATCTGCACGCATCATTTCAGACGCGGCTTGATGGGGGATAGCTGGTCTAATCCCCCGCATTTTTGGCGCCCAACAGGGGGCTTTGAAAACTGAGCATCCCGTGACAGAAACCACTGAATAGCAAGGCTGTGAATCTTTACAGTGAAAATTAGGGTAAGTGGTGACACGTTGGGAGTAACAAATAATGGGACAGACTTCTAGTAAATGTATGTATGTAAATATGCTTCCAAATATGTTAAGAGCTAGAGGAGCAAAAGTAACCAACCAAAGATTAGAAGAGCTTTTTGATTTTGTGGTTAGGGTATGTCACCTCCTGCTGCTGACCTGCAGGGTACTGATCTGCTTCAGCTTAGACCAAATTATGGTCTAATACTGAGAGCCTCGTGCATTGGAGCAAACATTGTGGCAAACAGTGAGGGAAGATGGACCCCGCGGGTTGGAGGGCACTCAGAATGGGACTGATGCCACAGTACAGCTGCAGCTAGGTCCACGGGTCCCTCAAGGTGGGTCACGGCGTCGGCGAGTGAGAGGCAGAAACCACACGACTCAAAGGTTGCATGTGATTGTTCCAATTTTATTCATGCAAAGCTTCAACTTATATATTCTTTTCCTAAGCTTAAATCTTATGGCTTGAGGTCATACTTGAGGAAATTCTCAAGACCATGACCAGTTACATAATCACATTTCTTTACTCTCCATCAGATACACTGCATGATTCCTGGTTAAAATTTAGTACATCTTGAAACGAAAACTGTCTCAAACACAAGTGTGATAAACATAAACCTTCTAACAATAAGTGAGCACACTTTATCACACTAGGGCATATTGTTCGAACTATGAAATCAATAAAGCATTAATGCATTTCATTATCAAACACAAAAATTACTTGACAGACTTTGGCTGTTCCTTCTTCAGGTGTTCCTCTAGGGCTTTCATTTATTGTTTTCTTTCCCACTAAGTTCCCATAAATCAAACTCCCACTGGTCTTTCTGTACCAAGGCATGAGTTGCCTCAAATAGGCAGCTTTGCTTCAGTGGAAGTCAAGTTGCCCTACAATAGGTAGCTTTACTTCATTGGACTTCGACCACCACGGGGGCTTCAGCGCCTTGCAATGAAGATCAGGGAGTCTTGCAAGCAAGGACAGGGCCCGTGGCCAACTGACATCTCGTGAGTAACTCCAATCATTTCTCACTTGGGGAGGGTCCGTGGGAACTTTCGTCAGCGTGGGTGTCCTGCTGAGTAGCTTGACTTGTCCTCTCATTCTGCTGTTGCTTCTCAGTTTGTAGTATCAGCACGTCCATCCGAACATAGGTTTTGGCAGTGTTTTGGTAAACCTCCTCAGCCAGCGTGTCCTTGGGTGAAGCCCTGCCGGTGCATGATGCAACTATCCTTTTCGGGCACGCTTGTGTGCGCGCATACACACACACACACACACACACACACACACACACACACACTCACTCACTCAGACAGTCAGGATTTGTGCACTTCTGAAACGCGCAACCCCCCGGGTTTTTAAATAATACTTCGAAATATAAACAGTTTTAATTTAAAAATAAAAGGGATACATTTTTACCTTTTAAATTGGAAGGGATTTCTTTGAGAAATGAAACCGGAAACCAGAACTATGCAGAAGGAGGGGGAGGTGAATGCTCTTTGGTGCTCCCCAGACAGTTGCAAACACGTGCCTCTTCCCTATTGGCTGTGCTCATTCCTGTCGCCAATCACATCTTGTATATCGAATGAGGTGCTGGAAGGGAATGGTATTTAAGAGCGGCGGCTGGCCCTCTCCTCCGGAGAGCTCAAGTTCCGCTGGCCTGTTGGAGCCCACAGCCCTCTCTTCTCCCCCGAAACTGCTCCTCCTTCCGCAGCATGGCTTTGAAAGACCCTCCTGCTCGTTCTAAGCGAACCCAAGACCGAAGAAAGAGGACTGTCTGGAACGCTTCTCAATCTGACATCTTACAAGCCTCATTTGCTCGAGACCCGTATCCAGGCTTCACGGCCAGAGAAGAACTTGCCAGAGCCATCGGCGTGGCAGAGGACAGAATCTTCCTGTGGTTCAAAAACCGCAGAAGTCGACAGCTCAGGAGGAGCCGACTGAGCTCCGTGCCCCCTCCGGGACAGCCGTGCCCCGTGCCGCCTCGCACCACCTCTCCAGCCAGGGCGCCGACGGCAGACAGACGCAAGAGGACTGTCATCAGCAAAGATCAAAGCGCCCACCTGGTGCAAGCGTTTGAGAAGCAGCCATTCCCCGGCGTGAAAGCCAGGCAAGAACTGGCACGCCAGACAGGCCTTCCGGAAGCTCGGATTGACACGTGGTTCCAGAACCGAAGGGCTCGACACCCACATCACGCCAGGGTGCAGCTGGATCACCGCGGGCCCCAGCAATGCAGCTCCAGCCCGGTCTTCGCATGTCCGGTTCTGCAGCCACCTGAGCAAAGCACACCCATAGATGCCCAGAGACTGCCCTCCCTGGGCTTCGTAGGCGGCGGCGGAGGTGATGGAGACAGCAATCCGTTAGCTTGCGTCATGGGAGGCCAAGCCTCTGTGGGCCCGGTGACCCATCAGGGGCAAATGCCACAGGAGTTCACCCAGGCGGGAAGGCCTCCGGAGACAAGGACACTCTACTTGGACCTTTCCAGCTGCGGAAACCAAGGTCCCGAACAACAGGACATTCTTTCGGACGCCGGGCAGTGGAAAGGCACTTCATTGTGGGAGCATCCAAACCTGTTCTGGCAGAGACCGGCTCCTGCACACACACCAGCCCCAGTGGGATGGGGGCCTGGCCTGGCCGTGAGCGTGAGTGCCCAGCGGCAGCTGACTGGGCACAACCAGCAGGCAACACTGCTGCAGGAAAACCCTCCTCTGCTTGCCCAAGCCTCTCCACAAGGCACCAGCTTCTTGGACCAACTCCTCGACGACCTGGAAATTCAGCAGAATGCCAAGCCCTTGGTGAATCAACAGGAAGCAGGCCTGCAATGTGAGCCACCACTGCAATTCCCTATCAGCAAGGAGCTCTATCAGGAGTACCTAAGAGACTTTTAAAACGCCCCGAATGCCCGGGAGACTCACTAAAACCCTCTGAAAAGCACCAATCATACCTTATACGTTAAAAAAAAAAGAAAACACGAAGCCGATTTAAAACCACCTTAAATGCCCCATAAATCAGTAAGAAACAACAGCAAAACAATGATACCCTAAAAAAGGCACCCTTAAGGAGTGGATATCTATGTTTATTTATATAATATATAAGTGATTCTATGTAAACGATTAATATATAATATGTACACTATTTATACATCATAGATCATTTTTTACATATAGTACATATAAAAACTGAAACCCCTCCAAAACCATTCATAAACCATGGAATACATTTAAAAAGACCCAAAGGGACCAAAGAAGCCCTTTAGGACCCCTTGGAGATCATTCGTAATTTCCTCCCCGCAAGAGAGTAAAACCCTACATAGAGTTGATCAGGTGTCCAGTGAGCTTCTTCATGTCCCCGGCCCCACCAATTGAGGTCATCGAGCTGCAAGCTGATTAACAGGCTAAATGCCACCCCTTCACTCTCAAGAGCCTCAAGTTGAGAGCACATCATGTATGTCTTGCAGCACACGTGTGGCAGGAAAGCCCACCCCTAACTGGATGGGAGGGCTCTAGAGTCAAGATTGACAAGCTAAGCTTGGTCTCTGAGCCTGCTTGACCTTAGGTGTCTTTGGATTCTTCTCCAGGGCATAATCTATGGGCCTTATGGGAAGGGTATGGAGTCTTCTTCGGTTGAGGCAGGAAACGGGTCTCAATGCTTTTGATAGCTGACAACACTCAGGAATGTAGCCTTCAAGAAGTTGCCCTGGGAATTCATGTAGCAGCATAGCAACCCTGTGCAGTGAAGTGCCTTAAGACTGGCATTGTTATGGTGCGTGGTGGTGGTGGTGGCGGGGACACGGTCAGGAGCGACTTTGACTTCGGAGACCGTGAGTGGGATACACCTCCAACCCAGGAAAGTGAAGGTCCCCTCCAGGGGAGCCCCAGCCTCCCAGACTACTTAACGGATGAACACTGACAGTTGGTTCTCACACACGGTCTTGCGGGTTGTGTTTCACACACTCTGGTGACTATGAAATGCCCAGATCTATGCTTGAGTCTCCGTGTGAATGAATGGATTCCATTTGAGCTTCCATTCTGAGCACTGCGTGGACGGTGGAAGACCAACAAGCACTTTTCAGTGGATTTGCCTCTGTGGCTCTGACGACTGGATAAGGGGGTAGATTGGCAAAAGTCTAAAGCTTTGCCCAGATAGAAGGCAGTCTGTGTGTGTGTGTGACTGATTGCAAACACTTCCTCCCTCACCACCTGGCCAGGGAGGAGCATTCTGGTCTGCAGCTCCTTGCCCAGGGTGAACATACCCCCGAGGTAAATCGGGCTGGAGTGTGGGTGGCTGTATAATACCAGCACCACTTGGTCAGGGGTCAGGAGGACCTAGAACCAAGCTCTGCAATATCGGCAATCCTGTTACAGCACCACTATCACCACCACCACCATGGCCAACCGCACCCCAACCCCCACCCAGGATGTTGAGGGAACATTCTGTTATGCTACCACCACTGGTCACCCACTGTTGGTATTGAGCCAAGCCTATAAAACACAGGGACATCGCATGTCTCTGTCGTGTTGTTTAGATTTTCATATTCACCACAATCAATAGTCAGACATGTATAGAGGATATGAAGGTCAAAACACACACTTCTGTCCTTCCCACCCGATTCACACAGGCACCCTGCTTTTGGTGAAAACAGATAGCTCATGGAGAGAAAGACAGACAGATAAGTAAGTAGACTGTTAGAAAGGTAGACACAGCTATAAGATGATAGATAGATAGATAGGTAGATAGATAGATAGATAGATTGACGATACATAACATCACCAAGAAGGCCTTCAACAGGCTCTCAGAGGAAAGCTTCACACTGTCTGTGAAGCCTTACTTTGGCAAGTAGGCCAATAGTAACCTAAGAGGGGAGTTTCATCAGGTCACAGCTTGATTCGAGTGCTAGGAGAGAAAAGTCTTTTCAAGTCCCTTCCCTTCTGGCTTCCTCCCTGGTGATGGGAGCGTTGAGCTGCTGCCCTGGCCTGTGCTGCACTACCTGTGGCTCAAGCCAAACCACTGATCGGTTAGGTTTTGAGGTTTTTTGGAGAACTTTGTCGCCACACTGCAGCTGTGTGCATCCCTTGAGCTTGTGGCTGGTGTATATTGCCTGCTGCCCCGCTCCCCACCTCTGAACCCTCTTGCCCTCCCGCCAAGCGCGTCCTGCAAGGCTCCACCTGGTGACCCAGTGCCTCCTTGGCCAAGAGATTGGGCTGGCCTTGCGCGGGGAGGCATGCACCCCGGTTGGCCTTTCTCACCTCCAAGTGACAGCGCGTGGCAGAAGCACAGAGGTCAGCAGACCGCATACTGTCTTTCCCTCTTGGCCCACTTAGAGGGACGTAGGCGCGCCTGGCTCCCTCTCGCTGGGTTGACCAGAGAGGACCAGGACCGCGGAGAGCAGCGAGGGAAAGGATAAGAGAAGAGTAGAGAAGAGAAGAGAAACAGAGTGGAGTAGCATATGGGGGCGGCCGGGATATGAGAGTTAGTTAGAGCAACAGCCACAGAGAAGGGATCTTGTCATCCACCTGGTCACAGCTAGGGGGAACCGGAGGGAGTCCAATTCAGGTGACCCTTAGACCATAAGCGCATGTGCGCTATAGCACTCACATTGGAAAACCCCTCCCTCCTACACTCAGCCACTTTGATCCTTTCCTCTCAGAGACTAGAGAAGGCCCTCCTGTGTTAGGTTTCTCTGTTTCTGTCTCTCTCTCATGTACCCATCCATCCACCCATCCACCCATCCACCCATCCATCCATACAATCATCCATCATCTGTTATCACAAAGGAAGAAGGCCTGCGCGCCAAGATGTGGGTGGGAAGGGAGGCTGTATGTTTGAACCTTCATCCCCATATCCCCATATATACGATGGCAGTGAGTAATAGAACCAAAACGTGACAAAAACAATGCGATGCTTCTCTACGTTAGATGGGATGTATATGCTTCAGGGGGCACCTGGTGTTGGTGAGTTAGTACATTGTGGTCAGACTGGGGCAGAAGTGGGTTCGGACTAGGTGGCGGAAAGAGGTAATGGTGGTTCTGCTGCTGCTGTGCCTGCATGATTGCATTGACTGAAGCGTGGTCATGACACTCCTAAAACTTGACCAGGTGGGCCTGGTACTGTACACACACACACACACACACACACACACACACACACACACACACACACACAGACACATAACCAGCCATCCACCGAAGCACACACGTACCGGGTTCCTAAAATGTTTGCCAAATCCTCCCTCACCCCTTCTAAGCACTCAGGTCCCAACCCACTCAACTCATAAAGCAGTGGGACCTCTGGTCTCATCAGAAAAACTGCTGGAGATTCGCAAGGGAGGGTCCAGAGTCTGAGCTGCTTTTCGACTGAATCCCAGTGCTGGCGGTTGGAGGCTCCGCCAGGTGGCAGGCCTTCGGAATTAAGGGTGGGCCAGTGGGACCAGGCCACACTCCTGTGGACCACTCAAGCCTCCCTCTTCCTTGACTTTGCAGGTGGAGAGATTGGAGTTCCCCTAGGGCTCTTCTCCATGGATCGCTGCCTCCTCCCACTCCCTTCCCATCCCAGCCCATCCTGGGTGTCCCCGAAACAAGCAATGTCTAGTTCGCTTGCCCAAGGTAGTGTCAAAGTCCAACTTCAGATCAACAACAGAATAAAACAAAACAAAACACAAACCGGTCACCCTGACAGCAATGACCATGCCTCTCTAGCCAGAGACCAGGTTATTGAGATGCTAAAACGGCCGGCTTCATATGGTAATCAAGCCCAGGCCTTCCTTTTGATCCTTTTCAGGTGAAAAGGTGCCACAGGAGGTGTCTTTCTGCTTAAGTTGGAGGGGTTATTGATTGGGCAACATGTTGGAGGTAGTGCTGGCCCAGAAAGAGACACGCACCCACCCCCCATTTCACAAATTGAAATCTACTTTATAGATAGATTACCAATTATTAACGAAGTGGTTGATGGGCCATGGCTGGGGTGGGGGTGTGGGGGATGCGGCTGGGTGTGCAGGCAGGCTAAAACACCTTAGTAGTTGATAAATAACATGCTGAATTTGGCTTCTGTCATTTTGGCTGAGGCTTGACCAAGGCGCACACACAAAAACACCCACACGTCGACCAGTTTTGAAATAAACAGTGGCAAGGTACATCTCAGCCTGAGGACCGCAAACATTGGGAATTCCCCCAGAACCTTCCCACTTCAGGGAACTGCATGTGGCAAAGATTGACCATCCTTCTCTGCTGGTGCTTTGATTCCTAATAAACTGAGTGTGTTCTGCTGTGCTCTCGGGACCCACTGACTCTTACAGTTTGCCCATTCACCTGCTGGCTTTCACTTAAAGCACATTTGATTGATTGCAGTGTGGCTCTTTGGGTTGTCTTGGAAGCCAACTGGGTACAACTCTTCCCAAGGAGCTTTCTGTCTGTCTGTCTGCCTGTCTTTTGAAGAATCCTCAGGCACAAGCTAGGCCACTCAAATGGGAATCAATCAATTGGTGGAGAGAGAGCAAGGGACAGAATTGCCAACAAACTGATCGTGACTGGCGGCAGGTTTCCTCCAGAGAGAACACAGATTGGAGGGGACCGGAGAAGCGGATAGGGGTCTGAGCACCATAGTTGGAAGACATAGCGAGACGGGGTGCATATGCAGAAGAGCTTACAATGTCGCTCCAAGGACCTCTGAATGACCCAAGCAGTCAGGAGATGATGCATGGCCACCGTGTGTGTGTTTGTGTGTGTGCGATAGCCCTTCCTTGAGGATTGATGGTCGATTTCTATTGAGGGCAGGCAGACCACACTGGCAAGCCAGTAAGGACTATGCCACAGGGTTCTCCCTATCCTCCCTAACACCCACCAGGCCACCTGTCACCCGCCCCCACTGCAATCCAATCCAATTCTTACTCAAACTTTTTCGTTGGCTTGTTTGTTGGGGGTGGGTGGGGAAGATCATGTGTTTGTTTTCTTTTTTAAACCCTTTTAAACTTGTACTTTAGCCGCATGTCATACCATCAATAAGCGCCATCCCATATGATTCCATACAATTTTCTTCTTTCCTGTAGCTGTGATATTGATAGTGGTGGTGATGATGATGATCATGGTGATGCTTTTCTCATGGTGGCAATACTAGACTAGACACAACAGAACATTCTGCAATCACAACTTCCTTTTCTGTGTCCCTTTGCCAAACTCTTGAGATGGAGGAGCCGAGATCATAACTCCATACTCCCTAAAAGTAGTTTGGAAAGTGTTTGAGAGCCAGATGTATGTCCATTTTTACAGACAGATGAAATCACCATTCTCAGATAAATCTCCTTTCAGATGGCTTTCCAGGAATCCAGGAGAGATAATCCCTTCAGGACCAGTGGTGATACCAGGAGGTGGAGGGAGGGTGGGGTGGAAAGGTGGAGTCTATTTACAAGGATCTACATAGAACCTCCTCCATGGGGGGATGGGCTACAGAAAAGTGGGTGAAGGGAGACATCGGACAGTGTAAGATATAACAAGATACTAATAATTTATCAATTATCAAGGGTTCATGAGGGAGGTGGGAGGGGGAAATGATGAGCTGATACCAAAGCTTCAGGCAGAAACCAAATGTTTTGAGAATGATGATGGCAACACATGTACAAATGTGCTTGACACAATGGATGGATGGACGGTTGGATGGATGGATGGATTTAATCTGTCTGTAAAAATAGATACACTTTTGCTCTTGAGAACTATTAAAACTGTTTTTACAGAGCAGGGTGTTGTGAGATCAGCTCTTCCTTCTGAAAAGTTTGCCAAAGAGACACAGAAAAGAAAATCATCATCATCACCACCACCATCATCATCAATCCCAGCTGCAGGGAAGAAGGAAAGGTTCTAGAAACTAATAGGATGACAAGAGGATGGCTGTAATGATGGTATGACATGTGGCTAATACGCAAGTTTAAACGGTTTAAAAAAAAAATAAAACAAAACACCCGATTTGCCTCCACAAACCTAACCAATATGCCAACCAAAAAGGTAGTGCAAGAATTGGATTGCATTGTGGGAGTGGCAGGGCATAGGCGGGCAGATGGGTGTTAAGTAGGATAGGGAGAACCCAGGAGGCATAGTCCTCAGGGGCTTTTATGGGCAAAAAATGCCAGGCAAAATTTTTATTCCAAATGACAGTAAAAGGGCAGGCAGGGCACTGGAGACTGATCTAGGGATAAATCTGAGGTGGTTTGCTTTGATACAATATAATCCTCACAGGTTACATTCTACCACTGTATGTGTGAGTGTATGTCCCTTTTAGACATGCAATTTTGAATTTCCCGCCCAGGCGGCCCCCATTTGGTGACACTGCAGGCAGAGAACAATGCTGGACCTAGGAGCAAAGAATGGACTTCTCTGCAGTGCAACTCCAAAAGTGTCTCAGGATTACTGCTTCTGACAGTTAACATTTACCCCAAACGACCCTCAAGATTACCGCCAGGGAACTTAACCAAATAACTCAATCACAAAAACGATGGCAATGGGTTTCAAAAAGAAAAGGAAAAGGAAAAAAAAACTCTGATCAGATTCAGCAAGGTGGCAGGACAAGCAAAATCCAAGGAAGGCAGCCCTCACACAAAAGTTCCTTCAGCCCTGGGAAGTGAGCAGAAAAGGTCAGGACACCTGGAAGACCTCCGGCAGATAAGAGAACATCCAAGTCTAAAGGAAAGCCATCTTTAAAAAAAAATTGTTATTGGAAGCTCGTACAACTCTTATCAAAATCCATCCATCCATCAAATGTGTCAAGCACATTTATACCAGTGTTGCCATCATCATTCTCAAAATATTTGCTTTCTGCTTGAGCCTTTGCTATCAGCTCCTCATTTCCCCCCTCCCTCCCCGCTCCCCCCTACCTCATGAACCCTTGATATTTAAAAATTATTAGTATTTTGTTATAACTTACACTGTCCAATGTCTCTTTTCACCCTTTTTTTCTTCTTCATCTCCCCAGAAAGGAGATTCTAAGTAGATACTTGTAAATTGGTTCCTGTTTTCCACCTCGCCCTTCCTCTACCCTTCTGGTATCCTCACTGTTGCTGAGGGAATTATCTCTCTTGGATTGCAGGAAATCCATCTGAAAGGTTATATTCACCTGAGAAGGGTGATTTCTTCTGTCTGTAAAAATAGACACACATCTGGCTCTCGAGTTCTTTTAAAACACTATTTAGGGAATAGGGAGTTAGGAGATCGGCTCTTCCGTCTCAAACGTTTGTCAAAGAGACACATAAGAGAACGTTTTGATTGCAGAATGTTCTGTTGTGTCTAGTCTAGTATTGCCACGATTGGAAAATCATCATCATCGTCGTCATCATCACCACGACCTTCATCATCAGTCACAGTTAAAGGGAAGAAAAAATATTCTAGAATTTAAAAGCATGACAATAGGATGGCGGTATTGATGGTATGACATGCGGCTAAAGTGCAAGTTTAAACGGTTTAAAACCGAACGATACAAACAAGCAAAACACCTGATCTTTTCCCACATCCCCAAAAAACAAACCAACCAAAAAATTTGTGTAAGAATTTGAGTGTTTGTGCGGGAAGCAAGAGATGATGGCTTGTGGGGGGGTTTGGTGTTAGGTGGGACAGGGAGAACTCAGGTGGTATAATCCACAGTGGCTTGCCTGGGTCGTATGCCAGACCTCAATGGAAATCTATATCACTCCTCAAGCAAGGGCTATCACACACACACACACACACACACACACACACACGTGCGCGTGCGCACGCGCAGTGTGCATGGGTCATCTGCTGACTGCTTGGGTCAGTCAGATTCCTGGAGCCACATTGTAAGCCCTTTGGCATATGTGCCCCATCTCTCTATGTGTTCCAATCACGGTGGTCTGACCCCTGCCTGCTACTCTGGTGCCACTCATAACTGTGATTTCTGGAGGGGAATCCCATCGCAGCCAGTCACGATCAGTTTGCTGGCAATTCTGTCTTTCTGTTCTCAACTCCACCGATTAATTGATTCCCATTTGAGCGGCCTAGCTAGTGACTGAGAATCGTCAACAGACAGGCCGACAGACAGGCAGACAGGCAGATACACAGACGGACAGATGCTTGGGAAGAGTTGCACCCGGTTGATTTCAAAGACAGTCCAATGAGCCACAACACAAGAAATCATACGAGCTTCTAGTGAAAGCCAGCGGGTGAATGGGCAACCCAGAGGAGTGAGTGGGTCGCGAGAGCACATCAGAATACACTCAGCTTATTGGGCATCAAACCACCAGCAGGGAAGGATGATCAATCCTTACCACACCCAGGACCTCGAAGTGAGAATGTTTTTGGGGAATTCCCAATGTTTGCAGTCCTCAGGCTGGGGTGTTCCTAGCTACTGTTTATTTCATAATTGGTCAATGTATGTGTGAGAGAGAGAGCGTGGCGGGAGATGTGGATGTATTAGGCCATAAGCTGGTCCATGTGTTTCTTGGTGTGTGACTAGTCCCCTTTGCCTCTGTTTACCTTGTAACAAAAAGCGTTGTGAGATAACTCATTTCTTTATGACCTTGCCGCTAAAAGCAGTGTGAGATAACTCAGTTATTTATGACCTCTTGAGATTCTTTTGAAACTTGCATGTCCTTGTGCTTATCTTAGAATATAGTGGTGTTATTATTCAAATGTTTAGAAAGTGTGACTCGTTCAGTAACATTTGCATAGATAAGAGGTTAGGGATGTTTTTCAAAGCAAGTTCTCTGATGTTCCTTTTGTAACCATTCCCTTGTTAGAAGAGTGTAAAAACCAAGGTTTGAACATACTTCAGTCCATCAGACTGTTGTTCTCCTAATCCCATGCTTTCTATATGGCTCTTTCTTTTATTCTTTCATCTGCACGCATCATTTCAGACGCGGCTTGATGGGGGATAGCTGGTCTAATCCCCCGCATTTTTGGCGCCCAACAGGGGGCTTTGAAAACTGAGCATCCCGTGACAGAAACCACTGAATAGCAAGGCCTTGAATCTTTACAGTGAAAATTAGGGTAAGTGGTGACACGTTGGGAGTAACAAATAATGGGACAGACTTCTAGTAAATGTATGTATGTAAATATGCTTCCAAATATGTTAAGAGCTAGAGGAGCAAAAGTAACCAACCAAAGATTAGAAGAGCTTTTTGATTTTGTGGTTAGGGTATGTCACCTCCTGCTGCTGACCTGCAGGGTACTGATCTGCTTCAGCTTAGACCAAATTATGGTCTAATACTGAGAGCCTCGTGCATTGGAGCAAACATTGTGGCAAACAGTGAGGGAAGATGGACCCCGCGGGTTGGAGGGCACTCAGAATGGGACTGATGCCACAGTACAGCTGCAGCTAGGTCCACGGGTCCCTCAAGGTGGGTCACGGCGTCGGCGAGTGAGAGGCAGAAACCACACGACTCAAAGGTTGCATGTGATTGTTCCAATTTTATTCATGCAAAGCTTCAACTTATATATTCTTTTCCTAAGCTTAAATCTTATGGCTTGAGGTCATACTTGAGGAAATTCTCAAGACCATGACCAGTTACATAATCACATTTCTTTACTCTCCATCAGATACACTGCATGATTCCTGGTTAAAATTTAGTACATCTTGAAACGAAAACTGTCTCAAACACAAGTGTGATAAACATAAACCTTCTAACAATAAGTGAGCACACTTTATCACACTAGGGCATATTGTTCGAACTATGAAATCAATAAAGCATTAATGCATTTCATTATCAAACACAAAAATTACTTGACAGACTTTGGCTGTTCCTTCTTCAGGTGTTCCTCTAGGGCTTTCATTTATTGTTTTCTTTCCCACTAAGTTCCCATAAATCAAACTCCCACTGGTCTTTCTGTACCAAGGCATGAGTTGCCTCAAATAGGCAGCTTTGCTTCAGTGGAAGTCAATTTGCCCTACAATAGGTAGCTTTACTTCATTGGACTTCGACCACCACGGGGGCTTCAGCGCCTTGCAATGAAGATCAGGGAGTCTTGCAAGCAAGGACAGGGCCCGTGGCCAACTGACATCTCGTGAGTAACTCCAATCATTTCTCACTTGGGGAGGGTCCGTGGGAACTTTCGTCAGCGTGGGTGTCCTGCTGAGTAGCTTGACTTGTCCTCTCATTCTGCTGTTGCTTCTCAGTTTGTAGTATCAGCACGTCCATCCGAACATAGGTTTTGGCAGTGTTTTGGTAAACCTCCTCAGCCAGCGTGTCCTTGGGTGAAGCCCTGCCGGTGCATGATGCAACTATCCTTTTCGGGCACGCTTGTGTGCGCGCATACACACACACACACACACACACACACACACACACACACTCACTCACTCAGACTGTCAGGATTTGTGCACTTCTGAAACGTGCAACCCCCCGGGTTTTTAAATAATACTTCGAAATATAAACAGTTTTAATTTAAAAATAAAAGGGATACATTTTTACCTTTTAAATTGGAAGGGATTTCTTTGAGAAATGAAACCGGAAACCAGAACTATGCAGAAGGAGGGGGAGGTGAATGCTCTTTGGTGCTCCCCAGACAGTTGCAAACACGTGCCTCTTCCCTATTGGCTGTGCTCATTCCTGTCGCCAATCACATCTTGTATATCGAATGAGGTGCTCGAAGGGAATGGTATGTAAGAGCGGCGGCTGGCCCTCTCCTCCGGAGAGCTCAAGTTCCGCTGGCCTGTTGGAGCCCACAGCCCTCTCTTCTCCCCCGAAACTGCTCCTCCTTCCGCAGCATGGCTTCGAAAGACCCTCCTGCTCCTTCTAAGCGAACCCAAGACCGAAGAAAGAGGACTGTCTGGAACGCTTCTCAATCTGACATCTTACAAGCCTCATTTGCTCGAGACCCGTATCCAGGCTTCACGGCCAGAGAAGAACTTGCCAGAGCCATCGGCGTGGCAGAGGACAGAATCTTCCTGTGTTTCAAAAACCGCAGAAGTCGACAGCTCAGGAGGAGCCGACTGAGCTCCGTGGCCCCTCCGGGACAGCCGTGCCCCGTGCCGCCTCGCACCACCTCTCCAGCCAGGGCGCCGACGGCAGACAGACGCAAGAGGACTGTCATCAGCAAAGATCAAAGCGCCCACCTGGTGCAAGCGTTTGAGAAGCAGCCATTCCCCGGCGTGAAAGCCAGGCAAGAACTGGCACGCCAGACAGGCCTTCCGGAAGCTCGGATTGACACGTGGTTCCAGAACCGAAGGGCTCGACACCCACATCACGCCAGGGTACAACTGGATCACTGCGGGCCCCAGCAATGCAGCTCCAGCCCGGTCTTCGCATGTCCGGTTCTGCAGCCACCTGAGCAAAGCACACCCATAGATGCCCAGAGACCGCCCTCCCTGGGCTTCGTAGGCGGCGGCGGAGGTGATGGAGACAGCAATCCGTTAGCTTGCGTCATGGGAGGCCAAACCTCTGTGGGCCCGGTGACCCATCAGGGGCAAATGCCACAGGAGTTCACCCAGGCGGGAAGGCCTCCGGAGACAAGGACACTCTACTTGGACCTTTCCAGCTGCGGAAACCAAGGTCCCGAACAACAGGACATTCTTTTGGACGCCGGGCAGTGGAAAGGCACTTCATTGTGGGAGCATCCAAACCTGTTCTGGCAGAGACCGGCTCCTGCACACACACCAGCCCCAGTGGGATGGGGGCCTGGCCTGGCCGTGAGCGTGAGTGCCCAGCGGCAGCAGACTGGGCACAACCAGCAGGCAACACTGCTGCAGGAAAACCCTCCTCTGCTTGCCCAAGCCTCTCCACAAGGCACCAGCTTCTTGGACCAACTCCTCGACGACCTGGAAATTCAGCAGAATGCCAAGCCCTTGGTGAATCAACAGGAAGCAGGCCTGCAATGTGAGCCACCACTGCAATTCCCTATCAGCGAGGAGCTCTATCAGGAGTACCTAAGAGACTTTTAAAACGCCCCGAATGCCCGGGAGACTCACTAAAACCCTCTGAAAAGCACCAATCATACCTTATACGTTAAAAAAAAAAAGAAAACACGAAGTAGATTTAAAACCACCTTAAATGCCCCATAAATCAGTAAGAAACAACAGCAACACAATGATACCCTAAAAAAGGCACCCTTAAGGAGTAGATATCTATGTATATTTATATAGTATATAAGTGATTCTATGTAAACGATTAATATATAATATGTACACTATTTATACATCATAGATCATTTTTTACATATAGTACATATAAAAACTGAAACCCCTCCAAAACCATTCATAAACCATGGAATACATTTAAAAAGACCCAAAGGGACCAAAGAAGCCCTTTAGGACCCCTTGGAGATCATTCGTAATTTCCTCCCCGCAAGAGAGTAAAACCCTACATAGAGTTGATCAGGTGTCCAGTGAGCTTCTTCATGTCCCCGGCCCCACCAATTGAGGTCATCGAGCTGCAAGCTGATTAACAGGCTAAATGCCACCCCTTCACTCTCAAGAGCCTCAAGTTGAGAGCACATCATGTATGTCTTGCAGCACACGTGTGGCAGGAAAGCCCACCCCTAACTGGATGGGAGGGCTCTAGAGTCAAGATTGACAAGCTAAGCTTGGTCTCTGAGCCTGCTTGACCTTAGGTGTCTTTGGATTCTTCTCCAGGGCATAATCTATGGGCCTTATGGGAAGGGTGTGGAGTCTTCTTCGGGTGGGGCAGGAAACGGGTCTCAATGCTTTTGATAGCTGACAACACTCAGGAATGTAGCCTTCAAGAAGTTGCCCTGGGAATTCATGTAGCAGCATAGCAACCCTGTGCAGTGAAGTGCCTTAAGACTGTCATTGTTATGGTGCGTGGTGGTGGTGGTGGCGGGGACACGGTCAGGGGCGACTTTGACTTCGGAGACCGTGAGTGGGATACACCTCCAACCCAGGAAAGTGAAGGTCCCCTCCAGGGGAGCCCCAGCCTCCCAGACTACTTAACGGATGAACACTGACAGTTGGTTCTCACACACGGTCTTGCAGGTTGTGTTTCACACACTCTGGTGACTATGAAATGCCCAGATCTATGCTTTAGTCTCCGTGTGAATGAATGGATTCCATTTGAGCTTCCATTCTGAGCACTGCGTGGACGGTGGAAGACCAACAAGCACTTTTCAGTGGATTTGCCTCTGTGGCTCTGACGACTGGATAAGGGGGTAGATTGGCAAAGGTCTAAAGCTTTGCCCAGATAGAAGGCAGTCTGTGTGTGTGTGTGACTGATTGCAAACACTTCCTCCCTCACCACCCGGCCAGGGAGGAGCATTCTGGTCTGCAGCTCCTTGCCCAGGGTGAACATACCCCCGAGGTAAATCGGGCTGGAGTGTGGGTGGCTGTATAATACCAGCACCACTTGGTCAGGGGTCAGGAGGACCTAGAACCAAGCTCTGCAATATCGGCAATCCTGTTACAGCACCACTATCACCACCACCACCATGGCCAACCGCACCCCAACCCCCACCCAGGATGTTGAGGGAACATTCTGTTATGCTACCACCACTGGTCACCCACTGTTGGTATTGAGCCAAGCCTATAAAACACAGGGACATCGCATGTCTCTGTCGTGTTGTTTAGATTTTCATATTCACCACAATCAATAGTCAGACGTGTATAGAGGATATGAAGGTCAAAACACACACTTCTGTCCTTCCCACCCGATTCACACAGGCACCCTGCTTTTGGTGAAAACAGATAGCTCATGGAGAGAAAGACAGACAGATAAGTAAGTAGACTGTTAGAAAGGTAGACACAGCTATAAGATGATATATAGATAGATAAATAGATAGATACATAGCTAGATAGATTGACGATACATAACATCACCAAGAAGGCCTTCAACAGGCTCTCAGAGGAAAGCTTCACACTGTCTGTGAAGCCTTACTTTGGCAAGTAGGCCAATAGTAACCTAAGAGGGGAGTTTCATCAGGTCACAGCTTGATTCGAGTGCTAGGAGAGAAAAGTCTTTTCAAGTCCCTTCCCTTCTGGCTTCCTCCCTGGTGATGGGAGCGTTGAGCTGCTGCCTTGGCCTGTGCTGCACTACCTGTGGCTCATGCCAAACCACTGATCGGTTAGGTTTTGAGGTTTTTTGGAGACCTTTGTCGCCACACTGCAGCTGTGTGCATCCCTTGAGCTTGTGGCTGGTGTATATTGCCTGCTGCCCCGCTCCCCACCTCTGAACCCTCTTGCCCTTCCGCCAAGTGCGTCCTGCAAGGCTCCACCTGGTGACCCAGTGCCTCCTTGGCCAAGAGATCGGGCTGGCCTTGCGCGGGGAGGCATGCACCCCGGTTGGCCTTTCTCACCTCCAAGTGACAGCGCGTGGCAGAAGCACAGAGGTCAGCAGACCGCATACTGTCTTTCCCTCTTGGCCGACTTAGAGGGACGTAGGCGCGCCTGGCTCCCTCTCGCTGGGTTGACCAGAGAGGACCAGAACCGCGGAGAGCAGCGAGGGAAAGGATAAAAGAAGAGTAGAGAAGAGAAGAGAAACAGAGTGGAGTAGCATATGGGGGCGGCCGGGATATGAGAGTTAGTTAGAGCAACAGCCACAGAGAAGGGATCTTGTCATCCACCTGGTCACAGCTAGGGGGAACCGGAGGGAGTCCAATTCAGGTGACCCTTAGACCATAAGCGCATGTGCGCTATAGCACTCACATTGGAAAACCCCTCCCTCCTACACTCAGCCACTTTGATCCTTTCCTCTCAGAGACTAGAGAAGGCCCTGCTGTGTTAGGTTTCTCTGTTTCTGTCTCTCTCTCATGTACCCATCCATCCACCCATCCACCCATCCACCCATCCATCCATACAATCATCCATCATCTGTTATCACAAAGGAAGAAGGCCTGCGCGCCAAGATGTGGGTGGGAAGGGAGGCTGTATGTTAGAACCTTCATCCCCATATCCCCATATATACGATGGCAGTGAGTAATAGAACCAAAACGTGACAAAAACAATGCGATGCTTCTCTACGTTAGATGGGATTTATATGCTTCAGGGGGCACCTGGTGTTGGTGAGTTAGTACATTGTGGTCAGACTGGGGCAGAAGTGGGTTCGGACTAGGTGGCGGAAAGAGGTAATGGTGGTTCTGCTGCTGCTGTGCCTGCATGATTGCATTGACTGAAGCGTGGTCATGACACTCCTAAAACTTGACCAGGTGGGCCTGGTACTGTACACACACACACACACACACACACACACAGACACATAACCAGCCATCCACCGAAGCACACACATACCGGGTTCCTAAAATGTTTGCCAAATCCTCCCTCACCCCTTCTAAGCACTCAGGTCCCAACCCACTCAACTCATAAAGCAGTGGGACCTTTGGTCTCATCAGAAATATATTATATTTATATAATATATAAGTGATTCTATGTAAACGATTAATATATAATATGTATACTATTTATACATCATAGATCATTTATATATATAGTACATATAAAAAGTGAAACCCCCCAAAGCCATTCATAAACCATGGAATACATTTTAAAAGACCCAAAGGGCCCCAAAACGCCCTTTAGTACCCTCTGGTGATCCTTAGGAATATCTCCCCCCAAGAGAGTAAAACCCTACATAGAGTTGGTCAGGTGTCCAGTGAGCTTCTTCATGTCCCTGGCCCCACCAATTGACATCACCGGGCTGCAAATTGATTAACAGGCTAAACGCCACCCCTTCACTCTCAAGAGCCTCAATTTGAGAGCACATCACGTGTCTCTTGCAGCACACGTGTGACAGGAAAGCCCAACCCTAACAGGATGGGAGGGCTCTAGAGTCAAGGTGACAGCCTAATTTTGTCTCTGAGCTGGATTGACCTTAGGTGTATTTTAATTCTTCTCCAGGGCTTAATCTATGGGCCTTATGGGAAGGGTGTGGAGCCTACTTAGTGTGGGGGAGGAAACGGGTCTGAATGCTTTTGATAGCTGACCACACTCAGGCATGTAGCCATCAAGAAGTTGCCCTGGGAGTTCATATAGTAGCGTAGCAACCTTGTGCTGTGAAGTGCCTTAAGCCTGGCATTGTTATGGTGTGTGGTGGTAGTGTGGTGTTGGTGGTGGAGACACAGTGGGGAGCGACATTGACTTCGGAGACCGTGAGTGGGATACACCTCCAACCCAGGAAAGTGAAGGTCCCCTCCAGGTGAGCCCCAGTCTCCCAGACTTCTTAGCGGATGAACATTGACAGTTGGATCACGCACACGGTCTCGAAGGTTGTGCTTCATACACTCTGGTGACTGTGAAACCTCCAGATCTATGCTTGAGTCTCCGTGTGAATGAATGGATTCCATTTGACCTTCCATTCTGAGCACTGTTTGGACGGTGGAAGACCAACATGCAGTTTTCAGTGGATTTGCCCCTGTGGCTCTGAAGACTGGATAAGGGGGTGAATTGGCAAAGGCCTAAACTTTGCCTAGACAGATGGCAGTCTCTCTCTCTCTCTTTCTCTCTCTCTTTCTCTCTCTCTCTCTCTCTCTCTCACACACACACACACATATACACACACTCACAGGGGTCATGCATTATCTCTTGACTGCTTGGGTCAGTCAGAGTTTTCTGGAGCCACCTTGGAAGCTCTTCTGTGCATGGATCCCATCTCTCTTGGTGTTCCATTCACAGTGGTCAGACCGGTGCCCGCTTCTCTGATCTCATCTGCAACTGTCATCTCGTGAGTGGAAACCTGCCTCTGCCAGTCACGATCAGTTTGGTGGCAATTCTCTGATTTTGCTGTCTCTCCCCCGATCCATTGATTTCCATTTGACTGGCCTAGCTAGTGAGTGAAAATTCACCAACATGCAGTCAGACAGACACCTCCTTCGGAAGAGTTGTACCTGTTTGGTTTCACAGACAGTCCACAGAGCCACATCACAATCAATCAAGTGAGATTTTAGTGAAAGCCAGTGGGTGAATGGGTGAACTGGAAGAGTCAGTGGGTCACAAGTGCACAGCAGAACACACTCAGCTTTTTAGGCATCAAACGGCTAGCAGGAAAGGATCATCAATCCGTGACATGAGCAGTTCCTCGAAGTGGGAACATTCTGGGGGAATTCCCACTGTGTGCAGTCCTCAGGATGAAGTGTTCCAAGCCAATGTTTATTTCAAAACAAGTTGGGTTGTGTGTAGGTAGGGGTGGTTGTGCACGCGGCAGGGTTTGTGGTGCACATTTATCTGGTTTAAACCACCATTTTTTGCTAAAGTGAGGCTTTATTGATGCCATGGGCAAAAAGTTTCCAGCAGAAACTTTGCCAAATGACAGTAAAAGGCAAGGAAGAGCCCTGGAGACTGATCTAGGGCAGGTCAGTGGTGATTTGATTTGAAATAATGTAATCCTCACAGGTTACGCTCATCAATGTGTGTGTGTGTGTGTGTGTGTGTGTGTGTGTTTTGGATATCCCACCCAATTCTGCTTCCGTACAGCAACACTGCACGAAGAGAAAATCGCTGGACCAGGTAGCAGTTAAGTAATCCCGAGTGTGGATCCGGATTACTGCTTTTGAACGTTAACATTTACCCTGAGGCATCCTCGAGTTACTGCCAGTGAGCTTAACAATATAACACAATCACAAACAAAATGGCTATGGGTTTCAATAAAGAAAAGGGAATGAAAAACAAATGCTGATAAATTTCAGCAAGGTGGTAGGGCAGGCAAGGTCCCAGGAAGTCACGCCTCACACAAAAGTCCCTTGAGTCCAGGGAAGTGAGCAGAAAATGACAGGAGACTTGGAAGATGCCTACGGACAAGAGCATGTCCAAGTCCAAAGGAAAGCCATCTCTTTTTTAATCCTTTTATTGGAGGCTCACACAACTCTTATCAAATTCCATCCATGCATCTATTCTTCCATCCATCCATCCATTCATCCATCCATCCATCCATCCATCCATCCATCCATCCATCCATCCATCCATCCATCCATCCATTGTATCAAGGACATATGTATATGTGTTGCCATCATCATTCTCAAAACATTTGCTTTCTGCTTGAGCCCTTTCTATCACCTCCTCATTTTCCCCCTTCCTCCCAGCTCCCCCTACCTCATGAACCATTGATATTTAAAACTTATTAGTATTTTGTTATAACTTACACTGTCGAATGTCTCCTTTCACATTCTTTTTCTTCTCCATCTCCCCAGAAAGGAGATTATATGTAGATATTTTTAATTGGTCCCCGTTTTCCACCTCACCCTTCCTCTACCCTTCTGGTATCCTCATTGGTCCTGAAGGAATTATCTCTCTTGGATTCCAGGAAATCCATCTGAAAGGAGATTCACCTGAGAAGGGTGATTTCTTCTGTCTGTAAAAATAGACACACATCTGGCTCTTGAGTTCTTTTAAAACTGTATTTATGGAATAGGGAGTTAGCAGAACGGCTCTTCCGTCTTAAAAGTTTGTCAAAGAAACAAAGAAGAGAACGTTTTGATTGCAGAATGTTCTGTTGTGTCTAGTCTAGTATTGCCACGATTGGAAAATCTTCATCATAATCACCATCCCCTTCATCATCAATCACAGTTAAAGGGAAGAAAAATGTTCTAGAATTTAAAAGGATGACAATAGCTTGGCGGTATTGATGGTATGACATGCGGCTAAAGTGCAACTTTAAACGGTTTTAAAAAAGTACAAACAAGCAAAACACCTGATCTTTTTCCCCATCCCCAACAAACAAACCCACCCAAAAATGTGTGTAAGAATTTGAGTGTTTGTGCGGGAGGCAAGAGGTGGCTTGTGGGGGGTCGGTGTTAGGCAGGACAGGGAGAACTCAGGTGGTATAATCCACAGTGGCATGGCTGGGTGGTGTGTCTGTCCTCAATGGAAATCGATATCACTCCTCAAGCAAGGGCTATCACACACACACACACACACACACACACACAAAGACGGTGTGCCTGGGTCATCTGCTGACTGTTTGGGTCAGTCAGATTTTTGGTGCCACATTGTAAGCTCTTTGGCATATGTGCCCCAACTCTCTATGTGTTCCAATCACGGTGGTCTGACCCCTGCCTGCTACTCTGGTCCCACTGAAACTGTGATTTTAGGAGGGGCACCCATCGCAGCCAATCATGATCGGGTTTGTGGAAATTCTGTCTTTTTGCTCTCAACTCCACCAATTAATTGACTCCCATTTGAGTGGCCTAGCTAGTGACTGAGAATCTTCAACAGACAGGCAGAGAGGCAGATGGACAGATAAACAGATCCTTGGGAAGAGTTTTGCCCGGATGATTTCAAAGATGGTCCAATGAGCCACAACACAATAAATCCAATGAGCTTTTAGTGAAAGCCAGCGGGTGAATGGGCAACCCACAGGAGTCAGTGGGTCCCGAGAGCACAGCAGAATACACTCAGCTTATTGGGCATCGAACCACCAGCAGGGAAGGATGATCAATCCTTAACACACCCAGTACCTCGAAGTGAGAATGTTTTGGGGAAATTCCCAATGTTTGCAGTCCTCAGGCTAAGGTGTTTCTAGCTACTGTTTATTTCATAATTGGTCAATGTATGTGTGAGAGAGAGAGCGTGGCAGGAGATGTGGATGTATTAGGCCATAAGCTGGTCCATGTGTTTCTTGGTGTGTGACTAGTCCCCTGTGATCTGTTTACCTTGTAACTAAAAGCATTGTGAGATACCTAATTTCTTTATGACCTTGCAGCTAAAAGCAGTGTGAGATAACTCAGTTATTTATGACCTCTTAAGAGTCTTTTGAACCTTGCATGTCCTTGTGTTTATCTTAGAATATAGTGCTGTTATTATTCAAATGTTTAGAAAGTGTGATTCATTAAGTAACATTTGCATAGATAAGAGGTTAGGGATGTATTTTAAAGCAAGTTCTCTGTTTGTTTTGTAACCATTCCCTTGTAAGACGAGTTTAAAAAACAAGCTTTGAACGTACTTCCGTCCATCAGACTGTTGTCCTCCCAATCCCATGCTTTGTTTATGGCTATTTCTTGTTTTCTGTCAGCTGCACGCCTAATTTCAGACGTAGTTTGATGGTCTAATCACCCCATATTTGGTGCCCAACAAGCGGCTTTGAAAACTGAGGTCCCATGACAGACAGGCCGTGAAAGTTTTCAGTGAAAATTAAGGGTAAGTGGTGACACGTTGGGAGTAACCAATAATGGGACAGACTTCTAGTAAATGTATGTATGTAAATATATTTCAAAATATGTTAATAGCTAGAGGAGCAAAAGTAACCTACTAAATATTGGAAAAAAGGTTTTTTTAGATTTTGTGGTTAAGGTATATCACCTTCTACTTCTGACCTGAAACATTCAGGGAAGCACGTGCAGTTCCCTGATTTACTTCAGCTTAGACCAAATTATGGTCTAATACTGAGCGCCTCATGCATTGGAGCAAACATTGTGGGAAACAGTGAGGGAAGATGGACCCCGCGGGTTGGAGGGCACTCAGAATGGTACTAATGCCGCAGTCCAACTGCAGCAAGGTCCACGGGTCCCTCAAGGTGGGTCACAGTGTTGGCGAGTGAGAGACAGAAACCACACGACTCAAAGGTTGCGGGTGACAGTTCCAATTTTATTCATGCAAAACTTCTACTTATATATTCTTTTCCTTAGCTTAAATCTTATGACTTGGGTTCATACATGAGGAAATTATCAAGACCATGACAAGTTACATAATCACATTTCTTTACTCTGCATCAGATGCACATCAGGATACCTGGTTAAAATTTAGGATATCTTGAAACGAAAACTGTCTCAAACACAAGTTTGATAAACATAAACCTTCTAACAATAAGTGAGCACACTTTATCACACTAGGGCATATGGTTCAAACTATGAAATCAATAAAACATTAATTCGTTTCATTATAAAACACAAAAATTACTTGACAGACTTTGGCTCTTCTTTCTGTTCCTTCTTAAGGTGTTCCTCTAGGGCTTTCATTTATTGTTTTGTTTTCCACTAAGTTCCCCAAAATCAAACTCCAAATGGTGTTTCTGTACCAAGGCATGAGTTGCCTCAAAATAGGTAGCTTTACTTTAGTGGACTCCAACCTCCAGGGGGCTTCAGCGCCTTGCAATGAAGATCAGGTTATCTTGCAAGCAAGGGCAGGGCCGGTGGTCAACCGATATCTGGTGAGCAACTCCAATCATTTCTCACTTGGGGAGGGTCCATAGGAACTTTCATCAGCGTGGGTGTCCTGCTGAGTACCTTGACTTGTCATCTCATTCCGCTGTTGCTTCTGTTTGTAGTATCAGCACGTCTATCAAGACATAGGTTTTGGCTGTGTTTTGGTAAACCACCGCAGCCAGTGTGTCCTGTGTTAGGCTCTGCTGGTGCATGATGCAACTATCCTTTTCAGGCATGCAATTGCGCGGACGCACACACACACACACACCCATCTCACACACTCACACATTGGAAATACCAGTGACATGACCTCTGGCCTTCCTTTGTGTACCTAGCTGAAAATGGACAGATAATAAACATTTCACAGTTTATCACCAGTCCATGTACCACCCTTAGAGAAGCACTGTTGTAGACCATACATCACTGAGTTCTCCTGCACAAGGAGATGGAGCCCTCGTGGGTGAGTGGTTACACACTGGTTGTAAACCATCAACTGCTCCAGGGGAGAAAAGGTGCCTTTCTATTCCAGTAAAGAGCAACCCCAGAAACCCACATGGGCAGTTCTACCTTGTCCTATAGAGTCATTATGAGCTGGAATCGACTCAATGGCAGGAGTCTGAGATTTTGGCTGTCATGTTGTCCAGTGGCAGAAGATTGGTGGCCAGGGTTTTTGGTTTGACTGGGGCACAAGTGGGGAGGGTTAAATTCTTTTGTGTACATTATACTAGAAGAGTGGCCACTTCCTATTTCTATAATGTAATTGAAAAAGGACTGCAGTTAATTGCAGTTGATAGTCAACCTGAAAACACTGTGGGACAAAGGGTAGGGTGCCCAAGCATATGCTCCTGAGAGGCCCACCATGGTCTTTGCCCATCCCTTTCCAGTTAGTGACTTTCTGGGCAGTTAAGGCAAATGCAAAGACTGGATGACGTGTCCGGAAAAATGTTCCAGTGGCAAGGCTTCACTCTGACTAGTTTTAAATACAGAGGCATTGTGAGGTGGGCCCTACTTTGCCTGCTGTGATAGTTAAGATTTATTAATTATCCTGGCCAATAAACACATGTGGGATTAATTGAAGGGCAGGGAGATAAATGCCTCAGTAAGTCTCGCCTTTCTTGTTCTCTGGTCTCTTGTTCTCTGATGGTCAGACCAGTGTGCCTTAGCAATTCTTTACCTCAACTGGCAAGGCTCACTTACTGCGAGACATTCCTGAGGAGAAGCCACATGGGCCTAACCTGATGCAGCCCTGGGTGCTGGATAATCCGCCTGGAGACCCCTCCCAGTGCTGATATGCTTACGTGCTCACTGATTCAGCTTTTCTTCTCCAGCCAGCATCACTGCGTGTGTTTGGTAAGATGGGGGAGGACTTTGTATATTGGTGTGGGACATACGGGCTAATGTTGGACTTGTGGACTTGGGCAGCACTGAGTTGGGATGTTTTCTTGATGTGTGTTTACCCTTTATCTAAAACTCTATTATACATATGAGTTTCTGTGGATTTGTTTCTCTAATGTACCCAGACTAAGAAACCTGCCTAGCCCAGTGTCAGAATTCAGTTTTCTTCAAAGTAGTAATACCACTATTGAGATAAAGTTTATTCTGACAACCTGGCCAACAAACACAGGTGGGGTTAATGGAAGGGAGGAGAGATCAATGGCTTGGTTAGGCTCACCTTTCTTGTTCTTGGGTCTCTTGATTTCTGATGGTCAGATCTGGTTGCAACTGCCTTAGCCAGTTCTCTGCTTCAGGTGGCAAGGCTGACTTCCAGTGAGGCATCCCTGAGTAGAAGTCACAAGAACCTACCCAGATGCTGTCCTGGGTACTGGAGAAGCTGACTGGAGATCCCTGCCAGCACTGAGAGATGCTTACATGTTCATTTATTCGGCTTTCCTCCTGCAGCCAGCATCACTGCGTGCGTTTTGTAAGATGGGGGAGGACTCTGTGGATTGGTGTGGGACATATGGGCTAATGTTGGGCTTGTGGGCTTGGACAGCACTGGGTTGGGATGTTTTCTTGATGTGCACTTACCCTCTATCTATAACTCTCTTTTATACATATGAGTTTCTGTGGATTTATTTCTCTATTGTACCCAGACTGCACAACTACTATAAGAAAAGCCAGGACACAAGTTAGCACCCTTGTCAGTTTGGGAAGGACACTAAATACACAAAAGCAATTTCCCCCCATGGCATCCCTGGGTGGCACAAACAGTTAAGAGCTCAATTCCTAAATAAAATGTACTTCTGAACCCATATGGTGGTGCCTCAGAAAACAGACCCGGTGGCCTGCTTCTGAACGCTCACACAGCCTTGAAGCCCCTACCTAACATGGTTCAGTTTGGCTCTACACACATGGTAGATCCGTGACTTGGAATCAACCCCACAGCAACCAGTTTGGATGACAGGTACTCAGTTCCTGAGTTATGACCTGTCCCATTGTGATGATTCTGTCATGAACCAGTCCTGACAGAAGTCAAATACCTCATTATTCTTGCTTTTTATTATCCTATTTACACATGTGAACTTTATTAGCCTGTGGGGTTGAAAAAATTGCATATAAACTTACAGCTAGAACGACATCAGGGATATGTGCTATAGAAGCCCAATTCTGCCTTGTGGACGTGGTTAGACCAGAGGATGTACAGCGGTGCAGTAGGGATCTGGAAACACAGGGAATCTAGGATGGTTGATCCCCTTAGGACCAGTGTTAAGAGTGGCAACACCGGGAGGGAAGGGGGTGTAGAAGGGGAGAACCGATCTCAGGGATCTGCGTGTAACCTCCTCGCTGGGGGATGGGCAATGAGAAGGTGGGTGAGGGGAGACCCCAGGCAGTGTAAAATAATAATTTATAAACTATTAAGGGTTCATGGAGGAGGGACAAAATGAAGATGTGCTGATTTCAGGAACCCAGGTGGAAGGCGAATTTTGAGAATGATGAGGGCAGCGAATGTATAGGGGTGCTTTACTCAATTGATGTATGTATGGACTGTGATAAGAGTTGTACGAGCCCCCAATAAAATGATTTATTAAAAAAAGAAAGAAAAGCAGATGGTAACAAAGCAGCTCGTCATAACTTGAATACAGCACAAATCAGGGATTGTGTTTTCTGGGTCTTTGAACTGATATGAGCCAGTTCAGTTGTGGGTTGATGAAAAGAATGTGAAATAGACTTTTTATTTTAAAGCTTTGATGATCTGGAAGACTAAATGGAATGGGGGCAGATATGGTTTAAATCCTGGAATTAGAGATTTGGGAACCTTTCAGGAACCTGTTTCATGACAGCAGTTTACTTCCAACACTGTGGAGAGCGACACACATTCAATGCAGCAAGTGCTTGGCTGCCATCTTTGAGCCGGGCACTATCATTTTCTACTCGGACTATCCAGACATTTACTTGAATGCTGGCCTTACTTTTTTTTTAAGGGAAATAAGTTAATAATGGCCTAAAATTTTTTAAAATTTCCATAGACCACATCATTTAATGAGAAAGAAAATTTTAAAAACTGAACAAAGGAAAAGGTGGCTATAAAGTAGAATCAGTAGGGTTGCTGGGTAAAAGACAGGGACTGCAGGACACAGGGTACTGGGAACTTCAGATTTGGGTGGAGACACTGATTCAGGCCAATGTGACTTAATGCTGGCCACGAGGAAACCAGGGTGAACCACTTTGAGAAGCTCTAGTGTTTTCTCTTTGTCTCCGTTGTCTGATTTACTCTCACCTGGAGCTTTTGATTCTATGTCTCCTCTTCTAATGGTTAGTTTTTCAGGGGAAATGTCCAGAGCCATGAGGCCTGGCCATTACTTGGAATTCATTAGCCTGAGCTCTGGGTATTCTTCTACCCCAGCCTCCCCTTGATTGGCTAAAAGATTGTCATCGCCCACGCCTGATTTGCATAAACATGCCACTCCGCGACGTACTTAATTGAAGACTGTAAGCCCTTACTGACTCACGGGCAGGGCACGCTCCCCTGAACTCCCTGATTGGCCTGTTGCCAAAGTAGCCTAATTTGCATGTGCAGCGGATGCTTCCCCCCTTGCTGGCTGATATAAGCTGTAACTCTTTGTTCATTAAAACCAGACTTGATCAGGATACTGTCTTGTCTTCATTCTCCATGCCTCTTATACCCCCTCACCCCCCAATTCCCACTCTCTCCTCCAGGATCCACGTTGAAGTTCCCACGGGACAGGACAGAGATTGACAGCTCTTTCTAGACTTGTGAAAAACTCTTAGTCTGCAGGTTTGGAGTCTGGGGCTGGCTGCAGTTGTGTCTATGGGAGTGAGAGGGCCATCCAGATCGAAGGGTCTATTCAGATGGTCCATGTATCCTACTGGAGAAGTCAGACAGAACAGTCTGGTCACTGTAGTTGCCATCCCTCCTGGGACAGAATTCTGGGTGTAGGAGAAGAAAGATAGGGATAAAAGTGATGAAAACACAAGAAAATATCTTTAATATAAAGATCCCTTCAGACTCTGGTCTAGACACTGATCCTGTGTGGGGTCTTTACATACACTGTATCCTGATTCCAGAAACAGTTCTGAGGAGTCGGTGATTATGACTGAGTAGGAGGGTACACTGCCTAGATGTCACACTTCCTGGGTCTGCATGATGGCTCTTCCACCTCAAGCGGTGTCTTAGTGTACCTCTGTTTCCTTGTCTGTAAAATGGGGTTGATAGTTCTCCCACCTCATCCACTTTGTGGTTAGTTATTCAATAAACTAATCATGCCTATAGATTATTAAAGGTTACGGGGCTTGGCTGCTAACCAAAGGCTTGCTATTTGAATCCACCCAGAGGTGCCTTAGAAGAAAGGCCTGGTGTTCTACTTCCAAACTCTCAGCCCTGGGAAACCTATGGAGCATAATTCTATGACAGACATAGAGTCGCCATGAGTGGGTGTCAGCTAGATTGCCACTGTGTTTTCCCCTACTTGTAACACTCTTCAGGAGCCTGGAGGTGGAATGGGTTTCACATGGGGCTGCTAACCAAATGGTCAAAAGTTCATAACCATTAGCCCCTCTCGGGAGAAAGAAGAGGTCTGCTACGCCCAGAAAAGTGTTCTAGCCCCCAAAACATGCACAGTGGCAGTTCTTCCCTGTCCCATGGTGTCTCTATGAGTCACCCCCCACTCGATGGCTGTGTTTTGGAGATGCACTTCCAGCTGGGTTAGGCAGCAAGTCTACATGCAGCCTTGATTCACCCTTCTCAGATGTCTCGGTCAACATTGAAGCAACTGCTATGCTTGAACCAACAGGGCTGCTGTTGTCTGCCTGGAGATGTGACCAAGTGGCAGGTAGCTACCCCTCACCTCACCCATAGGTCTTTGCTCACTCCTGTAGCATGATTCACTGTTCCCATGTGGATGGAAGCCAATGGAAAGGAATGTGACTCAAGCTTTCTCTTTTCAGCTGTTAGTTCTGTGACACTACGCAGTCTCTAGTCTACATAGATGGTCTCCACCAACCAGGTTCCTGCTGTTGCTATCACCTAGGAAAGAATTTTATGAGCATTGCCTATGTGGCCAGTAGGGCTTGCTCCTCAGGAGACAGATTCTAGTCACCCTTCTGTTAACCTCCTTAGGGAATATTTCTCCTCCACCAGTCCTCACCTGGGAGAAGGTTGTGGCTGTCTACTCCCATGGAGTTACAGCCTCAGCACCCCACAGGAGCAGTTCTCCTCTATCCTAGAGGGTCACTAGGAGTCGACATGGACATGATGACAGTGACTTTGGTTTGGTTTTGAGTCCTCACACGGCAGCCATGTGTAAGTGGATAACACGTTGGGCTGCTAACTGTAAGGTGAACAGCTTGAAACCACCAGCTGCTTCTCAGGAGAAAGAGGAGGCTTCCTATTTCCATAAAGATCTGCAATCTCAGAAACCCATAGGGGCAGCTCTACTCTGTCCCATAGGGACACTAACATCAGAACTGAATCGATAGCAGTAATTTTTTAGTTGAGCTCTCACACGGAGGAGCGCTGGGGGCGTAATGTTTTGTGCCTGCTAACTGCATGATCAGCAGTTTGAAACCACCAGGACCAAGATGAGGCTTTCCACTCCTGTAAAGATTTACAGCCTCAGGAACCCTAGGGATCAGTTCTACTCTGTCCACTTGATCACTATATATCAGAACAGATTTAATAGCAGTGAATGGCTTTAAAACTCAAACAGAAACCATAGTGGTGCAGAATTTTAAGCATCTGGATGCTAACTGCAAGTTTGGTGCTAGAAACCCACCAGCCCACTCCCTAGGACAAAGTTGAAGCTGTCTGCTCCCATAAAGATCCACAGCCTTGGAAACCCCGTTGGGGTTTCCTACTCTGTCCTGCAGGGTCACTATGAATCAGAGTTGACTCTAAGGCAGTAAGTGTGGTTTTGATGGTTCATCCTTACATAATTGGCTGGACAAGTTGCCCAAGGAGACCATGGGATGCAAACACTTCCCAGATGAAGTATGTTAAAGCTTCAAACTTCACATATCTGCCTATCTAGCCCAGAGTTACCAGTCACTCAGGTTTCTGTCACTATTCTCAGTTTCCCAATTAATTCAGACTTATTTGCAACCATGGTTCATGTGTAAGGCTGTCAGGTAAAACTCAGGCTGCCCAGTTAAAACTGAATCCAAAATAAATAATAAAATTTTCTTAGTACACACATTCACACATAGTTATACCAAATATGACATATACTAAAATCTTTTTATTGTTTACCTGAAATTCTAATTTAACTAGGAATTCTATATTTTCATGTAAAGAACCTGGCAGGCAGGACCACAGAGGGCTCTTTTAGTATCATTGAAAAACCCAGTCCTCATTCTGTAGCAGTATAGGCATCTCCTGATGCCAACATGAGGAAGCACTTGGGCACAGGTGGTTTGTTTGAGAGGTGGGCCTGGAAAACACAGTGCAAGAGCAGCACGGTGAGACCAGGAAGGGAGGGAAACCAATAAGAGGGAGTCACTAGGACTCAATCCCCTAGGAGGCTTCCCAGCAACCAAGGAACTTTTCTTAACATCAGGCCACAGGAGGAGAGAGGAACTGGGGCTGAGCATTGCCCTTGGGGCATTCACGCCTCTGCATTTCTGGGTTGCACTAGGTTGCCCCTGTGCTTGACTGAGCCTGCCCATGGCAGAGAAGCAGAGAGCCTCAGGCACTGGAGGTGGAAAGCTGTCAGTGTACTGGAAACTGTCTCCCACAGCTGATGAGTTACAATGCTACATCTGAACAGAGATTAAGGCGGATGTCTAGAGCCTCAGCTTGATTTGCCCAAAATCAACCTCTCAATCTTAGTAGGATGAAGCAACTTCTTTCTACACTGGCCTGGCCTCCTCTGCCTTGTGGTATCGCATCCCATAGCGTCTAACCAAATCCACGAAGCACTTGAGCCCCAGACTACATGTGTCTGTCCTAGCTCTACTTAGATCACACCTAGTTCCAGACCCATTATCTGTCCCCTTCAAATCATCAGTGGCCAGGGTTTGTGCCTGTGGCTGCTGCTGCTATTACACAGAGTCCTAGTGAGACAGTGGGGTAAGCATTGGGTTGCCAACTGTAAGGTCAGCAGTTCACACTCATCAGCTCATCCACTGGAGAACAATGTGCTTGGCTACTCCTGAAAAAATTCACAGTCGCAGAAATCCCAGGGAGTAGTCATGCTCTGCCCTAAAGGGTGGCTATGAGTCAGAATGGACTCCCTGGCAGTGATGTTGGTTTTGGACTTAGGTGGTTGTTGTTAATGGTCCTGAAGTAGGCTCCATCTCATGGTGACCTTATGTACAAAAGAACAAAACATTGACCATGCCTGTACCATCTTCAGAGCACTAGTGTGCTTGAGTCCTTTGCGGGGGCTACTGTGTCCATTGGTTTCATGGATGAACTCCCCTGGTTTGTTTCCCCAATTTGCCAAGCATGATGTATTTTTCTAGCCATTGGCCCTTTGTGATGACGTGTCCACAGTATGCAAGCCACAGTCTTGTCATCTTCATTTCCTAATAGGGTTCTGGTTGTATTTCTTTGAAGATGGATTGTTCATTTTTTGATAGTCCACTGTAAATTCAATATCTCAAATATACCTGGGCCAACCTCTAATGTTCTATCACCACCCATTATAAAATAGCACCACTTCCTGGCAACTGGCTTGCTGGTTATTTATGTACTTGGTTAGTCAACAGGCTAGTTCAAGTCTTCTGGAACATTCCAGGGAGCATACCTTCTTTCCTCCCACTTGGCCAAACCCAAAGTAATCCAGTATTACAAAGACTTGATCTGTAGAACTGATTTGAATTTAATGGAATATACACACACACACAGCCACCACCACCACCATCCTTTGTAACTAGAGCCAAAACTGAACTACTCAGCTGTCAGCAGCTATTGGGAATCATGACTGAGAGACCCAAACTGCATGTGAACATCATGTCTCTTCTTGCCACTCTGAGGTAGCAAGGACCCTTAAATACCCTTTAGAACATCCTCCCCCTTCAGAGTAAATAAATGCAGGTATCTGATGAGGGAGCCAAAACTGGAGGCTGCGAAGGAATGGGTGGGTTTTTCCCTTGCCACAGCAACCTCTTCACTCATCGGAGGCTGGCTCACGTTTTAGAGAAAGGAAGGGTGATAACTCATGAGATTAAAACAGGCCTGCTTCTCAGACATGTATTCTATATGAAAATGTAGTTTATGGGCATCAGGTTCAGAAATCTAAAGCCCAAGCAATTCTACCTATGACCATCAGTCATGGAAGTTACACTCACAGAGAATGAAAATGTACATGACCACTGTTAGCCCATAACCAGCCACGGAGCATGTTCTACCGAGGAACCAGGTTTCCCTGACAACAACTATCTGCCCTGTTTTTACAGGCTGGTACCCAAACTAGTGGCATTGAATCTCAAACAAGAGAATTTATCATGAGATGCTCTCAAGGCCCATCTCTGCTGTTTTGTAGGAGGGTATTAGATTAGGAGTCAGAAAAAAATGGTTTGATTGCCACCTTCGCTGTTTATAACCCAATGTGAAACTCGGCCATTCCCCCTGTTTGTCTCAGTTTTAGCCCCTACCTAGAAGTACCTAAGAGGCTGTGAACCTCCTTTGCAACAGTTGCTATTAGAACCGTCATTGTCCAGAATAGCAGAGTGGTGAGTGAAGATCTCAGACATCAGATTACTCTTCTAAATCTAACTCTTCTATTGACTCACTCTGTAACCTTGGGCTAGGCTAGTCATTTGACCTCTCCATGCCCTGACCTCCTCCTCTGTCAAATAACAACAGTACTTGCCTCATACTAGCATTTGGTGAATTGGAGGAGTTGATAATTGTGCAGGACTTACCCTCATCGCAGCCACCGGGCCCAAAAGTGACACAGTTGCTGTGCTGCAGGTCAAAATGCCACAGCAGGCTCAGGGTGGCAGGACACATGCAGGGCTGTGTAGCAGGCGCGGAGCGCATGGGGCAGGCAAGGGATCCAGAGCTTGCACAGGGAGCCCGGGTCTGGCAAGCCCTGCTGCACCACTGAGCGCAGGAAGTCTGCGCACAGCAGGCCTGCTGCATTGTGGGCAGTGCAAGTGTAGAGCCCAGCGTCCAAGGGCTGCGCATTGTACAATACAAGCTGCCAGATGCTGGTGACCACCATGTTGCCTTACATCTGGTCCGGGTGCAGGATCAAGTTCTCAGGCTGCTCACTCTGCTGCTGCCAGGTGATGGCGGGCAGAGGGCACCCGGTGACTTCAAAGTGCAGGCTGGCCATGCCAAGAACAGCCACAGCCTGCTGTGATGGGTTGCTGAAAAGCACTGCAGCTCAGCTCTGGCACATCAGGTGACTTCCCTTGTGTGGTGCATACTGTGGTCTCAGGAGGCTCCTGCGTGGTTCCCGGGTCGGGTGCAATGTGGGATCTGGAGGCCTGGGGCTGCTGGGGGGCCAGCCCAGAACTACCTTTCACAGGCCACACAAACACGCCTCTGCTTCTATGTTGCAGCGGTTTCACTAAGTGAGGTCTTCTGAGAGGCGGGTGAAGCTGAGCTCCTTGCTGCAGAGCTTGAGGCAGAGGCGCATGTGCTGCCAGACCCAGAAGCAGCAGTCGCAGCCCTGCTGCGTGAATATTAAGCCCTCACAAGAGGCAGTGGCTGGTGCTTTGGGGTCCCTGGGACCAGAATGCGCCACCACGCAGCTCCGCAGGCCCCACACTTTGGGGCAGCCTCGCTCTGGGCCTGCGCAGTCCTGGGAAATAGAGGGGGTGGCTCAAGGTGGGCCCACTGGTGCTGCTCTGCTCCTGCCAGGACCGGTTCAAGCATCCAGCCTCCCAACCCAAGCCTAGGATTCTAGTGGTACATACGCCCCCTCCCTGCCCCGCCCCCCTGCACCCCCCCCCCCCCCCAATCAGCCTCACTATTCTATTTCCAAGCCTGTCTGCTATCTGGAAAGCGGATGAGTCATGCTCCTCTTGTTGGGTGACCAGAGTTACTCCACCCCTCCCTAGGACCACCTCCACTCCCACACCCAGGCAGCTTTCATTCTTCCAGGCCCAGAGCCTTCACCCCACTGCTCCCAGGGATACCTCTCTCACTTCCTAGGGCCGCGTTCAGAGGCCAGAGTGCAGCACTAAGAGGTCTCCTTGTTCAGGTGGGAAGGGGTGAGATCCCAGGGAAGGGGGATCATTGGGCAGAGCCTGCATGGTACCCGTGGAAGGCCTATCCCCTGATGATCCTCTGTTGCTCTCCTCCCTAAAAAAAAAAAAAAAAAAAAAATGTGTAGGGTTTACAACAAAGCCCGGCAAATGGTAAGTGCTAATTTCTACTTCCTTACATAAAATTCATTTATTCAATACTTCTTTTGGTCTCTCAACTGCTGCTTCCGTGAACATTGATTGTGCATCCAAGTAAGACACAGACCTTGATGACTAAAACATTTTCTCCATGTATCATGGTGTTACCTATCGGTCCAGTGGTGAGGATTTGGGTCTGCTTTACATTGATTTGTAACCGATACTGAAGGCTGTAATCCTCGCTCTTCATCAGCAAGTGCTTCAAGTCCTCCCTTTCAGCAAGCAAGGTTTTTGAATATCTGTATATCTCAGGTTATTAATAAGCCTTCCCTTGAATCCTGATACCACATTCTTCTTCATGTAATCTAGCTTCTCTGATGATTTGCTCAGCATACAGCTTGAAAAAGTATGGTGAGAGGATTCAACCCTAACACCTTTCCTGACTCTAAGCCATTCAATGTGTCCTTACTCTGTTAACAGATCTACCTCTTGATCCATGTACAAATTTGTAACATTTTATTGTGTTCTGGAAGTCCATTCTCCTTAAAGTTATCCAAAGTTTATTATGGGTCACACAATTGAATGCCTTTGCATAGTAAATGAATCACAAGTAAACATCTTCCTGGTATTCTCTGCTTTGAGCCAAGATCCATCTGACATCACTAATAATATCCCTTGTTCCACGTCCTCTTGTGAATCCAGCCTGAACTCCTGGTAGTTCCCTGTCAATATACTGCTGCAACCATTGTTGGATGATTTTTAGCAAAATTTTCCTTGTGTGCAATATCAAAGATATTGTTCTATAGTTGGAGCATTTTGTTGGATCACCTTGCTTTGGAATGGGGACAAATATTGATCTCTTCCAGCCAGTTGGCTGAGTAACTCTTCCAAATTCCCTAGGATTGATGAGTGATTGCTTCCAGTGCTTTTTCAGCTTGCTGAAACATTTCTATGGATATTCCATCAATTCCTGGAGCCTTGTGCTTGGCTAATGCTTTCAGTGAAGTCTGAAATTCTTGTGTCAGCACCATTGGTTCTTGTTCATATGCTACTTCCTAAAATGGTGAGATGTTGACTAGTGCTTTTTTTGTACAGTGAGTCTGTGTAGTCTTTCCAGCTTCTCTTGATGTTTACTGTATCATTTATTATTTTGTTTACAGAATCTTTCAAGATTGCAACTTGAGACTTGAATTTTTTTTCTTGACCTCATGCAGAGCTTCTCCATCAGTAGGAACCAGAAAAAAGAGAACACCAAAGAGTGTCAGCTCTTCAGATGAGGAAGTGTTATGGATTGAACTGTATTCTTCCCCTCATAAAAAATATGTTGAAGAACCAGTCCACTTAAAACTCATTGTCATCAAGTTGATGCCGACTCATAAAGACCCTATAAGATAGGGTAGAACTGCCCGGGTGTGTTTCCAAGATTGTAATTCTTTGCAAGATTTAAAAAGCCCCATTTTTCTCCCAAAGTGCATCTAGTGGTGTCAAGCTAATGACCTCGAGGATTGCAGCTCAGCTAATCATTGTGAACATGACCTCATTTGGAAGTGGGATTTTTGCATGTGTAATTAGTTATACAAGGAGGTCATTAGACTGAACGCAAATCCTGTATGACTGATGCCCTCATGGGAAGAGAAGAGCCACAGACCGATTCAAATGGAAAACTGTCAAGTGAAGAGAGAGGCAAAGATTGGAGTTGTGCTTTCATCAGCTAAGATTTCCCTGAGGCTACAAAAAGGCACAAAAAATTCCCTAGAGCCTTTGTAGTAAGCATGGCCCTGCCAACACCTTGACTTCAGACTTCTAGCCTCCAGAACTATGAGAGAACTAAGTGTCTCTTGTGAACTGGTGGTGATTTGTTACCAAAGCCCCAGGACACTCATGGTGCCAGGAACAAGGTAAGTGAGTACTAAGGAGCATACAGCAATAGAAAAGACATGCAGCAAGGCAAAAGGAGCAGCAAATAGGAAAGCATGGTCCCTTGGCATTTAATGATACACAGAGGTCAATGGAGGCCAAAGTATGAGCAGATGTCATTAGGCTAGACTATATTCCCAAAGCATTGACCACCCCCCCCCCCCCATAGAAACAATTATGAAGGGGGAAACCATATTGTAAGAGGTTGAAAAGGAAGGGGAAGAAGAATAGAGGTGGCAAGTGAAAGTGTGATCTGTGGACCTGCAGCATCATCTGGGAACTTCTTAAGCACAAACAGAGCGTTTTGCGGCCACACTCCAGAACTACTAAATTTAGAAGTCTGAAGGTAAAGTCTAGAAATCTGTCTTAAGAAATCCTCTAGGTGATTCTGATGCCTGCTCAAGTTTGAGGCCCACTGATGTCTACAACCTTCAAGAAGTTTGTGAGCACAAAGCAATATGACAGCTACCTATAGGGGAGCCAGAAGCCGGTACTCATCACCTGTCAGTTTGTCATACTGCAGTGGCTTGTGTATTGGTGGGATGCTGGAAGCTGTATTATTGGTATTTCAAATACCAGCAGGGTCACCCAAGGTGAACATTTTCAACAGAACATCCAGACTAAGAGCAGACTACATAGAAGAAATAGGCTGTCCACTTTTGAGGACTTAGCCACTGAAAACGTTATGAACAGCAAAGAATAGACAACCAAAAATTATCAGATGACATAGATAAGACTGACATCCAACCACAAATGGCTAAGATGAGTGCCCACTGGATATGTGACATCTATTTTTTGGGTGCACGGCCTCAACACATGGGCTAAAATTGTCAACTGTCTCTCTCCATCACAGCATGTTATAATAAAATAGTGACCGATGATTGCTGTGTGTACCCAGCATGAAATAAACCATCAACTAGGTCACAAAAACAAACAAACAATTGAATCTCTGTGTTTTCACAGGCAGAGAAGCAGAAAAGCTCAAATGAGTTTGTTGCCACAAATGGTGCATTACAGCCCAAATTCTCATTCCTAATGTCCAACATCACTCTAGTTTGTTATTATTATGTTTGTTGTAAAATCATCCACCCCAACCTAGCGCATAAAATATAAGGGGTGGGAGTGGGAGGTGATCCTGGAGATGGATGGCAAGTAGTAACTCTTTGGGCTGGAGGGGACTTGTGAGCAGCTCAAGCACCTGGTGAGCCAGGAGTACCTGGCTTGCCTGCTTCCTGAGCAGGACCAAGAGTCAGGTCAAGGTCTGGTTCCAGAATCACTAGACCAGGTGCTGCAAGTGGCACATCATGGATATGTGGTTGGTCAAGAGAAGGCGTCCCTTGGACACGAAGAAGTTGAGGTGGGTAGCTCAGCCACAGAGGGTGGTGAAGAGTAAATCAGCTTCTGAGATCCCAACTTGAGCAATGGAAAGATTCTGTGGATGTTGAAGTGCAGAGGTTGCCCTGGTTAGCCCACATGACAGCACTGTGGAGGGCATCTTGGTAAGATACAGGGAGCCCAGAACAACGAGGATAGGGAGTTTTGGAGGGCAGCCAGGGCTGTGTGGGTGCAAGAGTAAGGGAATATTGCTCCCTGGGATCCTGGTCATGCACAGGTTTATTTCAATAACACACATGGAAACATGTGTCTGCCATCAGGTAATGGCTGCGGGTAAGTTCGCTCCCTAGTACACTTGTCTTAGAGGGATCCCCAGTGGAGTAGTGGCTATGTATTAGGTTTTGATCTGCAAGGTAAACCGTTCAAAACCAACAACCAATCCGCAGGAGAAGGACAGGGCTTTCTATTGCTGTAAAGTTAGTCTCAGAATCTCAAAGGACAGGCAGTTTTACCCTGTCCTATCGGTTTGCTATGAATTGGCATCAATAGCAGTGAGGATTTTTGTTGTTGTTTCTTTGTTTTGTTTTAATCTTGTTAGGTGTGTGACACCCCCCCCCCCCAAAAAAAAAAAAAAGCTTCTACTCAAAACTGTGACTTCTGAAGGGATCTGCTGTGCCACTGAAATTCAAAACAGAGACGGCAGCTCAGAAGATGATGGTGACTGTTTTGGTTTGGGGATCTGAAAGGTATCATCTGGATAGATTTTCTCAAGGGACACAGTATGATCAAAGAACATGCCACAGCACGTGATCCAAGTCCCTCAATGATGCCGAAACGACCCTGTTGGTCATGGTATGTCGTGTGATTGGAAGTATATATAAGCAGAGAAGACCTCAGAGAATAATTACAGAAGCTTATAGAGCAGGGATCAGGGATACACTGCGGGTCTCTCGGTCCACGCATGTGGCTCTGAAGTAACATGGAAACCTTTCCAAGGACAGTTATTATTCAGATAATGGTGATTGAATTTGTAAAAAAATATACTTTTATCTCTCTCAAAGAATTTTTCAATTGTTGTGAGGGAAAAAGTTGGCTCTTCTGTCTCAAAAGTTTGCCTCCCAGGATGTAGACCAAGAAAGAGGCTGTGTCTAGAAACAGTCGCTTCACATTTGGATGTTTTTGTTTAATAAAGTGTCTGTGGTTTTAGAGCAATGCTTTCTGACTTACCCGCACATAGTTTTACAGAATAAGTCATGAAGCAGCTGCTTGGACTGGGTGGGCACAGGGAAGCTGGGAAGGGTGAGGACCAGGAAGAATCACTAGATAATCAATAAATTATTTAATACATCTGCATCAGGACTGTGGCTCCAGAGCTATAACCCCAGTGCATTTCTTCTGGTGTGAAACAAAATTGCAGTCAATTATTATTTTCCTTATCAGTCATTATTTCCTATGGTTCTGGGGATTGGCAGTACTAAGCTAGCAGACTCTTCTGTGGGGTTGCCATCCGGCAATGGCTGATGATGGAGCCATCTCACACAACTTCCCGACTGGTGTACCTGACAATGGCCACTGGTGTTTGCTGGGACTTTCAGGAGGACTATTGTCAGCATCTGCATGTGGCCTCTTCACCACACTTCCTCACAGCAAGGGGTTTGGACTCTGAGGGTCTTGTGCAGAGAAAGAGCCAGGTGGGAGCTATATTACCTTAGAAGTCGCATCGCATCTCACCTGCCATACTTTATTCCTGGAGAGCCATAAGGCCCGCATGGGTTCAAGGGAGGAAACATAGACTCCAACTTTGGATGTGGAATGACAAGATTCTGGAAGAGCTTGTAGGGAAGAAACAATCCCTTGAAGGCATTTTGTGAGCTACAGTCTGCCCCAAGATATAAACCTTAAATGGGCAACACAGTGATAGCCTAGCCCACTCTGGCTGGTGAGTTCCAGTGACTTTCTTTTGAAGAGAGGGAAGGCAAATTTGGAAGGGAACCCTCAGAAGCCCCCAAGTGGCCTGAAACCTCACCTTGGCAGACACCTACTGAGAGTTCCTTCCTCCTTCAGGGAGTTAAGCTGGGGGAGAGGATGGTTGCTGAACGGACAAAAGTAATTGATTAACACTCTGGAATTACATCACCCCCTCTCTTTGTTCATTTTTCACTGTTGTTCTTGTCCTGTGTTGAATTTATCTTTTCCTTACTTTCCCCTAGGAACTTCCCCTTAGATATGGGGTTGAGGGGAGTGGTTGATTGATCTGTGCTGAAATCAGGGAAGTTGATAGTAATAGAGGGATCATATTACTCACCCCCATAGTTTCCATAGCAACCGGGACCAATTGGTGGGAGGAATGGGCAGATAAAGGCCGCATTGAGGGGTTCAGTGCTTGGAGGAGGTGAAGGCTGATGTGTTTAGAGTGGAGAGAGGAAAACAATCTGTTGGGGAAATATTATTGAAGATGGCTTTGAGACTAGTCTCTGCTGGTCTCTTGCTCCTCACTCTCCCCTTGGTAGCAGCTTGTGTGTGCCCTTACCCGCCATCCCCTCATCCCCACTTGGAGCCCTTCTGGCTATTATTTCCTCACGAAAAAGCTGTCAGCTCATCATCCTGCTTTCTTCCATTCACACTTCTTTAGCTCCGTGCTGACTTCTAACTGGAGAGAATCAGAAAAGTCAAGCCCCAACCCCACGGGGCCTTTACTGAAGGAGAGAGCCTAGATTTGTGCTGCAATGTAGATACGGAATATATCCTAGCTCACTCTCCCACTTCTCCCTAACAGGTTTTTCCTGCCACTGCTCCTGGCTAGAGGGGATGAAGCGTTCGAGTGATGCCACAGAAGTCACAGAAAAAGAACCAAGGGACTCAGCAAAGACCATTCTTGAGCTGGAATATGCTAGAAACTCTTGAATGGGAAACCACCATTCTGGCAGTGAACATGCTCCTATGAACCCTCCCAGTTCTAAGGCTTCAGTGCAGTCCCACCTGAGTGAGTTCTCCCCAGGTGAGTTCCTCCTAGAAGTGAAAGAGGGCTTATCCTTCTTTAGCTTTGAAGCTACTCCTACTACACCTGGTAGATCCAGATATTGAGGATCTTCCCTTCCTGATTCCGGAACTCAACTGTGCTGATTGATAGCTGCATGGCCAAGGACACAGACACAGCTCTGTATTCTCCATTCATTCTCTTTAGCCCCCATTGTTTCCCTTTTGTCTAATTGTGCAACAGAAATCTCTGGGGATTTTTTTTTCTAAAGTTCTTCCAGTTCCCTAAAGGAGGGTATAGAGAAATGAAAAGTCTCTAACTGGAGTCTCTCCAGCATGCACTGGCACCCCAAGGAGGCTGCATAGGTCTCTTCCAAAAGTGGGAGTCTGCTGCCTCACCCCTAGACAGGGAACCCATCATGGGTAGGGGCCAAGCACTGTTTCTATCTGGACCTTCAGGGTCTTCTCAGTGCCTGGCTCATAGAGAAAATGAAAAATGTTTGTTCCTTCTTAACAAGTCAGAGATTTACTATTATTCTTAGGTTCGGTCCAGTTGGTTCCCACTTATAACAACCCTATGTAAAAAAGAACAAAATGCCCCCCGGTACCATCATCACAATTATTCTTATGTTTGAGGCCATTACTGCAGCCCCCATGTCCATCCATCTCATGAGAGCCTTCCTCTTTTCCATTGCCCCTCCACTTTACCAAGCATGATGTCCTTTTTCTGGGCCTGTTCTCTTTTAACAACATGTTGAAAGTACATGGCCAAAGGGTGACAAAATCGGGCCATCCTTACTTCTAAGGAGCATTTGGCCTGTGCTTCTTCCAAGACAAGTTTCTTAGTACTTCTGGTAGTCCATGGTACTTTTTTTCCCCTAGCACCAAAATTCAAATGCATCGATTCCTCTTTGGCCTTCCTTATTCAATATCCAAATTTTACATGCATAGGAAGTGTTTGAACATACTACGGCTTGTGTCAGATGAACCTTAATTCTCAAAATAACATCCCTGCTTTTCAATACTCTAAAGAGTTCTTGTGAATATATACACAATACAATGCAATGCATTTTAAAGCTCTCGATTGCTGCTTGCATGAGCGTTGATCAGGGATCCAAGGAAGAGGAAATCCTTGACCACCTCACAATTCAACATCTAAGTATATACCTCAAAGGATAACAAACAGAGACTCAAAGAGATAGTAGTATACAAGTTAACTGCAGCAATACACACAATAGCTGAAAGGTGGCTGTTACAAAAATGCCCGGGGCCCGAAAAATGGATAAACCAAACAATACCTAAGTCATACAATGGAATATTATTCATCCTCTAAAAAGAAATGATGTTTTGGAACATGCTACACCATGGAGGGCCCTTGAAAACCTTTTGCTGAATGAAACAAGTCAGACCAAAATGAGAACTTATTATGAAATATGCAGAATCTATAGGCAAATCCATAGAGACAGCAAGCAGAGTCACGGTTGAAAAGGGCTGGGTGACGAAGGCAATGGGGAGTGACTGGTTAAGGAGTACTGGCTGTGTCTCCATTCAGAGTGATCCAAATGTTCTGAAACAAGATGGGGGTGATGGTTGTACATCATTTAGAATGTTCTTCAGGCCACTGGATTGTACAGGGCAAAAGAGCAAATGCTTGGTTTATGTCACTGCCAGAAAAGAGTAGGTTTGGGAGCAAGGTTATGTGTCTTTGTAGTCAGAACTCCAGAGCCTCAGAGCACTCTGCTGATTTTCTTTAGATGCCTTTCCTCCCACATACCCAACAACCTGTTCCTCTATTTTAGCAATGAAAGTCCCTCCACTCAGGCCAACTTGTCTGATCTTATATTCGATTTGCATAAAGCCCCTGCCCTCTCCTGAGAGGTAGCCTCAGCGAAGGCACTGACAGGCTCAGAATCTTGTTTTCCTGACATGTGAGTGTGCTGGAAAGATTAGATGGGATGATAAATAATAACACTGATCACAACCAATAATTATATAGCACTTACTATTGGCCAGATGTTGTTCCCCATCTGTGCTTCTAGCAGGCACACAAATGCAATGCCCTTGGGGCCTAACAGAAACTCAGATTCCACTTCAGCAGATCTGAAATGGAATTTCTAACCAGGACAGCAGTAGGACCAGGATTCTAAGAAGTATTGAGGCATTCGAATGACAGTGATGGCAAAGACTGTGTATTGAGCATACAGTGGGTGGCCAAAAGAATGAGCAAATCAGTCTTAGAGGAAATCAAGCCAGGACATTCTTCAAAGAATGTTCCTAGAAGAGAGGATGGCAACATTTTGTCATGCTGATTTTGGACATGTCATTAGGAAAGACCAATTGCGAGAAGAGGACATCATGTTTGGTAAAGTAGTGGATCTGTGGAAATTCTTCATGACACTGACTGGCACAATAACCGCAACAATGACCTCAAACCTGCCAATGGGCAGGAAGATTGCATAGGATCTGGCAGTAATTTATTGTATCAGACGTAAGGTCACAAGGAGTCAAATTTTATTTGCTGGCGACTAACAAGAAGGTATTTCTAGCATTCAATCTCAACCTCGAACACTCAAGCTAAGAACTATTTTTCACTTCCCTTCTACACACAGCAGCACAAAAGGGATTCAATGATTTGTCAAAAGTCATGGAGATAGAAGGACATAGAGCCAAGACTGGACAATGAAGCGATCTGACAACAGAGACAGTAATCATAAGTAGGGTCTTTGTCTTCCGCAAAGATCATAGGCATAACCATAATGGACTTGGCATGAGCCCTGCCACATGGCAACCTTTCAGCAGATAGTTGCTATCTTAGTGCCATCCAGTTGACACCAAATCAGCGACTGTATAGGACAGGGTAGAACTGTCTGTGGGTTTCTGACACTAAATATTTAGAGCAGTAGAAATCCTCATCTTTCTCCCACAAAAGTGCATATTATTGTTATTAATTCAGTCAGAAGTCACTTTAATGGTGACCAAATCCTTCCTCTTCTTGGATTCAACTTTATACCCCACCGCTCCTCTCCCCATACCAAAACAGGCACGAGAGAGTTGATTCTGACTCATGGTGATGCCATGTGTGCATTCCATAGGACTTTCAAGACTACAGGCTTTAAGCAGTTTGCCAGGCCTTTCCTCCAGGGTGTCCCTGGATGGGTTCCAACTGCCAATGATTTGTTAAATAGTCGAATGTGGAACTGTTTGCCCCCCTTCAGGAACTCCAATATCCTTGCAGCTCTCTATTCACAAAGGACTTTCCTTCCAAAAAAGGGCTCAGAGTGCTTGTCTTCTCTCTGTTTTCTTTTCATCAAGTTGTTTGGGTCTCCCCAGGAGCTGGATCCCAGGGACATATTTATATGTAATTATGACCCTGTCATCTACAACATGATCATGACAAATGGAGAAAAGACTGAAGTGCTCAGGGATATCTTCTTGCTCCGATCAACAATAAATGATCATGCGAGCCCCAGTCAAGAACTCAAGGGACGTACTGCATTGGGTAAATCTGCTCTATGAGACCTCTTCCTTTTAAAATTTTTTTGTAGCTGGGAAAGAGAAAGGGGAGACGGGCTCTTCTCTCAAGTTGGCATCCCTGCCAGGGCACCCCCCACTCAAATCTGGCCAACTCCACTCCAGAATAGAGTTCCCTGCCACTCCTGTAGAACTGCCCTGTGGAAGCAACAATGGCCTAAAGGTTCAGAATGAGAAGACAAGTTCCAAGAGCCACAGCCTAGCCCCTTACAGCCAGAGTGTGACCACACAAGGGCCCCCACAAACAGACACTTTCTAGGGATCTTACGTAGTTGGGGCTTAAGAAGAGGGGAATAGGGCTCTAGCAATCTAGGAGCCCATTCCAGGCTGGGGGTACATATCCCGAGCACTTGATGGGGAGGTCTCAGGTACCCAGTGGGCCCAATGTGGTTCTGGGTATATTGGCCTCGGGGAGGGGAGCCGCCTTGGGAGCTGGACCAACCTAGGGTATCCCAAGTGGGATGGGGTACAGGGAGCCTGGGCAGGGTCTCTCCTCCTCTCCATCCCCCATAGCCAGCCAGGCTAACACAAGGTCTTGGGCAGGCAGGGGGCCTGGGGCAGGGCCCAGATGAGCCAGGGGCGAGCTGGGCAGGGGGTGTTTCCTGGGTAGGCAGAGGTTCTGGGGCAAGGTCTTTGTGGCAGGCCCAGGCACAGGAGGGAAGGGGACTAGAACAGGGATCCTAGGCATGTGCCTCTCCTGGGCTGGACCCTGGGTTGGGAGCGTGGGGGCAGAGGGCCTAGAGTGTGGTCCCAGGTGGGTGGGCTGGGCAGGGCAGGAGTCCTGGTGGCTGGGCACATGCCAGGTTAGATGCAGACTAACATCAGGGGTCATGGTGGCAAGGCCCGGGTGGGCAGGAGTCTGGGAGGGGTCAGGGAGGCCACACAGGTCACACCTGGTCTGTGAAGTCCTAAGCCTTGCCCATCAGGTCATTCTGGCCCATGGAGATGGTGCAGCTCAGAGGCTGTCTCACTCAGCGCTCAGAGCTTAGACTGCTCAGCTCCTGAGGCCTTGGCCTCCATAGGAAATGCTGGCTGGCCTCCTGCCTTGTCCTTAATAGTGGCTCCAGCTGCTACCAAGTAGGCAAAGCCTTAAAGGGGCCATGGACTTCCACCTGTGCACCCCGCCTCCTCACCCTTAATGGGGCCACGTGCTGGCGCCAGAGACCTCTTTAAAAAGTGTTCTTCAAAGTATTTCAGAGCAAGGATGTTATATTGAAGATTAAGGTGCACCTGACTAAAGCCATCTTGGTCATATTTTCAATGGCCTTCTTGCACGTGAAAGTTGGACATTGAAAAGGAAGATCAAAGAAGAACCAATGCATTTATATTGCAATGCTGGTGAAGAATATTGAAATTACTATGAACTGCCAAA